>NC_080771.1:31559925-31862955 GCF_020826845.1 Diceros bicornis minor | reverse complement strand
TCTGGGAAGCCTTCCCTGGTTCTCTCAGTTTCTCCCTGCTCAGTATTCCCACAGTGTCCTTCAGGTACCCCTCTGTTGGTGGCAGTTGTCACTCTGCCCTGCAAAGCTTCTGGTTCCTGTCATTCTTCCCCCAGCAGCCTGTAAATTCCTTGGGCAGGGACTATGTTGAATCTTTTCTCTCACACTGCCACCTTGCACAGAGTAGCTGCTCAGCACATGAATGAATCCATCAGTCGGATTGAGAATGAGGAAGGAGCCCAGGACAAAGGCCCAGACCAGATTCACACAGGGAAACGTGGGCAGGGCTTCCTCAAAATGCCTGCCTGGGACCCAGGAGATCAGCAGCCATTGAACCTCCTAAGACTTTTGATTGTAATTCTGCAGCTGAGCGCTCTTTATGGATTCATTTCATCCACAGAATTCTCAGCTCTTAGATTGTGAACATGCTCAACATGTTTGCGCTCTCTTTGTTCTGTCTGCTTTCTTTTTTTTAACTCTCAGTGTCTAAAAGTTATTCCATAAATGAAGGTAAAGTCTCATGTTCTTGACAGGAAAAGGTCCTGGCCCCTGGTAGGATTTTCCTATTTCTTGTTGATGGGTGAACTAGAAACCTCAGTAGGAATGCTCATCTTGCCCTCTGAGAGTCTGGGTGCAGCAGCCAGTCTGGATAACCGTGACAGCAAGTAGAGATAGGCTGAGAAATACATTCTTATAGTGAAAAAATAAACACCTTCATTTTTCCCAGTGAAGGCATTCCTCTCAGCGTGGGGTGCAGTGTTGCACGAGGACTTTGAGCGTGGAGTTGTCCCAGATGTGGCCTCAAATGCCAGCCCTGCTTCCCATTTGCCACTGGCCTTGGGCAGGGTGGTTGACCGTGGTGGACTCAGCTTCCTCACCTATAAATTGGGGATTATGATAGCACTATGCCACTGGTTTGTTGTAAGGATTAAATACAGGCTATGAAATGAAAGCGTTTGTGCACACGAAGACTGGTACACAGACGTTCATAACAGTTTTAAGCATAATCGCCGAATACTGGAAACAATCCAAATATTCGTCAACATGTGAATGGATAAGCAAATTGTGTTATACCCATATAATGAAATACTACTCAGCGACAGAAACTACTGATATACATCACAACGTGGATGAATCTCAAGATAATTATATTAAGTGTAAGAAGGCAATCAAAAAACGTACATACTGTATGATTTCATTGTATAACATTCTAGAAAATGCAAACAGTGACAGAAAGCACATTGGTGGGGACAGACTGAGGGCTAGGGCAGAGAATTAGGGGAGGATTAGAAAGGGGCCTAAGGAAACTTTTTGGGGTGATGGATACGTTCACAATCTTGACTGGTAATGGTTTCATGGGCATATTCATATGTCAAAACTTATCAAATTGTACCCCTTAAATACGTGCAATTTATTAAATGTCAATTATAACTCTGTAAAGCTGTGAAAAACTATATGGGCTAACAGACATAAAGTGCTTAGAGCAGACTCTGGTATACAGTAAAACGTCAACAAATGGTAGCTTTTATGAGGAAGATGATAACGAAGAGGAAGACGCTGATGATGATGATAACATTCCTGCTCCGTCACTCTTGGGAGGGAATAGTGCTTCTTGCTTCCATCCTTGGAACGCCTACACTCCTTTCTCTTCCTCTATTAATCACTTTGACCATCTAAGGCCCAGAATAGTTCTCACTCCCTCAACACCCCCGATAGCCATTCCCTTCTTGGACTGCTTATATCCTCTGTAGCTCAAAACCTTTCTCTTCCTTGTATACCAATTGAAAGTCTCGACTCTGGGTTCAAGCAGACATGGATTGATATTTGCTTTCTTACTTCCTAATCTGATCAAGGCTCAGTTTTCTCCTCCGTAAACTGGGAATGGTGATAACAGAGATACTGTCGGCACGCTCAGAGGAGATAGCGTGGGTAAAGCGCTGAGGCTCAGAGAATAAACATCCAGTACTCGGTACTTCGATGTCTTACAGTTCAGCTCATATTGGTTGGGTTGTTTAGGAGCTACTCTTCTTTTCCTGAGTTCTGAAAAAAATTGAGACATGAGATGAGAGAGTGGCAGATAGAAGCCACCATAGCCCCTTTATTCCCAAACAAGCCTAAATTGGAAGATGTCACCTAAGGTAAAAGCAAACCTGATTCTTAATACTAAACTTCAAAATTTATCAGATTTATTCAGATAATAATGGCAACTCTGAACTCAGGCAGCCTCCCAACATGAGGATGTGGACAGGGTGTTCTGTGCATGGAAAAAAATAGAGGAATTACGCTTTCTGTGGGCAGCTCACTCTCAGAGAATAAAGGGAATTTCTGAGCTGAGAATGTCAAGTTTATTATTCCTAAATCATTTAACACATAAATCTCTCCTCTCTCGCCCTTCAATGGTGTGGATCAGAGGGGCAGAGAGAGGCCAGGGGTGTCACACTAATGGAGCTCCCTCCCAATGAAGGGAAACCTCAGAAGTGAGGAATGAACATTCTTCCTTTAAAATACTATTTCCATTCATTATTTCATGAGCAGAAGTACCCACTTTCCTCACTACATTGTATCATAACAGCTAAGCACACAGAAAAACTCAGTAAATACTTCTGGCCATAAGTAACGAAATCATGATTTTGGAATGCAACGTGGGGAAAAGGACCTCCTCAGGGCAGCAGCCTCTCTGTCACCTCTGCCTGCACTCCTCCAGTCATGGAGCTTACCACATCTCAACTCAATTCACCAACCAGATTGCAACCGCTGGTCCAACACATCGTATAACTGTTACCCATGACTCTGGATCAGCATTAAATGAGACTGTGTCATCTAGGGGATTCATCTATGGAATCCCTTCAAGTGGCTGAAGAAAGTTATCCATATCACCCCTAAGTCTTCTTGGTCATATGTTACCCGTACTCCATTGTTCAATCCTTTCCCACATACCACGGTTTCACAAAACTCTTACCCTCCTAATTCTTCGTCGGTGGACACACTCTAAACTATCAATGACCTTCTTAAAATATGCCACCGGAAAACAAAAGTTGCAGGTGCAGTTAATCAATCAATCAATCTATTAATCACTACTGAGTGAAATCAGATGCCCTGAATGGCACAGCCTGTGGACAGAAACACACACCTACCTGCAGAGGAATCGAGGCTTTACTCGTGTATTCCTGGCAGCACCCTTGCTCTGTTAACTCCTACTGAACTTGTGGTCAACAAAAGCTCTAAGGCATTTATTCACGTAAACTGCTGGCAAGTCGGGGTTTCTCCATCTTCTACTTGCACTGCTGATTTTTTGACTTGGAATGCCACTTCTTTTTCACCCTGTTACAACCCATCTTTCTCAAGAGGTAGCCAGCGTGAAGGAATTAAGAGCACAGGCAGTCATCAGGCAGACCTGGGTACAAGTTTTGGGTGAGATTCTCTGAGCTTCTGTTTTCTCCTCTATAAAATGGTAATAATGATACCCATGTCTTCAGGTTACCATGAGAATAAAGCGAGACCGTGTATGTAAATGGCTTAGCACAATGCCTGACACAAAGAGGCAAATAAATAAACATTAGCTTCCATTATTGCTGTGTTGAATACTATTATGAGAGGACATAAGTAAGAAGTATGTGACACCAGGTGCAATCATAATTTGAGAGGAATTCATTTTAATCACTTTAGAAATTACTTTAGAACTGTGTGTATAAAACCATCAATATTCAGCATTTTTGGTTATTCTAACTGCATTTTAGGGGGTATTGTATACTCCAGTGTACCTGTGAATTGAGAAATTTGCAGATGTCTTAGAGAGATATTCCTTTCAAATGTCAAAGGTCAACCATTTAAAACCAACCTACCTTCTTTGAAGCTTCTATTATTTCTCCATGATGCCTCATTATCACCATCAGCAGTTCTATGGTCAAGTCCTTCTATGGCCTGGGAAGGAATTCCCCTAGGACTACAAATTTGGACTCTATAGGGAGCTAGCTGCCTCCCCACCTGAATTATCTCTTATTCATATTTGTGCTACCCTTTCCTTTCCAGTGTGAAGACACTCTTCCTAACTAGAGAAAATAGAATCCAAATAGCAGCTGGGTGGCTGAGCCATCTCCAAGTCATGAATCTCTCTCTTCCCCCTTCATCTTTCTCTGAACATTTGTATGAGGAACTTTCTTTTTCAGATTTAGCTTGATTGTCAAGCCCCTACACTTTCTGGAGTTTAGGCTCTGTGGTATATTGATGCATTAATCCACTATAGTTAGTCACACCTCTTGATACCCAGACCGTTGACTATGTAATTCGGCAGGGTCATTTTAGTCTGGGCAGCACCTTCTGCCTAACTTCTTAACTCTGGGCTCAGCCACATGATGTGTTTTGGCTAATGGGATATTAGCAAGCACCAGACAAGCTCTTGTACCTCTGCCACCGCCACAAGCACACTTCCCAGCCAGCGCCCCCGGATGATGAAAGTCATCCAGTTATGCCAGCCAAGACCATTGATCAACCAACAGCCATGTAACCTCCAGGAGGTGAGCAAGCCTAGCCAAGATCAGAGGAGCCAATTAGCCAAACTGCAGCCAACTCCAGATGCACATGACCCCCAAAATCAGCTGGTCCAGCTGAGATCAGCTAAACCTTACGGATTTCTAGGCTAAACAAATGTTATTGTCACATGCCAATGATGCTTTATGGTTGTTTGTTACTTGGCATTATTGTGGCAATAGATAACTAAAACAGCCTCCTTCACATGAACCTATATGAATTGTGTCTGAAAGACTTGAGAATGAAAGAAGTAGGGGAAGCCTTTCTCCATTCCTATCAGCCGCCAATCATTTAAGCTTAGGCAGTAGAGAAAGCTTGGTGAGTGACACGTGTGGCCACCTCTGAACGGTTTACATCATGGTCAAGAGTCCCCTAACCTAAGCCCCACAACAAGTGGAAGCCAGATAATTTCCTTGAACATAAAAAATTATCCAATTCCACCAATAGACACAATCACCAGCCACAAAGTCAACATTCACTTTGACACTAATACACTCAAAATGGATGGCTTGTCTATTCCCTGTCACCCAGCACAATTTTACCATCACAAGCCTGCTCTTGAAATATGAAATCTTGGGAGAGTTACAACTTTCTCGGCAGCTTGGATTTTTTTCTTTTGGAGAGAGCTATTTTAAATGCCCCCAAACTTGTGTGGGAGTGCCAACAGGCCACATTTAATTGGTCAGACTGTGAGGCTTAGCGATGCAACACTCTTCAGAAAATTAAACATAGACATGATTGTTACTTTGCTCTGTTATTGTGGCTACAGAATGGCAATCCAATCTGTTGAAACTGGAAAATCCAGCCGCTCAATTATCTGTCAGGCCTACACAGCTAAACACTCCATAAGCAGATTTTTTTTCCTAGTTAGCTGAGGAGTATTTTGATTGAATATATTGCTTGCTTGGCATTGTGTTTGGCCAAGACTCAAGGTCCTCCTAATGACCTGTCCTTAGGAATAGGTTGGTCTTACAAATGTAGGCATTCATTCATTCATTCGTTCACTCACTTGACCTATAAGCATTTATCACATATCTACTCTGTGCCTGAAAGTGTTAGGTGCTAGAGATAAGGAAAAGTTAAGTTAGTTAAATAAACAACTAGTAAAAGGGCAAGGCATGTGTAGAAGCTAAGTTTCTGACTCTAAAACAATGCTTCTCAACTGGGGACAATTTTGTCCTCTCTACTCAGAGGACATTTGCCAATATCTGGAGACATTTTTGGTAATCACGACCGCAAGGGCAGGTGCTACTGGAGTCTAGTGGGTAGAGGCTAGGTGCACTGCTAAGCATCTTATAATGCACACAACAGCCCTCACAACAAAGGATTACCCATCCCAAAATGTTAATAGCGTGGAGATTGAAAAACCCTGCTTTAAAGCCACTGGACTAATTTCTCTTTTTTTTTCCTTTTTTTTTTTTTTTGTGAGGAAGATGAGCCCTGAGCTAAGATCCATGCCAATCCTCCTATTTTTGCTGAGGAAGACTGGCCCTGAGCTAACATCCGTGCCAATCTTCCTCCACTTTATGTGGGACGCAGCCTCAGCATGGCCGGAGAAGCGGTGCGTCGGTGCGCGCCCAGGATCTGAACCTGGGCCGCCAGCAGCGGAGCGTGCACACTTAACTGCTACACCACGGGGCCGGCCAGTGGACTAATTTCTTAGAGAGCAAAGCTTCTGTGTAATCCATCGTTTAGCCTCAGCACAGGGCAAGCACAGGCAGGTGCCCCACAGATGCTTGCTGGCTGGCGGGGTGGATAGATAGGTGGATGGGTAGATGAATCTCACATCTATAGATAGTATCCATAGATGTATATAATGAGCATTGATTGAGTTGTTTAGGCGAGAAAAATTTTAACAGATGGTTTAATTTTCAACCTAGAATTTAGGTGGTTCCAAGAATGGAAACAATCTGGTAATTTTGACACAAATTACACTGGTGGATTGCGCTCAGTAGTGAATTTGGTGCTCTGGAAAACCCCAGAGCTCTGGCCTTAGCCTCTTTCCTAGTTCCTCCTTTAACTCAGATAAGACGCTGGGCTGTTCCTTCAAACCTTCCTGGGCTGACATGAAGATAATCTGTCTTCTTTTATTTCTTAACCACTGGAAATGAGAGTGAATTCGTCATATCCAACATTCTGTAGATTCGTTTGGCCAATTATTCTACTTGGGTCTGAACTCATCCCTAGTAATGTACAATCTGTTTTAGATGTTAATTTTTAATGGTGTGATTTTGGCTTGTCCTTCAAATGAGTTGAGTAGGAACACTGATTTATTTTTATCCCTTTCATCAATGCCAGGGAACAGAATAAATTACTCAAGAACATGTTCCCTGTCTTTGCTTCTCCCCCATGAGAGAATATGAAGATAAATGCCTAGGGGTTGATCTCCTTTCTAACAGACTGGCTGTGCACCCCCGTTATGAATGAGGTACTTGGTGGTGTTGTGGAATGAGATGTCCCAAGGCCAGCAGGACCCTGTCCCTGCCTTTGAGATGCCACAGTAAGGAGGGGCTCTGTCATATGGGTGAGATACTGGCAGCTGCATCTGGTGTCCAGGATGGAAGCTCAGGTAGGATCCCGAAAATTGATGACATGTATAAGTCTCCCATTGGATTGTGTGATCCTTGGGACAGAGGTCAGGACTTTAATGAGTGATCTTCTCTTACACCTTATATTTGGCTCCTCATTCGAAATCCTCCAAGGAGAATCACATATTGGAGCAAGTGTTTGGAAAACCCTTCCTCTAAAGATTTAGAGGAACTGTGTGAGTTTTGCTAACACAGGTCTGGCCACCCAGGTTCAGCTGTCCAATTGCCTGCTTGGCCTCCTAAGACTGTGTGCTGTACTTAAATAGTAGTGTCTGGAAACCTACCAAACAACTGTCATTACAACTGCTCTGCTGAGCAAGATACACTTGGCCAAAGTTAAAAGAAGTGAAAAGAAAGATTCTTTTGTTTGCTCAACAAACACCTACCGTGCCAGGCATGATGCCGAGTACAGATGACACCGAGCACCAGGCATGCACATTCACTGCTTTCAAGTTGCTTCCAGTCCACTGTGGGAGATGAGTACAGGTTTGTTTTGGTTTGAGGCCTCACTTTCTTCTTGTAATTCTTTAATATCCGAAGAGAGATGCAGACCTCTTTAACTATTTTTTTCCTTTCTTCTCTTTTTGGCTGCTTTTATATTTTCTATCCCTTTCTCCAAATTTCTGGTATCATCCTTGAAAAAGCACAAATAAGAAGTCTGGAGGCAGGAGGCTGCCAACGTTGGTTCGTGGGTCATATCAATCAAGGTCACGATTCTCTGAGCTTCTCTTATTCTTTTTCCTTATGCTCATTGCCTCATGTTGCAAAATTGCTGCAGGTACTTCAGGCATCATCTCTATAGGACACAGGAAGAAAAGAGAGAGGCAAAGGCTGATGGTCTTTTCCAACTGAATCCAACTCTTTCAATAAAGAATGGGACAGCTTTCTGGAAAGCCCTACCTTACAGGTTTTGCCTTATATCTAGTTGTCCAGAACACTAAGACTTAGCATAGAAGGTGGCATAAAGGAAAGAGTTGTGTATAGGGTCAGTTAGCCAAGGAAAAAGGCCTATCCAGCAGTCCATCTGGAAAATATCACTGAAGAAATGGATGCTTATAAAGAAAGTCTTTACAAAATTTGGGTGCTATGAATATACAAGAAGTTCTTGAAATCAAGAGCTTGGTAAACTACAAATGAGTTACAGTGCCTTGAACACTTTCCATACATCACCAAAATTAATCATTTCATCAACTCTATGGAATAAATTCAATTATTAGTACCATTTCATAGACAAAGAAACTGAGGTACAAAGAGGTAAAGTAACTAGTCCAAGGTCATATAGCCAGGAAGGGCAGAGTCAGAGCCTTATCCTAGATCTTTATAAACATTTATTCAACTATTTCTCTTTCTTGACTCTGCCCTTGAGCATAAAGGTGCACAATAAAGCTCACTGAAGCATGAGAGTGTATACACACCAAACGCCGGTGGGAAACTGTAGTAGACACATCTCCAGAGCAAGTAAGCTTTAAACCAAGAATTCCAGCATAGTTGAAAGGCCAATTCATCCATTCACTCATTCAAGAACCCATGGAGGGCCGATCCCATGGCCTAGTGGTTAAGTTCGGCACTCTGCTTTGGTGGCCTGGGTTCAGTTCTTGGGCGCAGACCTACACCTCTTGTCAGCAGCCATGCTGTGGTGGCGACCCACATACAAAATAGAGGAAGATTGGCACAGATGTTAGCTCACGGCTAATCCTCCTCAGTGAAAAAATAAAGAACCCACGAGCACCTACTGGATTCAATCCCTGGGCTGAGGATATAAATGGGAAAGACACAGCTCCTTTTTACATGTAGCTCCTTGTCCAGTCATTTAAACAGGCAAGTGGTCATGCAGAGAGTTATGTGCTGCAAGAGAGGGCTGTATAAGGTACCATGTGAGTCCATAGAGACTTCGTTCACCCTGGTCCTTCTGAAACCAGAGCCTGGAGCAAGGATCAAAGTGAAAGATTCTTTGGGATGTGTAAGCCCAGCGGGTAAGCGTGAGTAAGAAAAGGAAAGTGAAGCAAAGAAGAAAGTAATATGATGCAATGCAGGCCTGTGCTGGCCAGTGCTTCACAATGAGCCTCAAAGAGCCATCACAGGCTATGTTCGGCTGAAGAATGGCCCCAAAGACATCCATATCCTAATCCCCAGAACCTGGGACCATGTTATCTGACATAGCAAAAGTGATTTTACAAATGCGATTAAGTTACGGATCTTGTGATAGGGAGAGTGTCATGGATTATCTAGGTGGGCCCAGTGGAATCACAAGAGTCCTTATAAGAGAGAGGCAGGAAGGTCTGAGTCAGAGAAGATGTGGCAACAGAAGCAGAGACCAGAGTGATATGGGGCCATGAGCCAAGGAATGCAGGCAGCCTCTAGAAGCTGAAGAAGGCAGAGAAACGGATTCTCCCTAAATCCTCCAGAAGGAATGCAGCCCTGCCAACTTATTTATGACCTCCAGATCTGTAAGGAAATCAATTTGTATTGCTTTAAGCCACTAAATTGGTGGTAATTTGTTATAGCAGCCCAGGAATCTAATACACAGTTCTCTTAGCAGACATGTTCACTTGGAACCCAAGAGTTTTCTGGAAGGATTTTATGGAAGGGAGTTCAAGGAGAGGGAAAAGGAACAGGAATATATCTGTCTGGTTGTTTCTGAATGTCTCTCATTCCCTACACATCAAAGTTCACCTCATAGGGTGCTAGCTTCCCCACCTTCCCAGTTTTCACCTTCCAGCCACTTGGCAGCTGCTAGGAATCCATATCACAAGCCACACAGTAGCTCATGCTCATCAGCGTGGGCAGGGTGCTAAGAGGAAGAAAACAATAGAGAGGTAGTCCAGGCAATCTGGGAAGTGCCAAGGTTGTGTCCAATACCAAGGGTGACGTGGGGAGAAAATCATCCTAATCCTTATCCAGCTCCTTCTACAGACTGGTGTGATTTCTAGGGAGCAATTTTTGCCTCTGCCTGCCTAGCATCCAATCCCCAGTTCTTTGAGTAACTGCACCCTATTTCCTTGGCAAACTACCCTTCTTAACCCCATCCATGTCCCAAAGGGGGCTGACTCCCCCATTTATTCCATGAGGCGTGGCCTGGACTTGTCTGGTCGGAGCATAGAATTCCATTGCCTTTCTACAGCAATTGGCTCTGGAACGAGCATGGCCTCAAGCCTGGACAATCAATACATTGCATCTCCTTGGCCACAACGATTGGTTCAGGGCAGTGCCCATGACCCAGTCAGTTCAGTGGGTCTCGGTTCTGAAACATGGGAATACATTCATTGGGAATACATCATCTTTTTTACCCCACTGGTCCTGGAATTGAGAGCATGTCAGCCTGGAATTTCCAAGGGCCACCATGTGGGCATGACCACAGCATGAAGTAGAGGAAAGGAGACACCCTAGGACAACAGTTGGCCTTCTGGATCCAACCATACCTGAACCTGGATGGATGTTACTTGTATATAACCCATTACATTGCCCTTTTTAACTTAAACCAGCTTGAGGGGGTTTGTCTTTTGAAAGATTCCCAATACAGTACTTCCTTAGCGACATGTCTTCACTTGCTGCCAACAGGAAGCCCTCTTGCAGATTTAGATGCTTCCAGAGACTGCAGTAGTTAGGAAAGCCAGAGGCAGGTTAGAGAGAGGTAGTGGCCTAGAACTTCTTGAGGACCTACAAGTCCTAAAGGAGAATCCCAGCTGCACCTGACACAGTATCTGCTGTGCCTGGACCCTTTCTCTAATGGTACTGGATCCCTCCCACCCCACTGCACCATGGCCCTGGCCCTGGCCACCTCAATAGGCATTCTTAGGAAATTGTTCTTCGTTCAGTCACACCTCTTCTTACACAACAGGAGAGCAGCATAAAATCCATTTCTCAGGTGTGGACAGCTCGACTGCAAATGAGAGGGATGCCTGACCTGTTTGCACTGTCCAGCACCCAGTGCAGTGATTCTAGTGATTAGACACGGCCGATTCCAGCCTCCGTGAAATAGACAATTGCTGCAATTTTCAACGATAGGTCTGGCCCAGGCTGAACCCAACATGCCTACAGTCCCGAGCACGAAGGCATCTTCCAACCCCCGCGGTTCCTGTTCTGAAACCAGGACACACCTCTCAGGAATGAAGAAAAGGCCATTTTCAAGGCAGTAATTGCATAATATACAGAATGTAACAAAAGGGAGACCCTCGAGCTCCATTACATTGAAGGGTCTGTCAGTGTTTTCATTATAGTCCATTTTCTGCCGTGATTTATCTTCAGCCGTGAAGCTGGGCTGACAGCTGGGGCTTAGCACCCACAGGCCCAGCCCAGGAGGACAGTGTGGAGTTTAATTTAGTTGGAATTGTTGGGCCAGCTCCATGCTGAGGACTTGCAAACTGTGAATTATATCCAAGTTTGGGTCCTCTAACACTCTTGTGCCAGTTCTCGTTTGGAGCATCCTCAGTAGCTTGCCTGCAAATTGTGCTTTCCTGACAGACTGAACTACTCAAGGCCCGAAAAGAAAGCAAGGAAGTCATTTCTTATACTCTTCAAAGGGCTATTTTTGGGGGGTGGAGGAGAAGGGGTTTAGAGTTGAAATCCATGAATATAGTTTATGCTTCTTTTCAAGTAAAAAAAAGTGTCATTTAAACTCAGATAGTCATTTCTGTTTTCTCTCTTCCTATGGTCCTCACATGACCCGTTTCCAGTCTCAGGCGTAGGCTCTGGTCCTCCTGGGGAAGGTAAGACATGATCTGCAATGCTCCCAGCCCCAATGCAGGTCATCAGTCTCCTTGGACAGATAGCCCCGGAGCATGGGCCTTGGAACAGCAGAGCCAAGTCCTAGAAATTAAGGCCAGAATAAACCCTAGGAACAGCTCACAGGCTGGCCAACACCCAGTCTGGAACCTCGTGTTCCATGTGTATCTGGATTCCAGCTGGGAGTCTAGAATCCAACCCAGAACCCAGCAGTCTCTCTCTAGAGTCAGACAAGGTGGGGGCGGGGGGGGGTGGAAAATCAGCCTGAAAAAGGTCTTTCCTCTGTACTTTTCTCTCTGACCTTCAGGGGCACTAATAGCTGAACAACCTAGGAACTTTCTGCATGGATTGTCTTCTATAAGCAATAGACCTGTCCACAAGCCCCTGGAGTTCTCAAGTCATTGTCTTCACCCTCACCATAATTCCCACCATCAACGACATCCACCAGTATCAATTCCACCATCATCAGCACCATTATCAATCTCATCAAGAATATTATTGAGAATTGACCTAAAGGCAGGCCCTGTACCACGTGGTACACATGTGATCTCAGTCAATCCCCGCTACAAGACTGTGTAGGAGTTTTTAATCCTCATTTTACAGTCAAGGAAACTGAGTCTTGAGGAGGCAAGGCAACATGCCCGAGGTTACCAAGTTGGGAAGCCAGGACAGACTGACCCAGTGCTCAGGTTCTGGAATGCTATGGAACACTAGCTATCAACAAGGCATGGGCTCCCCAGAAAGCTGACTCCAAGAGTGTTTGGAGGTCAACGTGTGTATTAGGGGGTGTCCTTGGGATCAACACCTGTGGAAAGGAGGGCAAGGAAGCAGGAGTGGGCAGAAGGGAAGTCAGGTTCAGATGCAGGACCAGTCATAGCCCTGGATCACCCCACGGGGCACTCTGGAGCTAGAACTGTCTGCCTGTGGCATTGCTCTGTCTTGAGTGAGGATGGCTGGGCCTTTATACCCTCTCTGAGTTTCCTATGGCCGCAGTAACAAATTACCACAAACTTAGTTGCTTAAAACAACACACATTTATTCTTACATAGTTCCGGAGGTCAGATGTCTGAAATGGGTCTTATGGGGCTAAAATTAAGGTGTTGCCACAGTTGCATTCCTTCTGGCGGCACTAGGGAAGAATCTGTTTCCTTACCTTTCCGGCTTCTAGAGGCCGTCCTCATTCCTTGGCTTGTGGCCCTTTCTCCATCTTCAAAATATACCACTCCAACCTCTGCTTCTGTCATCACATGTCCTCTCTCTCCCTCTGCTTTCATCATCACCTCTCCTTCTCTGACACTGACCCTCCTGCCTCCCGCTTACAAGGACCCTTGCGGTCACATTTAGGGCCCACCTGGATAATCCAGGATCATCTCCCCATCCAAGGTCCTTAACTTAATCACATCTGCAAAGTCCCTTTTGCAATGTGAGGTCACAGATTCACAGGTTCCAAATGTAGACGTCTTGGGGGGCCATTACTCAGCCTGCCACACGCCCCCTCAATCACTCGTTGTCTGTGGATCTTTCAACTGGGCAATCCCTGACGGGGGCTGAGAGCTGAAGGCCATTTGCTGACCATACAACCGGGACCACAAGCCCTTCTTGAAGGGAGACCTGGGGGGCCTCTCCATGTCCATCACACGTTCCTAGAAAATTCAGGTTCAGTACAGCCCGGACCATCCCTCCTTTCACTTTAAAGACCTGCATTTCCCAGCTTTGAGTCTCAGCTCTAAACTCCATCTCAGACTCTGTTACCAGGGTCTGTTTTCATCTTCGTCTCCTGCGAATCATAATACTTTGATTTTATATTTATGACCCACTGTTTAAAGTACCTCTTGAGCGTCTGACCACAGCTCAATTGTCCATTACTGTAATAATCATCTGTCTCTTTGTATTCAGAAAGCAACAGAGATTAGGAAATGCAAAGACTGCTTTTGGCTTTGAGCAGTTGTGTTTGGGGGCCGTTTCTCCCCCTGCTATAAATGTGTTACACTGAAGCATATTTCTATCCATCTGCAGCCCTGCCATATTGCAGGTAACTGTGAATAAAACAAGCAATAACTGCAAGGGGCTGCTGTCTTTTCCTATCCCTACATCAACTCTCAGTTACCTGTGCTAACGGCATAGGCTCCTCTTTTTAAGTGTGTTTCTTACTCACAAGCGGCATCTGTGTGACCTGGAGGCCCACAGAAAAACCAAGAAGGGTCTTAAGAAACAGCTGGGAGGTACCTTTTAAAAAGAGTCATAAACTCAGACTCTCTCCTCTGATCCTGCCTTCTGAATGATTCCCTTTCTAGGAAGTGCTTCTTGCCGAATGAATAATAAACACCAACCTACTCATCAGAGTGGACGCTGAGGTGCTAATTCATCACTCCATGTGATTCTGGAGGGGCTGTCAGTAGGAGAGCCCTACCACGCCTACTTCAGTGGGGGATATTGACTGCCAGAGGCCTGGGAGTCTGAGGCTGTTGACAGAGCCATCAAATCATTCTCTCTCTCTTTCTCCCACTCCCACCCGCAAGTTGCCAAGCTGCTAGGATGTAAGTTTGGGGCTTCTGATGGCCATAATTTCTGTCTGCTCAGGAGATGGAGAGGATTGGAGCCCTGACACCTTCATTGAATCCCTGGATCCAATCATGCCTGAAGGCAGCATCTAATCCTCAGTTATCTGAGCCAATATATGTTTCTTTAAATATGTTATTTTTAATATGTTTCTTTTTTTTCTTTCTTTCTTTTTTTTTTTTTGTGAGGAAGATCAGCCCTGAGCTAACATCCATGCCAATCCTCCTCTTTTTGCTGAGGAAGACTGGGTCTGAGCTAACATCTATTGCCAATCCTCCTCCTTTTTTTGTTTCCCCCAAAGCCCCAGTAGATAGTTGTATGTCATAGTTGCACATCCTTCTAGTTGCTGTACGTGGGGCGCAGCCTCAGCATGGCCGGAGATGCGGTGCATCTGTGCATGCCCCGGATCCGAACCCGGGCCACCAGTGGCAGAGCACGCTCACTTACCCGCTAAGCCACCGGGCCAGCCTTAATACGTTTCTACCACATGATATTGAAAGTGACTTTTACCTTTCTTGCATCTCACTCTAGATGTTCCTCAATAGCCTCAAACTCAACACACTTCATAATAAATTCAGCATCTTGCTGTTCCTTCACCCATATCTCCTAACTTTGCTGTTTTTTCCCAATACTTTCATCTTCTGTGTCCCCTAGCCCCTGCATATCCTTCAAACCTCTTTTTCCTTCAATCACCCACCCCTCTCATTGCCTTCCCTTTGTTCTGGTCTGGATAACTCTCCCCAAGGTACTGCAGTAGCCTCCTGTTTCTAACCCTGCTCCCTGATGCCTCTTTGCAAACACTGATTTTACCAGGCCCATCTCTTATGCAGAAGCTCCCTCTGGTCCCATGAAGTACAAGATAGGCCACAAATGTTCTGGCTTGACATCCAAAGTGAGGATGTAGCACACACAAGCTTCAATTTTAGAACCAGATTAAGATTCAAGTCTTAGCTCTGCCCCTCCCTTAGCTGTGTGACTTTGATCAAGTTACTAAACCTCTCTGACCCTAGTATCCCCAGCTGTAAAATGGAGAGAACAGTACCCACCTCTTGTGGTTGTGGTAAGAATTAAACAAGTTACCGTATGTTAAATGCTTAGCACAGAGAGTGAGGCAGCAGCAGCAACAACAATTAATTCAACAAGCATTTATTGAACACCTGCTATGTGCCAGCTACTGTTCTTGTGCCTCAGCACAGATACACAAAGACATATACGGAAGCAGAGTTTTGGCTTTAACCCTCATCTAATCAATGCCTGATTTGTTCATTCAGCAAACCTGGGCTGGCGCTTCCTGCACGCAGTGTGGAGCTGCACACTGAGATAGAGCAATGAAAAGTTGTGGCCCTGACATCAAGGAACTCCCGTCCAGTAGGGGAGACAAACGAAAGATATGTAAACAGACCATTTCAAATACTGTCAGACTTCTTTCCTGTCACAGCCCGTAACTGGAACTTCCAAGAACCTTTGTTTCTAAAATTCTGTGATATTGTAAAAAGTAATTATTCTTCTCTAGAAATAGAAACAAGAAACCCTGTGGGATAAAGTCGGGAGGGATAAGTAAATTCCCCCTCCGTTATGTGAGTCCCACTTTAGACAATATCCTTCCAGGATCCTGCCCAGTGAGAGAAAATCTAAACCCAACCCCAGGGGTTGGTGCATATCATCACTACAGCAGTGACTTCCTAGTGGGATAGAAGCAGAGGCTGCAGAGCAACTTTCAGGAGAGCAGCTTGTCCTCACAGCCCCTCACTGTCCCCTTCACCAGGACCTGTTCCTTCAAGGCTCCGGGGCTTTAGTGTTCTCCCCAGAGCAGCAGGGCCAAGACCTGGGCAAACCGCCGGCCTCCCTGCCATTTCCAGCACAGCGTCCCCCACTCCAGGCCAACGTGGGCTGGGAATTTCCACGGGAAGGTGACCATAAAGGAAGCTCTAGGAAGTGGGGCTCTGGGAGGGGAAAAAGGAAAAATAAGACTAGGAAGCTTCTAGAAGCATGGGGAACTGGGATGGTAACTTAGTAGAGTTTCTTGACATGGGCAATTGACATTTGAGGCCACATCATTCTTAGCTGTAGGAACTGTAGGGTCTTTACCAGCATGCCGGGACTCACCCCACTAGATGCCATAGCACCCTCTTCCCAGTTGTGACAGCCAAAAATGTGCCCAGTCATTGCCTGAGAGGCAAACGTCCCCCGGGTGTCAAATTAACTCTGACTCAGAACCACTGTTCTGGAGCCAATGCCTCCTGGAGGGGAAGGGGGAGCCTGAACTACAGAAACGGCTCAACGCAGGGATATTTGGGAGCAAACGACATTCTAACAGTACAACCAGCAGTGTGAGAAGAGTGAAGACAGGTGAAAACCTCAGCTCTAGGTCAAAGACCTAGGAAACGTGGGCTTCCCTGAACGAATGGCATGTTCTCTTCAGTGACTCGATGTGTATCTACAGACAGAGAATAAATCTCATACACATAGGAATCGGGCTTGAAACCTCACCCAACCCATCTGATTCTAGAGATGGTGTGTGGCTCTGAGCCAGTCACTTTATCTCTGTAGGCTGCAGGTCTTGTTCTTTGCCAAGTGAGGGAGTTGGACTGCTCCAGGAAGGGAAAATAGTTGTTACCTATTACTTCCCTCCCACCTTCTGTGCCCGTGAAAGACATCACTAATCAATCACTGCACACTTTCCTCTCGAGCCTGAGTAAAGCCTCTGAATTCTCCTCCACACAGTGCTTCCAGAAGCTACTGCAGCTCCATTAATTGGCTGTTGCTGCCAAGTTATGTCAGCATTGTTTATTATTCTTAGAGGAGTCAGTGATTTTCAAATTGTATTCTGGGGGCTTCTGGAGAGCCTCCCCAGATCTACTTTAGGAGAAGGGAACAGGGCAAGTAAGTCAAACCCTACTTCACCCAAAGCTTTCATCTGCTTTGCATAATGGATTCCTCATCAGATTTCATTTGAACAAAGTAATCCCTCAGCTAACATACCAAAATTTGCTAGTATCACAGACTGAGTGGCTTAAACAATAGAAGTGTACTGTCTCACAGTTCTGGAGGCTCTAAGTCCAAGATCAAGGTGTTGGCAGGGCTGGTTCCTTCCGAGGGCTGGGAGGAAGGATCTTTCAAGTCTCTCCCCTAGCTTTCTTGGCAATCTTTGCCATTTCTCGGCTTGTAGAAGTATCACCCCAATCTCTACCTTCATCCTCACGTGGTGTTCTCCCTGTGTAGTTTCTCTGTATCTGAATTTCCTCCTTTTATAAGAACACCAGTCATATCAGATCAGGGCCCACCGCATGACCTCGTTTTCATTTGATTACCTCTGTAAAGACTGTATCTCCAAATAAGGTCACACTCAGGTATTGAGGGTTAGGATTTCAACATCAAATTTCAGGGGGGCATAATCTAACCCATAACACTCTGCCCTCTGGTCCCCAAATTCATGTCCTTATCACATGCAAAATGCATTCACCTCATCCCAGCATCCCCAAAATTATTAACCCATTCCAGCATTAATTCTAAGTCCAAAACTTCATCTAAATCAGGGTGAGATTCAGGGTATGACTCATCTTGGAGCAAAATTCCTCTCCATCTGTGAACCTCGGAAACTAGACAATGGGCTATTTTAAGCTTCTAAAACACAATGGTGGGACAGGCATAGGATAGACATCGTGTCCTGGGCAAGGTCAAGTTTTCTCCCTAGAGTCTGCATATCCTGGCATCTGCCTTTATCAGGACCTTCCTGTGAGTGGTTTCCTAACGGGACCCCGCCTCTGCTTGGTGCACCATCAAACACCACTCTTCCAGGAAACGCAGGTTCGTCGGTCTGTTTACCACACGCCAGATGTAGATGTCGATCTTCCCTAGAGCCCTGAGGCATTAGAAATCTTGATAATCAAACATAGGGCAGATGGTGTAGCAAAGAACATCATTCTTGATCCCCTAGTAACTGACTTCTCACTCCTTCCTTGTTTTTAGATTTCTGTCTGGAAAAAAAGAGACACATCCTGAATGTGTTTTCTTCCTTGCTGGCTGTATGAAGATCAAACATATGATGCAATATCCCATTCTATGTGAATTGACATGGAGATGTCCCTATGAGTGCCTATGTTCATGCTGGTCTCCCCATGGATTGAATGGTCTCGGAACTTATTGTCTTGGAGTGCAGTGTGAGGACAAAAGTCCTTGAAGATCAATAACTTTCAATGATCAGAGATTCAAGAGCCTTTTGCTCCAGTTGGATAATGCCCTTAGGATTTTAATCAACCTTAACTTGTGGATTTTATACATTATTCAAGACCCTCACAAGCCCCACATAGAGGAGGTTGTTGACAAACACCCCGTTAGAAGCCTGGGTTGTCTCAACACAGCGTGAGGACCCTGTTGGTATGCACAGCAGCGGCTCCCAGAAGGACTGAAGTCAACACTTATTTGTGCTCGAGCAAGATCTTCAGAAATTGGACATTTTCTGTTCTAAAGAAAACTCCCCCAGTTGCTCCCTGTGCTTCGGAATTAATTTCATTCTCTATGTAAATGTTGACTTTTATGGTGATTGAGAAGGACGTGTGTGAGGAAATAGCTCTGGGCAGGTGTAAGGAAATGCCCCAGGGGGCCCACTGCGCCCATTGCTCTGTGGGACAGGAGCCCAGTGAGATGGGCACTGAGTCAGAAGTACTGACTCTGCCTGAGACGGTGGCATCCTGATGAGCTCTAATTGACAGCTGGCTCTCCGTCTTCTGGGCTCTTTCAGACCTCCAGGCCGCAGGGTTCTTGTACTGTCAGAGATGGGCAAGGAGAGCACAGCCTCTGATGTCTACCAGGGACCAACCCAGCAAGGCACGGAAGGTATAGGATTAGGAGTCCAGGCTTTGGCAGACCCAGGTGCTCTAATTCCACCCATTAACAACAGTATTGTTATGGACAAATCACCTCACTTACGCTGGTCTCATGTTCTTTGCACGTATAATGGGGACAGTAGTCGTACCTACCTCCTGGCTTTGGTTTGGGGATCAAATATGATAATGTGCCCAAGGCACTTTGCCCTGTGCATGTTATCTAGGATAGGCTCAATCACTGTTGACCTTCTGGGGTCCAAGAAATCATAGGGAATCACCTCTGGAGCACTCTCTGCTCCAGTCTGGAGCAATAACAACAACAATTTAATAGTAATTATTATAACAACTTCCAGCAAGTATAGAAAATGCATTTCTCAGAAATAATGATAATCCTAATGGTAATGATAATTATGATGTAACAGCTTATATGCATTGATCTAGGCCCTATACTAAGAACTTTACAGGCCTTACCTCATTTAAGGCTTAAAACTATAACATGGGTGCTTATAGATGGAGAAACTGAGGCTCAGAGAGGTGAAGTAACATGCACAAAGTTACAAAATCAGATCTGGATTTGAATCCAGGCCCATCTGGCACCAGCATCCATGCACCATATTACACAAGAGACAGGTGGCATGTTATTTAACTTCTCTGCACCTCAGCTTTAATAGGAGGTGATAATTCCTGTTTCCGAGGTGATCGTGGGTATCAAATTGGATATTGCATTTTGGAACATGCTTTGGGCACACAAAGATCTGGCTAGGAAGTTGGATATTTGTTGCCAAACCCACCACCACAAGCTCTCCATGTACCACTGGAGACACTGTGATCCCGCAGCCGAGAAACTCCTGGCAGCTATTAGGAGGAGCCTGCCCTACAAAGAGGAAGAAAAGAAGCCAAAGGATCCACATCCTAGACAAGCAAGCACGTGTAGGTCCCAAGCAATCTGGGTTTTCTTACTAACCCAGAAAGATGATGTGGGAGGTAAAATGGCCGCCTAAAGATAGGCAGGTCCTAACCTCCTGTGATCATGTTAATTTACATGGCAAGGAGGACTTTGCAAATGTGATTAAATTAAGGCTCTTGAGATGGGGAGATTATCCTGGATTATCCAGGTGGGCTCAATGTCATCACAACGTCCTTACAAGAGGGAAAAAGGAGGGTACGAGTCAGAGAAGGAGATGAGAGGACAGAAGCTGAAGTCAGAGAGAGATGAAGAGTTGAAGACGCTACAGTGCTGGCTCTGAAGATGGAGAAAGGGAGCCATGAGCCAAGGAAGGCAGGTGACCTTTAAAAGCTGACAAGACAAGGAAACGAATTTTTCCCTAAAATCTCCAGAAGGAACACAGTCCTTCCAACCGCTTTTAGACTTCTGACTTGCAGAACTGCAAGAATAAATTTGTGTTTTTCTAAGCCACCAAGTCTGTGGCAATTTGTTACAGCAGCAATAGGAAACTAATACACTCCGTATCTCCTACAGAGTTGAACGTACCTCAAACAAAGCTCCAACCAGCATAGGGAGAAAGAAGGACAAATCCTCTTCTACATTGTGCCATTGTAAGAAATCACTGTACAGCTGGGCTTTAATACAAATTCTGTTTTGTTCAAATCTTGTTGTTAAATATTCAATAGGAAAAGAGACATGGCTAATTCGGAAAAGAATGTCAGCATTTTGCATTCGCTGAAAGCCAGACTCTAAGACAGGGTGATATGAAATCTCTTTGTAAAATTTGAAGCGATAGACATATGTACATATTGAATTATTATTATCAATATGAATTTTTCAAACACAGAAGCAAGTTCCCAGAGCGTCACTCTGCAGGCTATTCTACCCCCCAACACCTCCCCACCTTTGGGAGCAGAAGGAGCAAGAGAAACCTGGCACCCGAGGCAGGGAGGAGACCCGGCCTTTCTGGCAACTGGAAATCGTTGGGATTGTCTCAAAACCGGTCACATTGGATGATGAAGCGTGAATCACTGAACAAATGTGCAATAGAGAAAAACCACAAAATAAGCCTAGAGACAGAGTGCTAACAGTTAGGCAAATAAGGGGAGACAAGTGTTTGAATATTCATGAACCTCTAATCAGGAGCTTTGGATGAATACAGAAATGGTCCCACTGGTAATAACGTCCTCCACAGGAAGGAGAATCCTGTCTGAGGAAGTGCAAAGCAGAAGTGTGGACCAAACCTGTCCCACTGCCCAGGACTCCCAGAACATCGACCTGGGTCTTCACATCCTGGTCCCACAATCAGTTTTCTTTCTTCCTCTGTCACTCACACTATACTGCATTTGGTCTTTTCTTGACATATGAGGTTTCCACTTTTTGAAATGGAAAGGGGAAGTTGGGGAGAACACTAATATGCTTGGAACATCTTCCAAGTTCCAGGCCTGAGCTACACGGTCTGTATATATCTCATATTACCCTCACAACCACCCTTTGATGTGGATGTAATTATCCCATTTTATGAATGAGGAAACTGAGGCTCAGGGAAATGACTTACTGCAGATATAGAAAGCTAGTCAATGGCAGAGCTTAGATTTGTACAGCTTTTCTGTATCACAGCAAAGCCTATATTTGTTCCTTTCCATCACTCAGGGTCCCCAGGATTCACTCTAGACTCATATCCTCATAAAACGTACATAAGTATCCAACTCTATTTAGGCTAAAATGTGGTATTTGCGGAGAGGACTGGTGGAAGTCTGGGGACCAAGGCTCAGCTACACAGAGAAGAGAGTGGCTTGGAGAGGAACTGAGATGAAGAATTCTCTCTTCAATGAGGGTGAGGAATGCCAGCTGCCTGGATATGGGGCAATCCCACAAGAAGTTTCCTCAGAATCAGCTGGTGTGCCCAGAGTGGTGAGGACAGATCTGAAGCAATCCAAGAAGGGCTGGGGGTCAACATGGGCTGGATGTGGTGGTGCTCCTCACATGGCCATGCGTGCACACATGTGCATTGTACATATGTGTGGACTGAGCTCCTGCTCATGCTTCCCACCATGCTGGCACTGGGATCAGTGGTAAACAAAACCAACATGGCGTCTGGTCTCATGACGTCAGACCCAAGAGGCTACTGGGGAAAAGTGAAAAAACTAAACAACCAAACAGAACTTTAGTTACAGACTATGAAAGTGCTGTGAAGGAAACGAACAGGGACTCTGAGAGTGGTGAGGAGGGAAGAAGAGCTCATCAAAGTAGTCAGGTGAGGCTTCTCGGAGGTGATAACGTTTGAGCTGAGACCTGAAGGATAAGCCAGCCTTGTAAGAAAGGATGCAAAAATTCTTCTAGCAAAAACACAGAGTGAAAGAAGTGGTCCAGGCCGTGGTCAATATTCAGGCCTCACATGGGCGGAGGTGGTGGGCATTAATACCCAGCCATGGCAAGACATGAGCCAATCCCCAAGAAGAGGATGAGCAGGAGCTCAGCAAGATCCCAGCTAATAGGCTGAGGTTTGAGGCAAGAATATGTTCCTGATGGGGAAGGAAGATCTGGACTACTTAGCTGGGGAGATGATCTGAAACCCAGGGCTGTTACCATCAGGTACCTGCTATGCAACTCTGGTGCATGCTTATTTATACAAATTATAGCATTTATTTCTCATAATATTTCTCTGAGGTAGATGTTATTATCTCTGTGCTCAGTTTCTACTGCTATTTTTATTACTACAAATTTAGTGGCTTAACACAACACATTTCTTATCACATAATTTCCGTGGGTCAGGGGTCAGTCATGTTTTAACTGGGTCCTCTGCTAAGAGTCTCACAAAACTGAAATCAAGATGTCAGCTAGGCTGCGTTCTCATCTGGTGGCTCGACTAGGGGAAGATTGCTTCCAAGCTCCCTCAGTTTGTGAGCAGAATTCATTTCCTTGTGGATGTAGGACCGAGGTCCACATTGTCTTGCTGGCTGTTGGCTGTGGACCACTCTTGGCAACTAGAGGTTGCTCTCAGGTCCTTGCCTTGTGGCCCCTTCCATTGACCCACTCACGTTTCCAACCTCTCTGGTTTTAGGAAGGGTCCAGTCCTATTTAAGGACTCACCGACTAAGTCAGGCCCACCTAGATAATCTCCTTCTGGATTAACTCAAAATCATAACCCATCATATTCACTGGTTCTGCCATCATTCAAGAGGAGGGGATTATACCAGGTGTGTACCCTGGGGAGAAGAGGGGAGGACAGTCATCGTGGGGCATCTTAGAATTCATAACTGATAATATTAACAGCCATCATCCTTCCACCACCTTCTATGTGCCAGGCACTGTTCAAGTGACTTGATATGCAACTGGATAGTTGTCACTTTGTCTGTAAAAAGTTTCCATCTTAAAGATGACACAGAGGTGAGGGAGGTTTATAACAACTTGGCAAAGGACATATGACCATGGCGAGGTCACGTTTGAACCCAAGTCTATGCCACTTCAAAGCCCAGCCTGCGGCTAGTGGCCCCTGTGGTACACGTTACTGCACTTGCCCAGGGTCTGACTCTCTTTAAATAGCGGGGTCCCAGAGGCCTCCAGAGGGAGCCCCTCTCACTTCCTATGTGCCAGAAGAGCTGCTTGGAGGGACCAGGAATTGCCTCTTGTTCTGGGTCACACAGACATCACAGGGATCTTGGCCGCGGCAGACCCCCAGGCAGGGAGAAGAAGGCACTGGGGTCCAGGTCATCTCCACCAGGACCAGAGCGCTCCAAGTGCTTAGGGGGTCTCAGAAACCTCCAGAGTACACAGAGAGGTGTGGGGATGCCTCCCCAGCCTGTCAGTGACACCAGTGATATGGGCACCCACCGACAGCCCCGTGGAGCCAAGGCGGCACTTCCCTGCCCGCTCACCAAGTGGCCCCAGCCCCTCCCCCTGCAGCTGAGCCTGAGCAGATGGTTCAGAGTCACTCCAGCGGAAATTAATGGAGTCTGACTGTCCACACACTTCTTTTCAACCGTAGAGAAATATTTTCTATGAGTCAAGCACCAGATGTATTTTGTTTATGGGGTAATTTAGCACTTGTGAGGGGTAAGGCACTAAAATCGGAGGAGAGTCATGCCTGAGGTTCTGGCTGAGCCCAAGCACCCTCCATCCACCTGCAGTAACACTTCAAGGCGTGGTTGCTGAGACGGAGCCTGGACCTTGAACTCAACGGTTCCGTACTTCCCAGGGAGCAGGCACATCACTTCCGCAAGCGCCTCCGTATCTTTCCCCTGCGGTTCAGTTTGTGACTACGCTGCCTGAATTAATTGGCCAGATCCCTGGAGATGGGGTTTGTGGTGGGGGGAGAGGAGGGTGGTCAGGGAGCAGGAGGGACAGCACCTCTAAGGACTGAAAAGGTTTTTCAGGGTTCAAGAACAACTAGAAATTAACTTCAATCAGCCTCCACTGGGACCACCTTTTTTTCTTTTTTTAAACAGTCACAAAATTCTCTAAACCAGTGGTTCTCAAGTGCAGCCCCAGGGCCAGCAATATCGGCATCAAAGGGGAATTTGTTAGAAATGTAGATTCTTGGTCCTTTCCCCAGATGCACTGAATCACAGCCTCCAGTGGTGGGGCCCAGCAATTTGTGTTTTAACACGCCCTCCAGGGGAGTCTGATGCTCCTGGAGTTTGAGAACCACCGCTCTAAACTAACACCAGAAGTATACCTTTACTTTCCCTCTAGCTGTGTAGTTTTACCTAAGTTAGTTAACCTCTCTGTGACTCGGTTTTCTCATCTATAAAATGGAATAATGGTAGTATTCCTCTCCAACTTAATTTGTTGTGAAAATTAAATGAGAGAATTCATTTAAAGTATTTAGAACTGGAACAAGTACACATCATCAGCAAACATTTGCTGCTATCATCATTATTATTTGCTTTTGCGATCCACTGTGATAATAGCTGGTGACATTAACAGGTACCATACTTTGTGCAGGTGTTATGTGCCAGGTACTGTTCACATGACGTGATATGCAAATGGATAATTGTCACACTGAGGTGTCAAAAGTCATTTTTGCAGTATTCACTACCTCCATTCATTCATTCGTCTATTCATTTGTCCAACAAACATTAACAGCCCTGTTATGTTCTAGGCACTGTTGGAGGCACAGGGGTGCCACAGGGAACAACGCAGATGAATGAATCAGAGCCTGCATTCAAATCACATGTGCCCACTGGGCCACATATAACCCAAAGTCCCCTTCTAAAGTCTCCTCAAATCTGGTTTCTCCTGGGAACCCCAGGGCCACACTCAGCTCCTACCCGGGCTGCCACTCTCTGCTCAGAGCCTGCCTCTGCCTCCTGCCTCCTCCGAGTCCTCCACTCACCCTCCACCCCCACCCTCTGCAACCCTCACCCTGGAGCACCGAGAGTGCTTGTTTCAGTTTTTGGCCAAGAATGCTCACCTCTCTTCCTCCCTTGTGCTGCTGTGAAGCTCTCCCTTCCGCCCTGGGTTCCCTTCCTGAGAGGAGCCCCAAAGAGCTCTGTTTGACCCCTGGAGGAGCAGGACACTCTCTGATTTTCTAAAAAATAGTTTTACCATGTCAGTGCCATGAGGGTGACCAGAGCAGGACAGATTCGACTAGTTAGTGTGTGTTCAGGGTAAGAAGATATTATGTTAACAATTAAGAGGATAAGCTATGCGTAAAAGTGGGAAAACTTGAGACTTCTAGCCTCATTCACTCTCGGGGGTGACATGATCCTAAGGCCTAACATCTTGAACGTCCAAACACCTGCATAGACTCGTATTTATCCATTTCTTCAGCTGCTTTGCATATCTTATGCCTGTAACCGCGGGGTTTCAGGTATGTTAGACTTAGGCCGTTTGGAATCTGCAAATGGAGGCGTGGATCTTGACTCATGCACACTGTAGAACAAGGCTTTGAAAACTGCAGCCCACAGGCCAAATACAGTCCACTGACTGTTTTTGTATATAAAACTGTATTGGAACGCAGCCACACAATTCATTACATGCTGTCTCTGGCTGCTTTTGCACTACAGGGGCAGAGTTGAGGAGTTCTGAGAGGGACCATCTGGCCCACAAAGCCTAAAGTAATTACTATCTGACCCTTTAAGAAACACATTTGCCAACTCCTGGTCTAAAAGGCAAGGCTTACACAACCTGTCTTAGAAGAAATCCAGTTTAGCCTTTTAAACTGAACTGGTGAATTGACTAAGTCACGGGAGAGCCGGCAACCATCCCATGTCCTACCGGATTCAGGCTCTTCGGGCTGAGACTCGGCACAAGCGCTTCAACTAACTCACAGACATAACTGTAACCGATTAATGTAACAATTTGATAATCAGTTAATAAGTAAGCTGTTTCATAAAAGGACATCACAACCTCACTCCACATTAAAGAAATGCAAATGAAAACAAGGAGATTCCATTTTTCACCTGATTGATTACTAGATATCAACAAGTTTGTTAATACACAGAAGGTGAATACAAGGAGATGGAGAGAAAGATACTTCCACACTGTGTGCTGACAGTATAAGTGGTGCAACCTCTGTGGCAGGCACTTTGCTAACGTCTATGAGATCTGTAAAGACACCTACCTTCCAGCTTGGGGATTCCACTTCTAGAACTTTGTCCTACAGATATATTCTTAAATATATTCAATGCCACTTGTCTAAATATGTTAATTGCAGTTTTGTTTATAATAGCAAAAACTGGGGTGATGGTAGATGTTATCCAACAATAAAGAATAAATAAATTTGGTATGTCCACAGAACGGAATACTATACAACCATGAAAAAGTATAAAATAGACCTAATTCACCTAATGAAGTGAATAAAGAATAAGCTAGATCTAACAGAGATGATACAGAATATTCTCCAAGATAGGTTATTGAGCGGCACAAAAGGGTATGGAGGGGGGGTGTGTGTGTATGCAGTAAGCACCTATTGGTATTAATGAAGGATGTGTAGATACACACACACAGACACACAAACACAGAAATATTTGCAAATAGTAGAAAAATTTGGAAATTTTAAAAATAGGCAACTGTCACAACTGTGGTTGCCCCTGGAAGAGGACCCTGAGAGTCTAAAGTAGAAGGGACACTTCCTTTTGACTGTCTATCCTCTGGTTCTGCTCGATTTTTTTTTTTTTACCACATGCAGATTTTGTTAGTTTAATTTTAAAACATGTTTTTACAAAATAAAAGTGTCACTCTATGTCTGACAATGATACTCCCGGGACCAGGGTCCTAGCGGGGAGGGGAGCCTTGCTGTGAATCTGAAAGATCGTCCCCAAAACCCAAGAAAATAACGATGGTGCCCAGGAGCAGTCCAGCATGGTGCAACCGACTCCTTAACTTGCAAACTCTCAGGCCACTGTGTACGAGAAGCCAGTGTTATTAAAAGAGAAGAAAAATCAATAATCCATCACAGAGAGGGCTTTGGAGTCAGATGAGAAGGCTCTGGTGTCCCCCTAGCAGCTGGGAGACCCACAGAAGAGTAGTAAATATCAAAGCCCCCTGAGCCTCAGTTTCCTCAGCGGTGAGAGTGGGGACCACACTGCCCCCACTCAGGGTGGGGCTGGGCAGGCCTAGTCCGGGCACAGCACATGCCTGTGCCAGGCTCTATGCTAAGCATGTCACAGGGCCTACTGCATTTAGTTCTTAAGGCAGCCAAACCACTGTCCTTGTTTTTCAGATGGGGAAACTGAGGCTTAGGGAGCCTTAAATCAATTGCCCAAAGTGACACAGTTATTAAGTAGTAGTCGGGGTATAAACCAAGGTCTGTCTGTCTGGTCTTGCAACAACTATTACCTTTTGCCTTTCGATTGAATGAGGTCAGATGAGTCATCCTCCTGAAATTGCCTCTTAGATAGTAGTTACTCAACACATGTCATTCATTTCAGTGCCCCACAGACCCTCAGGGTGCCAGGATAAAAGTGTCCAACGGTCAGTACCCAGGCCCAGCATCTGCATAGCCTCATGTACTGTCCCCTGCTGGTGTGGTTGGCTGCAGTAGCTCTGTGGCCTGCCAGTTTGGGCACTGCAGTGATGCCCTGGAGTTCCTTCCTGACCTGACCATCGCTCACAGCTCTTCTTCCAGCAAGCGGAGGCCTCAGCGTTAGCAACCGTGTACAGCTCAAGAAGTTCCTCCACTGGGACACACCCTCTCTGTGTACAGCTCGGCAGTCTCTTTCTGTCTCCTTCTGTCTCTGTCTCTGTCTCTCTCTTTCTCTCTCTCACTCTCTCTCTCTAGCTCTGTGTGTCTCTCTCTGCCTCTGTCTCTCACTGTCTGTGTGCCTCTCTCTGTCTCTGTCTCTCTTACACAAACACACACACACACCCCAGTATTGGAAAAGGGATCTCTGTCACCTCACTGAAGCATACCTAGCCCCTCCCCTCAGTCTGGGAAGTTCAAGCCTGCTCTGTCCTACAGGAGCCCCCAGCCCAGCTTCTGTTCACATGAGGGGTCTTGGAGCCATCTCTTACCCCTGAATCCATTCTGTTTTATTCCTCTGTATATCTAACAGCTCACATCATCCTAAGTGACATCAGCCTTTCTGTAAAGCAGGGACAGTACCCTCTATTTCACAGTGTGGCTGGGAGGACAAAGAGAGCCTGGCCCAAAGCAGGGAGGAGCAAGTGGCAGCTCCTGGGTTTGGTTCAACTGCACAAATCACGAGAGCAGGGATAACGCCCGCCTCGCCCCGGATGCATCAACTGTGCCTCATGCAGAGCACAGCACAGAGCATGCGTTCAATAGAAATTCCCTGAGCCCATAAAGGAGGGAACTCAAGTGTATACTGAGCACCCGCACTTAGTTAGGAGCTGTACCAGGTGCGAGAAAGCAGATGGTCTTCCTGGGCACTGTGGGGCCCAGGTATGCACATCCAATGCAAAGCAAGCAGGGAGAGAAATCAGAGGAGCAGGGGTCTTGACCAAGCCCGTCCCATCTGCCAGGAGCCCCACATAACACTTTACGTGGTTGTTCTTGTCTAATAATTACAATAGGCCTCCCAGGCAAGTCTTCTCACCCCCATTTTACCGAGAAGGAAAATGAGTCAGAGACATTAGGGGATGTCACCAGCTGCACGGTGAGTGGGGGAGGGGGACAGGGCTGGGCTTCCACCCAGACTGCCAGCCGTCAAAGCTCGGTGCTCCCCTCCTCCTGCTCTCCTCTGGAAGGGCGGTGGGGCTCTGGTCAGCCTCAATACCTCCCACACTGCACTCAGCCAAACGGACTCGGTCTCCCCTGGCACGGGAGTCCTTTCTGTCTTTCACGCAAAAGCTCCAAGGACTGGATCTGTTGAGACCTGGACCCTCCAGGGACCTCTCCCCACCTCCCACCCCCAAACAGTGCTCTCCATTGGACCCTCAGCAGAGAGGGTCCACTCGCCAAGGCTCTCAGACCCATAGGCTTGGTCCCACTCCAAGGGAGGCCCTGTTCTCGGATATGTGCTGCAGAGACAGTTTTCTTTTCTATGAGTGAAATTGGGAAGGGGAAGGTTGGGACCTCTCTGGGGGATTAGTTCTGCTGGGCTGTCCATGCATGGAGATCAAGCAAGCAGTTACACAACGGAAACTGTCAAATGCACAAAAGACTTGGAAACACCAAGACGGAAACAGGACTTAAAGAAAAGATGCCCTAGTCCCTTTGCTTTGTGAAGATGCACAACCTCTGTTTCATCCTGCAAGAGGCTGGAGGCGAGTTCAGCCATCAGTTTCCCCTTTCCTGCCTCCACACCCAGGAAGGCTCAGGGGTCCGTCTAGGAACTCCCTGGCGAGTTCAACCAAAAATGTTTTTAAGCTTCCACAGACTTCACCACTCCTTTCTGCACCTCCAGCTCAGCCTTCACCACGGTCTCATAAATTGATGCTGTCAGTTGTGCTAGAAAATCCTATTGTTTCTTCTGTTCTTTATGCTACTTGATCCCACACCTCCTGAAAGAGGCTTCTCCCATGTTCCAGCTGAGCATGGAACAGGCCACATGACGTGAACCCTCTGACCACAGCAGCCAGGACCAGGGTGGATGCCTCACAAGGGATTGTCACACATCATGACCAACTCACCTAGCTCTGAGTTAACTCTTCCCTGGGAGGCATCTGCAGTTAGGAAGTTTGGGCTGAAAGTAACATAAGCCCAACTCAAATTTATTCTTAAAACTTTTTTTAGTAACATTATTGGAACAAAATAAAACCCACCCCACCAGTTCTCTCTAGTAGGCACTTGGCAGAGAGGGTGCTCCCAAGGGTCTCAGAGACTTGAGCTGGGCCCCAGCTCAGCCCATGGAAACTGTTCTCAGCTGTTGCCTCAGGGAGTGCTTGCCTTTCCATCAAGTAAATTCAGGATGAGGAAAGTGGGGAATTAGAATAGGGGCCCAGAATCTGCTGGGTTTACTAAAAAGGAAAAGCTGGAGAGGAGGGAGGAATGCTTTGGCTCATGCAACTATACTACTCCAGGTAAGGCTGGATCCAGGGGCTCAAACAATTTCATAAGGACTTGGTTTCTCTCTGCCTTTTGCATATGATTTCCTCTGTGTTGACTTCATTCTTATACAGCAAAATTGGTGCTGGAAGCCCTGGAAACACAGAATCACAGCTTAGCCACCCTTTTCCTAATAGTTCCAGTAAAAGTTAGAATTAAGTCCTATTGGATCAATTCGAGTCCCAAACCTGACTCTGAGCTTGTTATTGTGGCTAGAGAATAGAATATGCTAATTAGCTGGGCCTGGAGCCAAAGGAAAATGGAGGGGCTATTGCTAGAAAAACACAATACCAATGCTGGCCGGCTCAAAACAAGGGATGGTCACAAGAGTCCTATAGGGTGTAGGTCTGAGGATCCTGTTCATCCATTCCTTCACTTAGCAGATATTTATTTAGCAACTCCCATGCCAGGCACCATGGGAGGCTCTGAGGCTGAGTAAACCAGACAGATATAGCACCTGCTCTCACCTATCCAGACAGATACAGGACCCAGAAGCCCGGGTCCAGTGGGAAAGATGAATGAACACAGCAGCAAACACATAGATAAATGAGGGGGGTATGAAGAGTGAAAATGCCGGGAAGGGAGCGAACAGGGAATAACGGTGTCAGGGAGGGCCCATTCGCGCGGCCCTTTGGGCACCCATGTGCAAAAAGGAAGCAGAAAGAACTGGCTCAAAGTGAAAAATCAAAAAAGCCAGATGGTTGGGGCAGATGTGGAAAGCCAAGAGACCACATTTCCCCAGAGAGAAGTGAAGAGAAAAGGGAGGAGACAGACAGACAGACAGGGCTGTCAAAGGCTCACAGCTAGTGTTCTCCTTTTAGTCTCATACTCGCATTTCTTATCACGAATCCCCTTTACTCAAGTTTGGTCAAAGGGTTTCTCTGTCTGTAATAAATCACACTTGACTATGGAGCTAATTAAAAAATTCAAGATTCCCAACCTCATTAGTTGCCCGCAAGATAACATTTTAGAGGCAGCCTATCCAGTTGCTCATTTAAAAACCAAAGCACTAGGCCCATTTCTTGAGCTCCTCTCAGTGGAGCTGCACGCCTATGAGGGCACAAAGAGTGATTCACTGCTAGTTCTGGAAGGTACCTCATTCCTCAAAGATGCCCAAACCAAAGTGCACGCATGCACACACACACACGTGCACAATGAACATACAGAGTGCACACCCACAAAGCACACACAGACACAAAAATTATATCCACAAACATACATACACATACATACACCCATAAAGTACATACATACACACACAAAGCACACACACACAAGGTATACATACACAAAGTATATACATACATACACAAATTGCACACATGCACACAAACATAGACACAAAACACACACAGAAAACACACACGGGAAGACGATGAAAAGTACTCTGATTTTTGACTACCATTCGTCAAGGCCCTACACAACACCAGGCACTGTGGTCGCAGGTGTTTTCACAGCTGCCAAAAGAGCAACAAAAGAATGACTGGTTATCACTCTTCCCAGCCCCCCTAAGAGGCAGTCTCATCAACATTCCCCTTTCTAAAACGAAATGACTTGCCCTGGGCCACACCTCCCGGACATGGTGGAGCCAGACGCTATCTGTTTGTTGGACGCCCCTCTTTTAGGTCAACCCTTGCTGCTCTCTAAATGTGCATGTATGTGCACCCAGCTCCTGCCACGTTCATCGTGTCTGCATCTGTGCGTCTCCCTGTGATGCAGACCTCAGCACATTACCCATCTCAGGGTGTAAAATGGTGCTCTCTATACTCTAGACCACTGATGCCCTTCCAGATTTATTACATTTATTTTAAAACAACAAACATTCTCAATTATTTCCACACTGCTCAGGACCATAATTTACTCAGAGGTATGAGCTATCAACATTCCTAGGGATTGCTTCAAAATGTCAGATCTAAAAGATGACTCCTAAGTTAGTGAATATGAAACACCCATTTATATTTTTCATTTTTACTTTGATTTAATTTTCAGACAATTCAACTTTCTCCCCATGCCTGAGTGCTTAAATTCATTTCACTTGTCAAAAGAGACAAATTTTCATAATTACAAAATAAAACATGGTGGCCCTTCTTTGGTGACCGCATATTTCACATTTTTTTTTTTCCAGATGAAAATGACTTTCCTAGTCTAGTTGGCTTCCATCTGACATAGTTTTATTCAGTCTCTGCGTAGAACAGACAAGAGTACAGGCTAAACATTCACTAATGTTTTGTTATGTTAATGAACATCTGTAAAAAGGGAGATGAAATTTCCCAACCCACCCTGCGATGCTCAGATCTTCTTTTCTGTAATTTGCACTGAAAAAAAGTCAATGTTCTGAGATTACAAGCTGTAGCATGAAATATGCCCTACCCTCTAATGGTTCTTTCTGCCTTGACCAAAAAGCCCTCAAGTCCTCCCACAAGGCTCCATTACAATGTTCATTTCAGCGAGGTCAGAAGCATCTAGGGTTTTCCTACTGTAGCTGCCAAGGACACGCACAGGATGTAGCAAGGGCGTTTTCTTAATAAAACATTTTTTTTCACTTTTAAAAGTAATACATGTTCCTTATTTAGAAATTTTAGAGGAAAGAAACAGAAAACAGTAAAAACCAGAAAAAGATGACCTATAATTCCACCATCCAAAGCAAAACAGAGCCAACACGTTGATGTAACTTCAGATCATTCTTTTAAAAATAAAATTCACTTTTGACCTGATCGAGCTCTTGAATACTTGGAAATGGATTGTTTATCATCAGAAATCTGGTCTGTTAGTTGAAAAGGGGTTACAGATGAAAACGGGAAGAAAATACTTAATTCTTTGAAACTGTCCATCTGAGTTGCAAAGTTCCGACTTGAAGACTGTTGAAATGCCCAGTCTGGTCACCAGACCCACTCACCCTCCCTCCGCCCCTGCACCTGGACACACAGTCCACTCCCGAAAGAAGGTGATAGAATTTAAAATGCAGTGGCCAGTAAATGCCGACAGGAGTAGAGAATGATGAGAAACTGTGGAATGTAGAGAATATACAGGGCACGGTGGGCTATCAGAGGGGGTGGTCATTTTCAGGAGCAGACTTAAAGAGACAGAGCAATGAAAACATTCCTGATGCACACCCATATACACACACTTTTATACAGATGTTGCTATTGTTACAGCTCAGGGTCCCTGGGAAGCAGACTCTGAGGTGGATATGAGCATGTAGCAGGTTTCTTACGTAGTGCTTATGGAATTGCCACCTGTGCAAGAGTCAGGCTGGAAGCAGGACTGGACAAAGGAGAAAGCTGAGCTGAGATGCTCAACAAAGGCCTCAGCTGACCCCATGAGGAGCTGGGAAGCCAGGATGGCTCTTCAGAGTTGTCCTGAAGTGGGGTGAGAGGCCGGGCCTTTACACCTCCTACATCAACCAGTCATTGGATGTGGACTGCCCTGGCTAGGTGACGCTCGTCAGACGAGACAATTCCTGAAGCAGGATGATGTCTGAGGCTGCATGGCAGCAGTGCTCCCAGCAGCCCTCAAGGGGGGTCTGGGTGGCTCGTCATGGCACCCACTGCACTAGTGTCTCACTGTAGCAAGGCCTCCTTCCCCAAATGAAAAGGCATACAGGTAACCATATCCCTCAAGACATTGCTACTGGGATACACCCAGAAGTCAGAGGCAGAAGTCCACAAGGATGAAGAGACCCAAATGTTTGCACTCACCAGCTGCTAACCCAGTCCAAAAAGGAAGGAAAGGGAAGGAAGAAAAAGAAAGAAGAGAGGCACAGGCCACTTTGAGCACTGCCTTATCCGCTAATCCACCGGCCAGTGTGGACAGTGGAGACAGCCTCACCTTGAGATTCCATAAGACTAAATTTACCAGGAATTCCCATTTTAGCTGCCACCAGAGCAACATTCCCAGATCTTTGGGGAGTAAAACTCATTATTTCTAAAAAATAATGACCAAGAGGGTAGACTTTTCCACCCCTTCGTTTCAGCAGACGTGTGAGGGCCCGGACAGGGTTCTCAGCTCCCACACTGAGCTCACTGCGCCGATTACCAGGGGTTTAGGGATGTCAGGCCAAGGGAGCACATTCCATAGTAGGCCCCACGTGATGCCACCAGATGTCATACAGAACTCTCCCCTCTCACGCTGCGCCTAAGTGCCTTCCCACCTGAAAATGTGCTATCATTTCCGTTTTACGAATGAGGAAACAGAGGCCCAACATCTTGTCCAAGATCACCTAGAGAGCACACAGCATCAGAATTCGCACCCTGTTTGGGGGCTTCAACTTTGGGATCATTCCATAATGCGTGGCTTCCTCGGCCTGTTGGCATGACCATTAGTTAGGTCATGTTTACACCCCCATTGCCAATGGTGATACTTTTCTGTTGTCTGCTCTGCAGCCTTATTTTATTACAGTCATTACTGTCTATTACAGAGGCGCATGACTCTCTCCACCAGTGGTGAATTGTAAGTCTGCGGTACCCTACCAGGGAGGATCGGTCAATCTCCACAGAATGACAATGCACAGCAAGACACAGCATCTCATGTCAGCTTCAGGAAGACAAAGCTGAGCATCTTCTCTTTGAGAGAATTATTTCCCTCATCGTTTTTCTAGCATCCTAACCAAGAGGAGGGAAAGGTTGCCTTGAACCCCATCTCTTTTGCCTTTTTCAAGCTGAATGCGTCCCCTCAAACCTAAAGAATTGGTCTTACAACAGGATTGTGCAGCAAAGATAAAATTCATAATAATAAATAATAAATCCATAATAAAACCCCACAAGAACTCCTAGATGCCACTCACCTTATGTGGCCAGACACAGACTATAGTGGGGTGCATGCAATATAATCCATATTTTAATAAGATCAGAAAAACACAATATAAGTGCTGGTTCTTCACCAAGTTACTGCACCAGCCTGAGCCTCAGTTTCCCCATCTGCAAAATGTAAGAGTTGGGCCAGGTCGTCTTTAAGATTCCTTCCAGTTCTAGCATTTCACAGTCAGGGTCCACAGACCCCTATCTTGTTCTGCTTGCTGTGGAAAATATGTAAAACTACCACTACCCCCACAACATCACTCCCCAAAACAACAACAAGAAGCTTCCCTGCAGTGTCTGGTGGCCCATAATAGGACACAGTGAGAAAATGCTTATGTCAGAAGATTTTAAAAAAATGTTCTTGTTTTACCAGAGATGCAATAATAGAAACATTAGCAGACAAAGACCCAAAGGAAGCTGTAATACCCCCCAAAGCTCATCGCAATGTTTAGGCTATAAATTGAAATTAGAATTACAAAAATGACACTCTGGAAATTATTTTTAAAACTTAAAACATCTTTAAAAAATTGAAATGGCATTCCGACTCAGTGGTTCTGCAGGCACCCCCCAAGTTAGAATGTCTCAATTACGGCAAGATCGCCGTTACCCTCTCAACCGAAATTGCATGTGAGAGCTGTATGATTTACATTCGCCGTTTATAAAATAAATTAGGTAGAAAAGACTCTCATGATCTCAAACACATTTAGTTTACCAGATTCCACAAAGGTAAGTGGAAGAAGCATGTGATCCTTGAAGCAGCAAACAATGACACTAATGATTCATTAATACGTTCATTAGAAGAAATTTGATAAATGCGTAGATATTCTCTTCCAGACAGCTCTCAGGGAGTGGATCAGCAAAACTCACCGAGACAGGCTCCCTCCCACACTCTGAATCCTACTGCTGATTTCATGGCCTTTGATAAAAGTACTAACGGGAAGACTGACAGCTAAGTTGCTGGGGTTTCTGGCCTGCTATTTTTCAATGTTATCCATGCTGGCTTAATTATGCGGTCGTGCATTATGTTTAGGACCACAGAGAACGGGTCTGTGGATCACTGCTCCCCCCTGGCCCAGCAGCCACCATCTCCTGCCTCGATTACTTCAGTGGCTTCCCAACTGGCCTCCCCACTCCCACCCTTGCCCTGCCTCTGTCTTCTCTCCACAGAGCAGCAGGAGGGATGTCTTAAAAATGTAAGTCAGTGCAGGCAACTTCTCAGATCAACTCCACTTGGACAGAGGGGCAAAGCCCTCAAGGTCCTACATGATGGGGGCCCATCTCATCTTTCTGATCTCACCTCCTATATGCTCCCCCACTTATTCATTTTGCTCCAGCTACACAGGCCTCTTCGCTATCCCTTTGCGGGCAAGCTCCTACCTCAACGCTTTTGTGGTTGTGGTTCTCTCTGCTCTTCCTTCAAACACCTGCGTGGTGACCTCCCTCTCCTCCTGGAAGGCTTGGCTCACAGCTTACCTGCCCTGACCATTCTCCTTAATGCCATCATCTGCCCCTTCCCCCATGCACTCTCACACCCCATTACCCTGGGTAACTTCTTCTTTTGTCCAATAAAATGAAAAGCTTCTAACATACTATTTAATTTACTTCTTTTTATGTCTGTTGTTTAGTATCTGTAAGCTCCCGGAGGGCAGAAATCTTTGTTTTGTGATGCTGTATGCTCAGGGTCTGAGAAGAGCAGACACAGGATAAACATGGGAAGGAAGGGAGGGAGGGACAGACCGAGAGAGTGAGGAAGGAAGGAAGGGAGGACTGAAGGAAGGAAGGAAGAGAGGAGGGAGGAGGAGAGGAAGCAAGGAAGGAAGAGAGGAGGGAGGGAAGGAGGAAGGGAGGAAGAGAGGGAGAAAGGGAGAGAGGAAGGAAGGAAGGAAGGGAGGGAGGGGAATATGTAACAATAAAAGGAGTTGTTGTATTAGGATAGTAGAGTATCCTTTATTTCATTTCTAACATTTCATGCTATCATTATTATTATTATTAAATCATATTGTAATTTAATTGGAAAACATTCATATCGCAAATTTCTGGCATTCTCAGGTGGTATGTCTTAGAAGTGTTTTCTGTTTTCAAATCAGTGGCTCAACTTGAGTGTCACTGAGAATTGTAAATAAGAATCTTAAATTACAGTAAACTCTTGCAATACTCAGATTTATAAAAATATAAGTCAGGAAATCCTGCGAATAGTGTGCAATTCCAGAAACAAGAGAAGGAGGTTCTGGGGCAGTGTGTACAGGTCCCCGCATATTGCCTCCATTCTCTTTCCTCTCCTCTTCCTTGTCACTCTATCAGTTTGGGACAGTGGAGGAGGACACTCATGAGCCAGCGACCAGATATGTCAGAAAGAGCCCCTCCTGGGCCTGCCATCCCTCTGTGTTCTGCCACATCAAGTCAAACACTCAATCCATCTTCCTAACCCTATTTTGTAGGCCTGCTGCTCATGAACTGTTTCTTATGCTTTTCTAAGTATTTCTGGACATTATAGTCCAGTTCCCGGGGTCTAGCATCATAGAGTCAATTTATGCAAATTCAAATATATGCCCTTGACTAAGGAGGAGGGAGAGAAGAAGGGAGGAGGGGATGGAGGAATAGTGGGGGCAGGGCGTGGTGGGACAGAGAGACCCTGGAGGAACACTGGCCAGAGGTGGCTTGTTGGGAAACATGAGGTCGGTTCCCAATGTGCTCAAAGGATGCCACATACACAGAACTTTATGAGTAGTTCAAAGGATTGTCCAGGGTCGCTTAGACTCCAGGTGATATTTGTTTCGTGCTCTGATTTTCGACTTGAATGTTGAAGTTGGATTTGGCTTCATTATCTATTTTGTTTCCCAAGGCTGCCTTTGCCTTGGATTTGCATTTTGGCTTTTGCACTAAACCCACCGCCTCACATCAGGGCCCCACACCCAGTCATTGTTACTGAGGACCCAGTTCACTCAACACACACACACACCAGCTCCCCACCAGTCTGAAATGGCTGAGACACCATGTACATTATAGGTGGTGAGGAAGAAAGAGGATGTGTGGGGAGGTACTGGCTAGGCAGCAACTGGTCAGTGTACCTACAATAGGAGCACATAAATAGAAGAACTTACTCAGTGAACATCTTGAAGAATCACCAACTCAGTGCCAAAGCTGTTGAACGAGTAGAATAAATGAAGGATAAATAAATGAATGATCAACAAATATCGAACAGAGTGTGCTAAACAAGATGAGCTCTACTGCTCATCTGAAAGCTCTACAGCTTTCAAACCAGTTTTAGTTCATTCAAATGAATTCTAGAACCACCAGCCAACTACAGTCACTTTGGAGACCCAACAGTATCCACTAAGTTCCTTGGAAAAGCTGCAGTCAGTGTCTGCAGCCCGCCTCACGTCCCGGAAGAATGGCTCATATATTTCTTTATCTATTTATTCATGTACATATTCTATTCAGTACAAAATTATGATTTAAACTCCAACCCATTCAAAACTATTTTGATGAGCTGATTTACTCAACAAATATCAATAGAGCAGCAATTGTATGTCAAGTCCTTGTGCCAGAACTTCTTTTCTATGCACAAATCCAGGCAGTTTCTTCTGCAGAAATCAACAGTCGGGTGATGGACGTATCAAGAGATGTGACAGTAAATCCAAATTCTACTGCACATTTTTGCATTTCTAAACTATGTCCTTTTTTTCCCCCTAAAAAGGGGAGAAACATCCTCTTTAGAACAGAAGCATCAAGGGGCCACTACCTAAATACGTAAATTCTGTTGTTTCACTATTTCTTCCTCTGTCCTCCTACATTTTTGTCTTCTACTTAGAAGAACTCAAATTAAAATTTCAAGGTCAAAGTGATATCTGACAGAGACATGAGAATTCTTAACCAGTTGTGTGGAAATGGTACTTAGGAAATACTCAAAGGACGTGTTGTATATTTTTAACTTGCTCTTAAGACCTCTGAATTCAAATGTGAGGGCTTGCATACAGATGATAAAGACAAATTGTGTTATACGAAAGAAGAGAGGGGCTTTTTTGCAATAGATGAAAGACGTTTCCCTCCTCTAATGAGTCATGAATGACTCATCTACTCTTGGGAAAATCTGAAGTGGCCAGTGATTTGATTGCTCTTTCTGCTGTAAACACATCTAAGTGAAGCCTAAGAGATAAACAGTAAAGGATCCTGTGAAATTCAAAAAATTTCATATTGGCAATATTTAAGTGCAGCCACTGAAGTTCTGAGTTCAGTTTGGTGGAGCTGGGGGGTGGGGATCCTTCTTATCCATTGATGTGATTCACCATCATATTGATCCAATTCAATCATTTTATGAATGAAATGCACAGGATGACTTTCATATTTTCTTATATCTTGTCGATAAGACACCATTCTATCTTCATTTCTCTTTCTTTTTCTCTCCAGACTCTCTATTTTGATAACTTACAAAGCTAAGAAATGTTCAATGTTGAGGAAAAACGCCAGAGAATTTTTTGAAATTCATTGTACCCCAAAGGCTGACAGCAAGAATATACTTTCTGGTACATAAGAAAGAAAAATGTATTTGGTATGACTGGCTGTTAATATGTCATCAAGATAAATCATAAGTCTTATTCTTGGGAATCTTAATAAAAGAAGTCACTTGAGACGTGAAAGTATAAAAATAATCACCGATAGGCTCTATCTTTGACTAGAACCTGGGGGAATTTTGGAATTGTTCATTCATGGAGACACTTAAGAAGACATTGTCCAAATTTATCATTGCCATAAATTCTTGCTGACTAAAAAGTTTCCATAGAGTAATTTACAATGTCCATCGTAAAATCCTTCATCAAAAGGAAACACTTTAGATTTAATACAAAACCGTAAACTCCCAAGGACTTGGGGACAATGGTCTCAGCCAGTCTCCAGAGAAGATGGAGTAATCTATGACTCCTATATGCCTCAAGACGTGGTGTTGCTTTCCTCTGATGCTCCTACCTTCTGGGTGTCACACAACTCTGGTGTCTTTGTTTCCCTCTGGGACTCCAGAAAGAGATGTGCTTTGAAGTAACACTCTGGTTCTTCATCATATATCTCAGGGGCGGAGGACAAGAAGGACGCCGTCCTCTGGATATGCTAATCGGGTGGTCAGAAGAAGTTATCTGTGATTAGTGAAGTAAACACCTTGAGTTCATGTTCTAGCCTCATGGTGGAGGGAAGTTACTCCACACTGGATGTTTCTGGATGCCTCAATCACTCTATCTAGGCAATTGGTTTCACTTTGTCTTCAGGCCAGGAAAGCCCTTAGTTAGCTAATGGGTCCCTTGCAAGATAAAAGAAGTCTGCACACTAAAGAACAGAACCATCAGCTTTCTGTCTTTTTGCCATTCTTCCCTACAAGCTCTTAATGCAATTAATACAAACTCTGGTACCAACTCTGCTCTAGCCCCACAATTCCCACTGCAGCTGGACTCTTCCATCTAGATGCTTTTGCTGACACTTCTAATTCTTTCTCTAAAGTGAAACTCAACATCTTCCTCCAAAACTGGCTATTTTATCAGGGTCTCACTACCTCCCGTTTACTTGTATTCAAAACCTCCTTCAACAACAACATACAAATTGTATGCTTCTGGCTTCTTAAACACCCTCTTACCCTTCTCTCCTACGTAGCCCATTGCTAACGAGCTGGTCCAGCCAGACATCTCACTCTCCTCCTGAGAGTCTTTAGACTATTGTTGGTCTCTCCCTGAAATTAATTCTGCACAGTATTGCCAAATAAATCTGCCTAAAGCACAGCTCTGCTGATGTCACTCTAACAGAAGAACCTGCCAATAGTTCCATATCTCCTACCAAAAGTGGTCTATACTTCTCTAACTTTCCCCTTCATTGAGATAACCAGCTATCTAGCCTCACTTCCCACTTTAAGCTACATGTGGATACATGAAATGTCCCGACATTACACTGGGACATTGCATCTGCTTCTTCCTCTGCCTGAAAGGATCCGTCTCCACTGCTGCCTGTTGAAATCCTACAAATCCTACCCTTCCTTCCAGGTCAAGCTAAAGTACCATATCGTCTACCAAAGATTCCTTTCCCCATTACCCCTGTCAGAAAAGCTGTTTCATTTTTCCATAAAATCTTGATAGTACGATACTGATTGAATTTTGCTTCACTCTAATTTTTATACATTTACTTTATCTCCTATGTTGGGCTATGAGCTCATTGAAGGCAGGGATTCACCTTTGCTGTGATTCAGGTTTGTATTACTCAATTAACATCTTATTGTTGGATGGATGGATGAATGGATAGATAAAATTCATGTTCTATACTTGTAGAGCTGACACACAAAACCACGGAGCACAGAGGTCTCTATTACCAAACTTTCAGTCCCGGGCAGACAGTACTCCCTTTTCTCTTCATACCCATGAGTCCTGGATAACCTCTAAGTTGGGGTGTTGGCAGTTAAAGGGGATGCTTAAAAAGCAGCAAGGCGAAGAATAAAAAGACTGAGTGGAGCATGATGAGATACGACTATTTTCCGTACAAATCTGAAGACCTGGCAATCTTGGAGGAGGATGTTAAGCGAGGGAAGACCTGAAGTGTGTAGCTGACTGTAGGAGTCAGCCAAGTGAAGAGAGGGAATGAAGAGATTTACAGGCACAGGAAAACAGCCTACACATGCGCTCAGAGGTTTTCAGCATGGAATGTTCAGGGAAATGCAATATGTGTAGCATAGATTTCAAAGAACTTGGTGATGAGAAATAAGGCTGAAGATGTGGAGAGGGCCATGCATTAAATATTGGCAACTTTCTAGAAACTACTCCCTTGAACAATTTCCCACCTTTTTCCTGAGTCTGGGTTGTTCCCCTCAAATATCAGTTATTTGGGGGACTCCCAAGGGCCAGAGCCAATGAGTGTTGGCATCAGCAAGATGTGAGAACAACTAAACTGAACCAAGGACACAGCAAGCTCACCGAGGCATTGCAGCTGATGTTGGAATCAGAGTGATTGCAGGGTTTTACTACAATATCACAACTAGAGGTGGGGTGCAAGGAAGATGCCAAAAGAAAGTCAGTGAAGGAGTAGGGGTGCAGAAGCTGCCATCAGGCGATCAGAATCACTAATTGCAATCTGAGCTTCACTTTCTCAGAGGAAAAAATGGAACTAGCAATGTGACAACTACACAACAGACAGTACTCAGGTGTCAGGCACGGTGCTGAGCACAAGATATGAGATTTTCTCCTCACAACAACTGTATGTAGTCGGTACTATTATCCAGATTTTACAGATGAGGAAACCGAGGTGTATAGGGATTAAGAAACTTGACCAAGTTCATAGAGGGAGTTCATATCTGAGCTGGGTTTCAAACCAAAGCAGAGGTATGCCCCGGAGCCCCATAGCATTTATCCCCCTCCTTCCTCTGCTCATCAGGGCCCTATATCCAAGTTTACACCAGGCTGATCTGGGCCATTGCAAGAATTGAAAAATCAGGCTCGTTGGGAAAAGAGAAATTAAAAGGCAATAGCTGCCCAGGCTCTAATTATATACAATCAGGAAAAAGAATCAGCTCGGAAGGCCAGCAAGTTATCCACAGCCCCAGAGTCCTGTCTGAAGCTAACAATAGGGAGGGATAGAGCCGTAAATAAGTTCTTGCAATGACTACAGTCATTACCCTGTTTGTTAATAATAATGAGAAATCAATGAATTACAGCAAGGCAGCAACACATTCTCTACAGCCCTGCAACTCAGGGAGCCCAGGGAGAACCTTCTGGGCTGCAGCTCCCGTGCAGCAAGCCCAGCAGGGCTGAGGCAGGAGAGTGGGAGACGCTGAGGATCAGATGTCCAGGCCTCTTGGAAGAAGGGACTTTTGACATGGCTCTTCAAGGAAGTGGCAAATGTAGTGAGGTACAAGGGCCTCAAGGCATTGCACAGAAGAAATGGAGAACACGGGTGGAGTGACAGCAATCTCTATACAGTACTGACGGCCACAGAAACTGCAGGCAGCTCCGAGCCAGAGCTGCAGCCCACCTCTCACATTCCAGACCCTCTGCGCTGTGATGGACACGAGACCAGAGGCCCAGGTCTCCTGCAAGGAAGGATTCCTTATTCCAGCTGCTGAGAGAGCTGGCAGCTGGCAGCCTTCAGCTGTCAGCCCTCTCAGGAATTGCCTCACACAGTCATACATCAATGTCACAGGGGGGACGCAGGGGGATCACGGCCGAGCCTTTTTGGCCCAAAGCAGGACAAGTCTGATAGGTCACATAGGCTCCGGAGCTCCTGTGTCACAGTGAGGCTTTCCCTCTGCCCATCCTTCTTCCCCCCCTCCCTTCCACAGGTGGATCCGAAGCGTGCTCCCTAATAAACATGTGGCTTGTCAGCTCTGTCTCAGAGACCCGACTGCCAGGGTGGCCAGACTGCCAACAGCACGTGGCCTGTGTTTTAACCATATCCCTGATTCCTCCTATTTCCCTGCCTTAATTTTATCTAAGCCCTATTCATCCCTCTGTATTAGACCAGACTCAGGGATCTTCTGTGATAAAAGGGGTGACGGGGAAGACAGAGACAGAAGCTAAATGACCTACATTATAAAGGGCTGGGGGGAAGCGGGGATGAATAAGAACAAATCCTGCACAGACTGGGAGTTGCGGGAAGTTTTCAAGGATTAATGGATGAGAGTATCTGGGCAAAAGAGGATTGTATTGGTGACACAATAGGTTTCAGAAGGAGTTACTAAAAATATGAATTGTGTCCCCATTGGTGTTTTACAAGAGACACAAGTAAATATTGGAATCACTTTTTAATTACTCCTGAGTGCTGGACTGTGTGTTTAATATGCAATTCCACACAGAATTGGAGGCCCAGACTTTTATTGGGCGTATTAGTCAGAGTAATTAACACTAGCTGCTTTAACAAACAACCTCAAATCTCAGCGGCTTAATATAATAAAGGTTTATTTCTCACTCACATCATAGTTGATTTGGTGTCGGGTGGCTCATTTGGCAACTCACCTCCAAATACTCCATCTTGTGACGCTACCATTTTAAACATTGTCACCCAATCTCTGGGTCCCTCTGCCACCCAGATAGCTTCCCATTTACCCCCAACTCCCCTAAAAATCTCTGATCTCCTTTTCTCCACCTTGCCTTCTGCCCTGGGAGGCTGATCTGTATGGATTGCAGATCACAGAGACGCTCTCACCTCTGGTTGCCAGTTGGCTTTGGCCGATAGGGATCCAGGGAGGAGATCGGGGGAAAGAGAAGCGGAGGGAGGTTTATTTCTCCAGATACCGCCCCATTGGGTTGCCTTGAGAAGGCTGAGTCGCTTGACAAAAGGTCACAGCCCTCTCTAGCGGTTCTCACTACACCCCTCACTGTCTCCAGGGTCTGTAACCAGGATTGCACTTGCCCAGTCAGGCCTCAGGTTAGTATCAGCCCTATGGTCCTTTGTGGCAGGACACTGTGATATTCCTGGTGGTTTCCCTAAACCCCACCCACACCTTTATCAATAGCCCCTTAATTAAACTTCTTTAGATGATGCTAATTTGAGTGTATCTTTTGTTTCCTGCTGTAACCAGGACTGATACCCCAGGAAAGAGAGCTGGGAGGCAGAGTATTCGGTGTGCCCAGGAGAGAGGGACCTGAACTGGGACTGAGCATTTTCTCTGTCACCTTGTTCCAATAATTTTTGCTTTTGTTTTGGTTTTTGGGTTTTTTTGGAGAAGCAAATACTGTTCACATGTAGAGAGAGTTTTCTTAGTCTTTTCCCTATATTTTACACTGTAATTATACATGAAATTTTTATCCTTCTTTATTTACTTATTTCCATTCAGTTCAATATATGTTTTTATTCCCCCTGAGACTTCCTCTTTGACCCATGGATTATTTAGAACAGCTTGTTTAGTTTCCACATATTTGGCGATTTTCCCATTATCTATCTGTTATTGATTTCTGGTTTGATTCCACGTAGTCAGAGGATACCAACTGTGTGATTTCAATTCTTTTCAATTTGTTGAGGTTTGTTTTATGGCCCAGGACAGGGTCTATTTTGGTAAATGTTCCCTGGGTACTTGAAAACACCTGTCCTCCACTGTTGTTCGGTAGTGTTCTATGTCAACTGGATACTGTTTATTGATAGTGCTGAGTTCTTCTACATCCTTGCTGATTTTCTAATTGTTGTATCAATTGTTGAAGAGAGAGATATTGAAGTCTCCAACCATAATTGCAGATTTGTCTATTTCTCCTTTCAGTTCTATCAATTTTTGTTTTGCATGTTTTGCAGCTCTGTTGTTAGGTGCACACACGTTTAGGATTGCTATGTCTTCTCGGTGGACCAACATTTTTATCATTATGTAAGGTCTCTCTCTGTCCCTGGTAATTTTCTTTGCTCTGAAGTCTCATTTATCTGATGTTAATATAGCTACTCCTGCTCTGCTTTCTTTGATTACTGATAATATCATTTTTCCATCCTTTGATTTTCATCCTTTATCTTTCCTACCTATTGTGTTACACTTGAAGTAAGTTCTTATGGACAGCATGTAGTTGTATCATGTTTTTTTATCCACTACCAATCTCTGTATTTTAGTTGGTGCATTTAGACCATTAAATTCAATGCATTTTGTAATATGTTAGAACTTAGGTCTGCCATTTTATTTTTTGTTTTCTGTTTGTTCTCTCTGTTTTTCATTTCTGTTTCTTTTTTCCTGCCTTCATCTGGGTTCCCTGAACATTTTTTAGAATTCCGCTTTGATTTATTTATAGCGTTTTTGAGTGTATCCCTTTGTCTAGATTTTTTTAGTCATTGCTCTAAGTACTACATTATACATATGTAACTTATCACAGTCTACTGGTATTGACATTCTACCAGTTCTTGTGACATATAGAAACCTTACCTCCCCTTAAGTACCCTTACCCGCTCTCATTTATAATATTAAATATTTCCTCTATATCCACTGAAAACCACAACAGTGTTACAATTTTTACATCAATCATAATCTAGTAAAACAAAATAGAAGGAAAGTCCATTGGATTTACTCACATTTTCACTCTTTTCATTGTTCTTTCTTCCCTCCTAAAGTTCCACAATTCCTTCTTTAATCGTTTCTTCTCTGTTTAGAGAATTTTCTCCAAACATTCTTAGAGAGTAGGTCTGCTGGTGCAGGGTCTCTTAGTTTTCCCTCATCTTAGAATATCTTGATTGCTCCTTCATCCCTGAAGGATATTCCACTGGATATAAATTTCTGGGTTGACATCTTTTCTTTCAGCATTTGAAAAATATTGTTCCATTTCTTTATGGCCTTCACAGGTCCTGATAAGAAATCTGTTATTATCCAAATTGTTTTTCCCTTGTAGGTCAGGTATGGTTTCTCTCTGGCTATTTTCCAGAATGTTTCTTTGTCCTTAGCTTTCAGAAGGTGGCTATGATATGTCTTAGCATGGATTTCCTGGGATTATACTGCTTGGGGTTTGCTCAGCTTCTTGAATCTGAGGTTTGTGTCTTTTGCCAAATTGGGAAATTTTCAGCCATTATTTTTTCGAATACTTTCTCAGCTCCACTCTTCATCTCCTGTGACTGTGACATGATCTTCTGTTAGAGTCCCACAGGTATCTGAGATTTTGTTCATTTTGTTTTTTAGTCTATTTTCTCTGTTATTCAGATTAATTGTTATTGTTCTATATTCAATTTCACTGATTCTTTCCTCTCTTCCCTCCATTCTGCTGTTGAGCCTATCCATTGAGAATTTGTTGTTTTTTTTTTCTTAAGTTCAGTTATTGTATATTTCAGTTCTGAAATTTCCATTTGGTTCTTCCGTATAACTTTTTCTTTTTTTTGGTGAGGAATATTGTCGCTGAGCTAACATCTATGCCAATCTCCCTCTATTTTGTATGTGGGACACCACCACAGAATGGCTTGATGAGCAGTGTGTAGGTCCACGCCCGGGATCTGAACCTGCTAACCCCAGGCTGCCGAAGCAAAGCGCACAAACTTAACCACTACACCACCAGGCCAGCCCCTAACTTTTTTTTTTTTTGCTGAAACATTCTATTTCTTTGCTGAGACTTCCTATTTTTTTCATTTGTTTCAAGCATGTTCATAATTGCTCATTGATGCATTTTCATGTTGGATGCTTTAAAATCTTTGTCAGATGATTCCAACACCTGTGTCATCTGGATGTTGGCATCTGTCAATTCTTTTCTCCTTCATGTTAAGATTTTCCTAGTTCTTGGTATGATGGGTGATTGTCACTTGTATCCTGAACATTTTTCTATTATAGTATGAGATTCTGGTTCTTATTTCAGTCTTATTTTTTAGCAAGCCTCCTCTGACTCCATGCCACCTCCTTACTGCCAAGTGGAGAAGGAAGTCCAAGTTCTCCACTCAGCCTCCATTTCAGGGGGAGGAGTGCCTCATTACTGCTAGAGGGTGGGACTCCCGGCTCCCCACTAGGCCTCCACTGGTACCACCATGGCTGGTGAGAGAGGGGCACCTCACCTCGTTACTGTTGCCCCCTTGGTGAGGGTGGATATCTAGGTTCTCCACCTAGCCTTTGATGATGAGGTCAGGAGGGGGTCTACATATTTTTTTTGTGGTGTTGGGATGATCTGTCTTGCTACGCCACCCCTTTCCTTGTCCTTTGGCTGGAGACAGCAGACTTTTCTTAGGGATTTTTTTTGTCTGCACCCTTTAGCATTCCCAGGTTTGCTGGCTTCACCAAAACCCAGTCCAGGACACATGAAGCAAAAAAAAAACCAAGGAACTTATCACCATGTCTTAGGTCTCAAGATCCCTAGCTGGTCTGCTTTCTCCTCTCCACCTGTCAGAGTCATCTTATATTTTTTTATGGATAACATCCAAAGGTTTGTGCTATAGTTAGCGAGAGGAGTAGGTGGAAGTGGGCTACATATATATGTGAATGTGAAGTGTACATAGATACATATTCACTTTACCACTAGGCTAATACACCATGCATATTATAAAACATACACACAACATAAAAAGGATGAAATTTTTTCAAAGTTATTCAAAACAAAATTCTATGGATCACTTTGTGCACCATACTGGAAACCACTGCTTAGATTCCATTCAAAGAGCAGAGAAAGAAGGGCCTCCCTCCTGCTACCAGCCCTTGGGCTCTGCTGAGTTCCACACCCCTTGGGAGCCTGTCCGCATGCTGCTCAGACATGTGGTCCTTCTGTGTGACTCCTAAGCAGATCATGAAGAGAAGCTGAGGGTGTGACCCTCTGCCCTGCAGGGCAGCTAGAGAGGGATGGATGGACTGGCTCTGTTCAGGCCTAATGTACCCCCTAGGAGACAAGCCAGTTATGTTGATAAACAAGACCCTGAAAGGGACACAAATCAATCACAGAAGCCTTTATGTGGTGACTCTTTCTACATAATGCCCCACGGGTAGCTGTAGTTTTAAGCACTTAAAAAAACCAGAAAATCTATTCCCAAGCTTGGGTCCTGCTGAGTTTCTGTGGCCTCCAGCTGCTCAGCCTATTCTTCAAGAGCGGTACTGGTGACAACTGCGACATTTTGCATCTTAAATGGCCTTCAGTGAAGACAAGGGAGGCTGCCATCTATGGAGCAGGATTTCAAACCAAATTGGAAGATTTTGTGGCCTCAAACTGCTGTCCTGACTCTACTTCAGAGGCCTGAAAAACTTGCCTTCCTTCCTTCCGTTCCCCTGTACATTTGCTGGTATATAAGTACACACCTACATTTAGCAACAATTTATTGAGCTTCTATTATATATGAGACAACATGCTAAGCACGGCATTGAGATAGATCACCAAATCAGACATGATTCTATTAAGATCTAATGAGAGAGGCATTCTTCTATTGAAGCTCTATTGCTTTAACTTACAAATGACAAATACATGGCACAATACCCACCTCCTCACCCACGGCAGACATCATTAATCAATCCTGTCATGATGCACCACTGACCTGGGTTTGGCCTCAGATTCCTCCTCAGCACAATTTCCTACCACAGTTTCACTACCAATAAATGACAGTTGGCCCACAAGATGAGACATATTTGCCATCTCCAGATGAAGACTTTGTTCTCCATCCCAGCTCTGTTCTTATTTAGATCCTTTGGATGCTTCGTGTAGAACAAAGAGCATCCCTGTTCCTGAGATGTGATGCTTATTACCTAGAAATGCTCTGATTGGTGTGCAATTGATTATTCTTGGTGTGAATCATCCTTATAAATGGATATTTTTTTAAATCATGGAAGCAGAACATCTGTAATGCATTCTTGTCCCTTCTTCCTTCAAGACATTATCATGAAGTAAACTACAAACTTAAAATCAAAGTTGACGTTGAATGAATGTTTAAAAAAAAAAACCTATCTAAATGCACAGTTGCAACCTCCCTTGGGAAAGCCTTACTTTGTCCCAGGCTCTGAGGTCTCATGGATAACTCAGCAAGTGAGAAATGAGCCATCACTTGTCTCACACACCTCCTTTCCCTCTGTCCTGGGCTGGCGTGCTGTGTCTGACAGCGGGGCCGTAGAATGGCACCAGTCTTCCAAATGGTGATTCCAGCCACACCTTCTCTGGAGAAGGTATGTCTTTGTGGTCTACCAACGTGAAATGGAACTGTAGGAAACATAAATTTGAAGCAAAAATATGAAATGCATTTCTCTAACTCTTCTTAGGAACACAGTCAATTCTCATTATCCACGGTACCTATGTTCTGTAACATCACCGTGAATACTGAATCAGTGAATCCTGAACCACTGCTCCTAGGGGAAATACGGAGTTAGGTTTCTGCAAGCCTCTGGTCACAACATTCTTGTCAATCAATCAGTTCATAACCTTGTTTTATGTGTGTTTCTGTTTAAAGACATCTTAACATATATTGTTGATTCATTAACACCAAATGCATGGCCGACAGCACTATAACTCATGCCTGCAGCAAACTAACACATATATTTTCTGCATAAGGCACAGCACAGTCTTCTTGCACGTGGGAACACTAGACAGTACTTTAGTACTTGTGGGCCATTTTAAATAGCAAAATCACCAACAAAAAGCACAAAAATCTGAAAAACAAAGCACTAGATAGCTTGCAAAAAGGACAGTTGTTTGCAGCATGATAGTTGAAACAAGAAGGCAAACAGTCCCCCTGCTCCACCTCAGCTGGAAACATGGGTCAGACGATCGAAGTTTTCTATCGCTTTGCTCATGCATGCAAATAGCCACAGAAGTGCCACAAGTATTGATTTGGGGATTATAAATAAATTTTAGCAAGTAGGCAGATTAACAAATGCGAAATCCGAGAGTAATGAGGATCGACTGCACCATGTTGCTGCCACGATTCAGTTTAGGCTGTGTGTTGTTTGTTACATTAGGAGGTCAGGATACTCTCCAAAGAAAGTTAGTATAAGGAAACTTTTCAAATACTTGTTTCAAATCCAGAAGAAATGCAGAATTCTACCGCTCTAACCTGTTGCGGATTCTCGTGTCTCCATACACCACCCCACTCCCTGCTCCCAATGTATTTCTAGGTTTATAGTGTATTTGTAGCAAATGCCAACTTAGGAATGCTTTTGAACTGTTTAAGCTTTTTTCTCTTTCCTCCTGTCTTTTCTCTCTCTCTCTCTCTCTCTGTCTCTCTCTTTCTCTCCTTTTTTCTTTCTCTCTCTCTTTCTTTCGTTGGCTGCCATTTAAGCATTCTGGCAGCACCCATCACCATTTTACTTTGTCTACTTTGAAGAGTTTTGCTAACTTAAGGTGGTTAAGCAGAGGCCGTGGTGAGGGTGAGAGAACCTCTACCAATTGGAGAATTTAACGCAGGTGATCTGAGCTTTTGCAGCCTCTGCCAGAAGTCTTGTCTCATCTTGCCCCTTCCTCTGGAGAGGGAGCCTTGAACTCATCGACCAGGACAGCCCGTTGGAAAAGAGAAGCAGGTCAGACAATGTAGCAGTCCCAGAGAGCAGCAGGTATGGACCCCTTCATCCTTGAACTTCTCAGGCACCTTGACTGGGTAAAGGATTGTGCTATGTTGTGCTCTGGGGGCAACTTCTCAGGATGCAGGCAGATGAGAGGCTGGTAGGAAGAGAATCTGCGACTGGGTTGGGTGCTGCAATAGTTCTGGCTAGAACCCTTTCCCCTTCATCTGTGGACTATGTTGGGCCAAGGGAAGTCAGCCCCTAGAAAATGAAATGACGTCATGCCGAGGCGTCCCCCGGGTTACTCTTCAGGAAGGCATCTCAACTTGGAAGCTTTGTGCCAGCTGAAAATCCTGCAGTTAATGCCCAAGAATGACTTTTCCACTGGGCGGTGAGGATGGCCATGCTGTCTCCTACTGCGGATGTGCCCGGTTTGGCTTCATACTATCTCAAGATCCACTCCCTGGATGCTAAGGCCTGGGGGAATGAAGGAGAGGAGTTCATAAAAGAGAAACTCAAAAGGAACAATTAGATTGAAATACTATGTCTGCCACAATGCTAGGCACATAGTGGGCACTGGATTAGTATGTGTTTAATGGAATTGAAAATATCCCTCGGGGTTAAAAAAACAAAAACAAACAAAAAACAGCCCCAGCAGTCTATTACACGTAGATTTCCATTACAGGCAAAAGGGCGGTGAGGTTGAAACAACGGCATCGGCACTTTCAACTCTTCGTGCAGATACGCATGCACGGTTGTTTGGGAAAAAACTCAAATGTGCAGATCGTCTTCCTTTTTCTTCATCAGCCCCTCTCCCCATCCTCTTCCTTCCACACGTACTGGGATTGGTACAATATTGATGCTGTCCTCTGAGATGAAGTATTGGGGTATGGGAGGGAGGGAGAGCTTCCTGTGAAGTGCCTCCTGGAAATGCACTGTGGGATTTTTCCAGTCTGGGAAACATTTATGCTAAGTTTTTCCCCATTTTCCACATCCATCCCATCTGGTTAGCAACCTCTGCTTCCAGCTTTCTGTGATTCTCTTTGCCAGCTGCACAAGGCAGACTTTTTCCAATGTCTAATGAGGGAGTTCACCTAGCTAGGCTGTTGTGTGTTTTGTTTTTACTTTCTTATTAAATCTTTTGGTAACGTAGTACCATATTTATGGTTTTGAAAATGAAAGGAATTCTAATACATCTTAAAAGTCCCTTCATGCATAATATTTCTCCAGTATAATGGGTTTAACAAATTAATTAGATGTTCCATTCTGTATTCTGCTTGCATTTGTCATTTTATTTTTATCGTATCATCTGGCACACAAAGTGAGTGTTTGTGTTACTTTAAGTGCTAAGTATGCAGGTTTCCTGCACCATTGAGTTGCTGCTATTACAGCTCACACATGAAATGGCTAAAAGTTACCAGTTAGGAATTATGACAGAATGACCTTGAGAACATAAACCAGGCAAAGGCAACATGTGCCGAGTGTAAGTTTACCTGCCCAGACTCTGCAGAGAGATGGATTTATTTACATTGCTAGGTAGTCTACTCCCATTTTCATCATCTGACAATTTTCTACAAAAATAGCAATTAACTTGTAAACACTGCCAGAATATTTTCTAGCTGGTTTGTGATTTTGAAAGTGTATTTTGTTTTCATATTTCATTGTGGTTCTTGTTTTCATTTCTGTTTGAAGTGTAGCTCTGTACATAAAGTTGCAGTAGTTAAAGCTTTGCCTTTCTGTAAAAAGAAAGTAAGAACAAAGTGTGTGCATGACAACTGGTGTATATGAGAGGAGAAACTTGAAGGAAGATGCTTTGGAGAGAAAGTCAGGGAGTAGTCATCAGGTTGTGAGAATTTTCTTTTCCTATGAGGTATAGGATTTTGAATAAGGAAATATTCTCCCAAAGTTAGGAATAGGCAACGTATTAATAAGTTTAGCTTTGTGTTGTATGTTCCTTTAAAAAGGAAAATACATAATATAATATAAAAGAGAAAAAAGCTTTTATGATGAATTTTATAAATGGATTTCTTACAGGATGACTTGTTCTCTAGCTGTGATCTTACCACTTCAAATAGAAGTAATTTGAATAAATTTTGTACGGGAAAGAATAAACAAAAATGATTTTTTAAGGGAAAAAACAATTCTGAAGTCAGGCAGTCCAGAGTTGGTATGGGGACTCCCATGGTTATCAGGGATGCAGCCTCCAGCAATCTATAGCTTCGCCTCATTGTCTATTTATGGCTGCTCAAGCTCCAGCCATCATGTCCACATCCCCAGCAATGGGAAGGTCACAGATGCCTTCTTCTAGTGGAGTGATATCCCATCAAACAGCCTTCTCTTGTGCTCCAAACAATACTTTATATCCAGAACTTCCTCACCTGGCCCTATTTAGCTGCAAGAGAGGCTGAGAAATGTAGTCTTTCAACTGGGCATGTTGCTACTCTGAGAAAATTCAGGGCTCAGTTATTAGGGTAGGAAGGATGAATGAATATTGGGAAGTAGCTAAAAGTCTTAAAATTTCTGCTAAGAAGGGGGAAAATGAGACAAGATCTCCCTACCCTCACTGGGCTCACAGGGGAGACAGATATTAATGAAAGACCCACACCAATTCAGGTGAAATCACAGCTGCAGTAAGTTAGATGAGAGCCTGTAGCAAGGGCATTTGGGGACTGAGCTGAGATCTAAAGGCAGAGCTGGGGGAGTTGATGGTGGGCTGGAGGAGGGAGAAGGGAGTGCTTCCCAGTGGCAGAAGGAGGTGTAAATCAGGCCTGACAGGGAGGCAGGGCCAACCCTGAGGCCCTGCAGGTGAAAGGTGCTGACTTCCTCGCTCCTTCTAGGAGCCTTGGGGAGCATTTGCCAGAGTGAGGACAGGGACTCCATGGCTGGACTCCCACTTTGGAAACGTTTTGGCCACTGGAGGGATGTGAGGAGGGGTCTTTCAGGTGGGGGTTATTGCAAAAACCCATGTGGCGCGTGGTCGCTCAGGTCAGGGGAGTGACAGTGAAAATGAAGGAAAGCGGGTGGTCTCCAAAAGAATCAGCCCGCCCAAGATACTCACGGCACAAAGCAAGAGCTTTCCCCCGGGAGAACCACGCTGCAGGATGCTTCCCTCAGGCAGGAGAAACAATCATTTTCTGATCTGGAGCTCCACCTACCTCAGCCTGGGTGGCCAGGCACGTTCCTGAGGAAATTGGGCAGCACTTAGACGAGGGCTCCCTGTGGTCCGCAGCATCATCTAGTGATGGGTCTGAGCGGGGCCTTGGGAGGGAAACCAGCCTGGGTCTACCCACAGCTTGTGATTTTTCTCTTCATGCCTTTTCCTGGCCCTCAGCTGGGCTTCTGATGTGGAACAGGAGACTCAGCTCCAGTGAGCACACAGAGCCTGGCAGGGGTCTGCTGAGGGCTCGCTGTGACCATGGCATCTGCCGCGGTGGGAGGTGAGGGGGTGGTGGGGACTGAAATGAAGGGGTGCTCACCATTTTCCCTGCAGCAGCTGCCTGGCCCAAAGCATGCCCTCAACACATTTAACATTCATTGAATGGACGGATTAGACATTGACTGTTCTGCCATCAGACTGGAGATGTAGTAGGGGAGAAAGGAAGGGAGATAATGGGGCGCCTCGGGTGGGGGAGAATAAGCCCGGAAGAAAGGTGGAGATCTGCAGGGGAGGTTTGGCATACATTCTGCCTGTGGGATACCCCATCGTGGTAAAGAGCTGTGCATGCGACAGCTTCCCCTTCTGGTTCACGCCCACCTCTGCCCACATGGGCACCATTATCTGCCTGCAATGTTCTCTCTGGCTTCTCCACTTCCTTGAAGTTCCCACATACAAAAGCCTTCTCCAAGAAGTCTGCCCACTCTCCCCTCATCCCAACTTCTCATGTCTTTCCTCCAGCTCAGTCTCTCAAGTCCAAGAAATGTCTTTACCAAGAGAGATGCCTTTCGGTTCAGGCTCCAGTAGCAAGAGGCTCTTTGGGCTCTGGAGGCAGGCAGCCTTGTTGGGGTTGGGATTCCAGCTCATATGTCTACAAAACTGGATGTAATCCTAGATCCTGGCTTACCCGGCTGTGATAATTTAATAAGAGGATCCACAGAAACACTTAGTGCCATGCCTAGTTCCTAGCGGTCACTCAGTAAATTAACCATTACGGTGACTCCACATGGCCACGTTGCCTGTCCCTCCGCCCCCTACATTCCTTCTTAACTTCAAGGCTGGTGGCTCTTTTAGCACAACCCACAACCCTAAAGTTAGGCTATGAGAATGGTAAACTCATTTCATACAAACAGCCTTGTGAGAAAAGTTTCGTTATTATTATCCCCAGTTTACCCATGAAGAAAATGAGGCGCAGAGAGGTGAGGTAACTTGCCCAAGGGCACACAGCTTGACGGTGGCAGAACCAGAATTTAAACCCAGGCAGTGTGGGTCGAGCCCACACAATTAACCCCTATACTCAGACCAGAAAAACAGTCATCCTCAGCTCCTAAGGAGAGTGTGTTGTTTTGTCAATTCTCTGCTGAAGACTCTGAAAAGCTAAGCCTCTCTTCTGGCCCACCTCACCGGAGGTTGCCCTCCCAAGATGAAGCTTCAAATGCCGGTGTCCAAGGCTCCAAGTCCATGGGGCAATAGCAGGGACAGACCCCAGACTAAGGGTAGAGAAGGAAATCGAGAGGAAGGAAGATGGAGATAGGATGTTCAGTTAGCATCCAGAGAAAATCTGAGCATCCTGAAAGGTGACCAGCTGGGAAAAGGAAAGAAATTTTTGTACCATTCATTCATTCATTCAGTATTTGTTGGATTATTTACTACAAGCACATGAACAAGAAAAAGCTCTTATTCTCAATGAGCTTGCATTCTGCGGCAGCAATACACTGTATTTGAATACAGCCAGTATTCAAATCAGAAAAGTAGCACACGTATATATTAGAGGGTGTTAAGTGCCTTGCAGAGAATTAAAATAGGGTGATGTGATAGATCAGGGATTCTTTACCTCAGCTGCACATTAGAATCACCTGAGTTGATTTTTAAACTCCAGATGTCCAGGCTGATCATCAAACCAATTAAATCAGAATCCATGGCTAGTAGGACCCAGGCATTAGTATTTTTAAAGCTCCTAGGTTACTCCAGTGTATAGCCAGGGCTGCAAACCTCCTTGATAGAGAGGGACGAGGTGGCCAACTTGGGCAAGCTGATTACAGCAGTCACCTCTGAGACCGCAGCATTTAACAATATCCTGACCGTCCAGGGGGAGCAAGACACACTAAGATCTGATGGACAGCTCCTCCTGGCAGAGGGAAATGCTGGTCCCTCGGCCCCACTGCCTGGACTACCGGCATGTTTCTAGTCAGCAGCCATGAGCTATTTTATCCGAGCTAATAAACAGTGTTATCTGCCAGAGTTCTGAGCTGCAAGCAACAGAAAGCAGAATTTGCTATGCTAAGCAGCGAAGAAATTTAGAAAAGAAAATTGGCGTTCATACAAGGCATGGGACGATGGAGGACCCAACTTGGAAAATGGGCGTGAACCAAGTCAGTCTTTGAGGACCAACGGGCAGCCTGACAAAGATGCCACCGCTGTGATACTACTTTCCACTGCAGCTGCCACTGATGAAATCTGACTCTATATCTGGCCCCATCCAATCCTGATTGACCAAGCCTAAGGCGTATGTCCTCTCTCTGCTTCTAGAGAATCGCCTTGCTGTAACTCCCACAGTAGGAGGGGGGGTACTATGTACCAGCAATATGACACGATCTGGAGAGGGAGCTGGGTGTGAGACAGCCAGCAAGAGAACTGTCCACCACAGACCACATCAGCATGCCCTTCCCAGCGTGTGCGCAGGGCGTGATTACATCAGCATCGGCTCAATGAAAGCGACAGTATTGCCTTTTGTTTCTTTGTCTTATAATCTTCTTGCCCCCTACCCGTTGCATACTATTTCCTTTGCAAACTGCAAATTCTGAGTAAATGTTCATTGAATGAATAGGATTGTTTTTATCTGTCATCTTGCAAATATGTTCATAGGAAAATTTAAAAAGTCTAGATTGCTTTATGGCTCCATTACTTCCTTCTCCTTCCCTCATTCACCCTCCTAGTTTACCTTTCTTAAGGTTTAAGCCAATTATGGCCCCGATGCCCTTTGCCTCAGCATCACTCCATCAGCCTTCACTCACAGGCTGGAGTGAAGGTCACAGGATGGAAGGACTGTGCCACGGGTTCCTCCCTCCCAGTTTTCTTCCCAGCTCCAGGATGCCATTGCGCCAACAAGCAATTTATCTTCTTTGTGTGCAATGCCTGAATAACTTGCCTTTTGAGTGGTTCTGATTAAAGGATGAAAAAATTGCATTCTAAAATTTGCAATTTTGTAATATCCTCGAAGAAATGAACCTTGTGGAGTTAAAGTTCCATTTAAAAATATACTCTGAAAGACCTACAAGTTAACAAGGCCGATTTTGAAAGACAGCTTCTACTGCCTTTGGCATTTCAGTAATGACCCCAGAACTGCCATTGACCTGCCTGCACACTTGGTAAAGTGACAGTCTGCTCCATTTCTTCCCCTATTTGAACGTGGTGGGAGCAAGTGGGAGGGAAGGGAGAGAGAGAAGGCAAGCAGGAAGGGGAAAGAGTGAGGGGGAGGAAAGGAAGCAAGGTTTGGTAGACGGAATAATGGCTCCCAAAGGTATCTACATCCAAATCCTCATAACCTGTGCAGATGTTGTTACAGGGCAAAGGAGAATGAAGGTTGCAGATGGAATTGAGATTGCCCATCAGCTGACCTTAAAATAAGGAAGGTATCCTGGACTGTCCAGGTGGGTCCACTGTAAGCCGAGGGTCCTTCCAAGTGGAAGAGGGAGTCAGGAAAGAGTGAGTCAGAGGAGATGTGACTCTGGAAGCAGAGTCTGAGCGAGGTAATGTTGCTGGCTTTGAAGATGGAGGAAGGGGCTATGAGTCAAGGAACGGGAGTGGCTTCCAGAAGGTGGGAAAAGCAGAGAAATGGATTCTCTCCCCTAGAGCCTCCAGAAGGAATGCAGCCCTGCTGACACCTTGATTTTAGCCCAGGGAGACCTCTATTGGATTCTTGACCTACATAACTCTAAGGTAATAAGTTTGCGTTGTTATAAGCCACCAAGTTTGTGGTAAATTTGTGACAGCAGCAATAGGAAACTAATACACAAGCCAAGGAAAAGAAGGAAGGAAGCCTTCCTTGGTAACACCTGTAGGCCAGGCACTGGGCTGGGGGAACTCTAATGAGCTACTTTACTGGGCATTTGTGATGCATTTGGGACATTTGACACAGATTCTCTCCTCAGCAACTGAGCTCACTTAGACTTCAAGGAAGGAATGGCCATCTCTGGGCAGAAATGTAGAGCCAGAGGTTAGGGTGGGTATTAAGATGGAAAAAGGAGATCATGGAGAGAAAATGAAAAGTCTTGTTTAAGAGGCAGGAGATGAGATGGAGCATCACTGGGAACAGCAAATATGAAAAACCACCCTTTTCATCTAACCCACGTGGTGTGTGAGCATTTACCATGAGCTGGGCTCTGGGCAAGATGCAGGGAGATGGTGCCAGACAAGGAGACATGGGAACTGCCTGCATGGAAACTCCAACTTCAAGAGATGCTTAACTCCAAGCAGGCCATAGCGAGGTACCACTCCACACCCACTAGGATTACTATAACCCAAAAGACAGACAACAACAAGTGTTGGCAAGGATGTGGAGAAACTGGATCCCTCATACATTGTTGATGGGATTGTAAAATGGCAGAGCCATCTTAGAAAACAGTCTATCAGTTCCTCAGAAAGATAAACAGAGTTACCATATGACCCAGCAATCCCACTCCTGGGTATACACCCAACAGAAAACATAACGTCCACACAAACACTTATGCATGAATAATCATAGCAGTGTTATTCAGAACAACCACAAGGTAGAAACAACCCAAATGTCCACCAACCAATGAATGAATAAATAAAATCTGTTATCCATAAAATGGAATATTATTCAGCCATAAAAAGGAATGAAGTGCTGATACATGGTACAACATGGATGAACCTTGAGAACATTATGCTAAGTGAAAGAAGCCAGCACATAAAGCCACATATTGTATGATTCCATTTATATGACATGTCCAAATAGGCAAATCTATGGAAATAGAAAGTAGATTAGTTGTTCCCTAGCACTGGGGGGAGGGATGAGAGGATTAGGGGGTGATAGCTAAGGGTAAGGGGTTCCTTTTGGGAGTGATGAAAATGTTCCAAAAATTAATTGTGGGAATGGTTGCACAACTCTATGAAGATACAAAAAAGACATTGAATTGTACACTTTTAATGGGTAAATTGTATGATAAGTGAATTATATCTCAATAAGGCTGTTACCAAAAAAAATGCAAGCAGGGCCAGCATAAAACACCTGAGCCAGGATAGAGGCAAAAACAGGTTGATGGTGGATGCTGCAAAGGTTTGTCTGGGTGATTCTGCACCAGCGGTTGCTGACTTGAAGATCCTCATTAAGGATGAGAGCCAAACCCCAGAAGGTGGACTTGCTCCTTCCTTAGTCTGAGGCATCTGACAAAGCTGAAGTTAATGGCCCCCAGAAGCTCAGCCGCATGGTCTCCTTTGGGGCCCCAGGCTTCTGTCAGTTCTGGGACCCCAGGAGGTCGGTTCCCGTAGTGGCTCCAAATAGCGAACTGCCCCAGTGCACTCGCCTGCGTGGTCCCCTTACACCTCGTCTGCAATAGGCTGCTCAGTCTCTCTGCCATTCAGGAATTGGGGCTGTGGAGGCCTTGTTGAAATGGGGTTGGGCTTATAGTGCTAACAGGAAAGGGCATTCTAGTGGCCCCTTTTCTGCCCACTTTTGAAAGTTCCAATGCTTTCGGACCACAAAAGCAGAAGAAAAAGGAGAGAGAGTGGAGGGGGAGGAGAGAAGCAGGGAAAGGGGGTGGCACTTGTCATCACACTCACCAAGGGGTCATTTTGTCACTGTCTGAGGCCGCACAGGACCAGCAAGCCCTGGAGGGCAGGCCCTGTGCCCGCATTCTCACTGCTCTGCCCCCGCTGCCCCAGCACCTGGCACATGTATGCTCTCAATAGATGTCGATTGATTAGAGCGAGGGAATAAAGAGTGGCAGATGCTGCAAAATCCCAGTCCTTTTTTGCTCCTACTGCCTCTAGTCTCTGTATAGAAATTTGTTTTACAATGATGTGAATTATGTGCCCCGCTCCCCAGGCAAAAGAGGCAACAGACTCTTGGGGTTTAAGATTACACATGTTATTTTTACTTTGGTGTCCTGACAAGCACTCTGTTCCAGGAAGGGCAGCTGAGAGTCAGAAGCACTGAGTCCCCGGGTTGGAGTGGAACCCACTAAGCCCAGACAGAGCAAGAAGCCTGGTGCAAGACCTCAGTTCTCTTAGCAACTGAGCTTTGGAGAAGAGAAAGGATCAGAAATTGGGGTGTACGTATGTCAGTACCAAGGTGTCTTAGTTGGGGTTGCTCTATTTGGTGGTTTTAAAATATGTCTTCAGTCTTCCCTTCAAAAAGAGGAGCCCAATTCCGTTCCTTTGATGTGTGCTGGACCTAGTGACTCATTTCTAACTAATGTGGAGCAGCTGTGTGGCCTCTGAGGGTAGGTTGTGGTTGGCTGAATACTGGTCCTTAAAGATGTCCACATCCTAATCCCTAGAACCTGTGGATGTCACTTTTAATGGCAAACAGGACTTTACAGATATGATTAAGTTAAGGATATTGGGATGGGGGATAAGCCTGGAATGTCCAGGTGGGCCCTAAATGTAATCACAAGACCCCGGTAAGAGGAGACCAGAGAGGATTTGACTGGCCAGGAGGAAGAAGCTGATGTAAAGTGGCCACGAGCCAAGGAATGAGAACGACCTCTAGAAGCTGGAAAAGTCAAGGGAATAGTGTCACCCCTGGAGCCTCCTGAGGGAGCACGGCCCTGCCGACACCTTGCTTTTAGCCTAGTGAGACTGATTTTGGACTTCTGATCTACAGAACCATAAGAGAATATTTTTTGTTGTTGTTTTAAGCCACCAAGTTTTTGGTCATTTGCTACAGCGGCCGTAGGAAACGCATGGGTCATGGAAGACCTTACTGCTTCCACCTTGCTCTCTTGGATCGTCCAAATGCCAGTGGCCATGTTGTGAAGACACTCAAGAAGCAAAAAAGGGTATATTTTCAGGCCAGCTACTACTGCAGGCTGCTGAAGCTGTTCCCATCAGGAAACTCTGGCATTCAGCGTCACCCCACCTGAGGCTGAGGGAGTTGTGGTGTAAAGACAGACTCCCACCAGTCACTGGGGGAGGGCTGTCCCTGGCATGGGGGGTGGGGAGACATTAATTCCTCAAAACTGCCAGTCTGGTGGAGTGGGTTCTGGTGGCCCGGGAAAGCCAGGGGAAGAAATGCAGGTTCTGGTAATTGGAAGTCAGAAGGGCTTCCACTGAGATGGTAAGGGCAAGGGGACGTGGGCGGGGTTCTGGCAACTTCTGCTACACCAAGCGATCAAGGGTAAGGAGTACAGCAGGAAAGGAGAGTCCAAATCAGAGTCTGCAGAAGGATGAGCAGATGGCAAGAAACCCAAATGTGGCTGTACTTTACCATTATTGCATGCCAGCCGTGAGCCAGCAGTTGATATGCAGAGTCCCTAATTCTTCAATAGCACTGCAGGACGGTGGTGGGGGCGGGGGTGTCACACCATTCCCATTTTGAAGATGGAAACACTGAGGTTCAGAGAGTTGAAGAGGCTTGTCCAAGGTCTAGGCCAGTGAGCACAAATGGGAGAGCAGCTCATTTCCGAACGCTCTTTCCTGCTGCTTTGGCAGCTACAAGGGAACTGTCTTTAAAGCAATAAGAGCTCGCGCCTGTCTCCCAACAGCCAGGGCCCTTTCGGACTGCACGCCCCACGCATGGCAGTGTCGTGCTGCTTTACTTCCAAATGTCACCCGCCACCCCACTTGTCTCCGATCGTGTGCACATGTGTGTGTGTGCATGTGTGCAAGAGCACACACAGTCCGTTGTGTCACTGACATCACGGAGAAGCCCTTCCAGGCAGCAGGCCACACATGGTGCTTGTCTTTGGGAGTGTAACCAGCTCATACGGAAGCAAATATTTGAAGTTTACCAAACATAAACCAAGTAAAACCTAAGTCAATCAAAAGTGACTAAACATCGTTTTAGTCCAAATGCATGTTTCTAAAAGGTCACAGCTGGTGTAATTATCCATGCTAGACTTAGCACGCATTCAGCTGTGTGCTTAAGACTGCCAAGAACTGGAATACATTCAGAATCCTTAAATAAGAGTCACCTTGTTTTCAGAAAATGCTTGGTTAAGTCAGGCTGGGGGTGTGGGGAGTTACTAGGGGAAGCCTATTAGAGTTTAATGACACTTTGAGAAAACGTGTAGGGAAACTTCTTTGGAAAAGGAATGGAAATACATATCAGAGCCAATTTTCATAATATGTGGGTTGAGCCCTTTTTCTTCAAAGAAAATAAGTCCTGACAAGTGCAACAACAACAACCAAAGAACACAATGACAAAACAAGCAGCCTGGGAAGTCGGTCAACAGGAGGACAAAACAAATAATGAAATGCAGGCTCAGACAGTGGCCTCAGAAAACTGTGACCTGGGTCAGGGCATGCAGGGAAGAGTGAGCGGCAATCACCAGTTTCCCCCCACCCTTTGGCGCTTCAATAGGCAGAGCCCCAACCCAAAGCACCCATCTCAGTGAGCATACGACTTATGCAGGAGCGGTTGTTAAACTGTGTTCTGTGGCACCATAGGGTGCCGTGCCAGAGCCTTGGAAATTACCACAGAAAATGATGGGCTGAGCAAGGGTGGAGGTTCCCGGCTCTCCTGCCTCACTTTTACCTGAGCCGTTCCTCTCTCATCTGCTTAGTAGCTTAGACTTCCACCCACTATTTGGCTTCGAGACAAGGTTGACCTATTAAATAGATACCTAATTTGAAAACCTCGGGTTTGTATATGTTTCACTGAGCCTTATGGCTGTCCTCATGCTCAGAGAGGAATTTATACCCTGAATGTCTTTCTAGAGAAATGGAGGCCAGGATAAGAGGACAGGGCTGGTCGTAGGAGGACAACAGGCTGGTGGTTAGACTGCAGAGCATAGAGCTTGGAAAAACCTGGAAAACAGCAGGGGACAGAGAACTAGGGGGGAGTAGGAGTGTAACTGCTCAGAAGGACAGGGAATTTTGTTGTCTTGTTCACTCACTGCTGCATCCCCAGGGCCTAGGAGAGTACCTGGCACATAGTAGGTGCTCAAGAAATCTTTGTTAGTAAACGAATGAATAAGTGAATGAGTGATGCACCCAGTACAGGAAACCAATGGAGAGGCCATATCCAAGGATGAGGCAATGGAGTCTGCAGCCTGGGATGGTCAGATGGAGCCAGCCAGTGGGGCAGAATGGATGGGAGTGATTGGAGCATGGACAGACCACCTGAGGCCCTGAAACAGAGACTTGGGAGGAGGACTGCTGCATTCTCAAGGACACCTGAGAATGTCTCTGTGGGCGAGAAGGGAGCTGTTGAAGGCATCTGTCTTTGAACCAGAGTCTGGCCATTTTCTCCGTGGCCAGAGTTAAAAAAGACCAAACTCACAGGAGACGGTAAGGCAGTTCCATGGTTACAGGACCCCAATGAGATCCTGAAACTTTCCCCCTAGAATTCAACCAACTCCAGGAGAGTCAATACACACATAGTGGAAATGAGATCAGGGACAGGGTACGGAGAGGACTTTGACTGAATCTGTAATGTTTTACCTTTAAAAAAAAAAAAAAAGAAAGATCTAAAATCTCTGGAGGCAGCTTACTGTGGTGGGAAGAGCACAGATTCCCTGAACCAGATTCCCTGAGCTCAAATCTGGGATCCCATTTGCTAGCTGTGGGCCTTTAAAGTGACTTTAAATCTCTCTGGGCCTCAGTCTCTTCCTCTATAAAATGGGGACAATAAGAGGACCTCTTTCATAGAGTTGTGTTAGAAGTAAATAAATTGTGCCGCATGTACAAGCAACAGCTATTGTCATGGATATGGCACACTGCTAATATTTGTTAAATATGGGAGTTGGAACAGTGGTGTTCATTATAATTTTATTATGTTTGAAATCATTATGGTTAAAAAAATTTTCCCCCAACCAAAGGCATATTCTTCTGGTTATATCCCCAACTCAGAAGGAAATTAACCCCATGAAACCACCAAGGGAACATAAGAGAAGAACAGGGTAAATATATGCCAGTGATTCTCAAAGTGGGGCGCTAGGACCAGCAGCACCAGCACCACCTCGGAATTTGTTAGGAATGCAAATTCTCAGGCCCTGCCCCAGACCCACTGAATTAGGAACTCTGGGGCTGAGGCCATCTGTGTTTTGACCTGCCTTCTGGGGGATTTGGATGCTTGCTAGAGGCCACCACACAGGACCGAGTGAATAACCATGTGGCTTGAGGTCCCAAAGTATCGCATGCAGCTGAATGTCTCTGATATGGATGCTGCCACTGGCTAGGGCGTCTTTATTGGCATCACTGGGGAATCCACGCTCCCTACTAACCCTCTTAACTACTCACAGGGGGAGCTGGGAGGGCTAGTTCAGCAGTATGCCCAGGAGAAACTACAATCTCCCTTTTCCCAGCACGATCTTGTGGGGTGGACAGAGCTTGGCTAAGGTGATGGGGATGCCTCTTGTGAACTTCTCTTAGTAGGACAGTATCTGACCATAACTACAGAATATTTCTTTGTTCATTCACAGAGATTTTTTTTTTTTTTGTGAAAAGATCAGCCCTGAGCTAACATCTATTGCCAATCCTCTTCCTTTTTTTCCCCCCCCTTTTTCTCCCCAAAGCCACAGTAGATAGTTGTATGTCATAGTTGCACATCCTTCTAGTTGCTGTATGTAGGACGCGGCCTCAGCATGGCCGGACAAGCAGTGCGTCAATGCGAACCTGGGCTGCCAGTAGCGGAGCATGTGCACTTAACCGCTAAGACACGGGGCCAGCTCCACAGAGATCTTAATCTCTGAAATTCTCTCAGTGCCCCTGTACCCCCAACTCTCCCCCGCTAGCTGCCACCAGGGTACGCTACACAGCAATAATCCTTGATCCTTAAATGCAGCTCAGGGCAGAGGCGCTTGTCCTACCTGCCCCCACCCTGGTATTCCCAGACAGGGAATTTCCAACAGTGGTTGTTGCAAATATGAGAGAACTATCAAATGCTATAAAAGCATCTTTGTAAATTGTAAAATAGATAAAATAAAAATTATGGGGTTTGTCCTACAATGGTATATACACCGCAAGTTTATCATCAGGATAGAAGTTAAAAACGAAGACAAATTGTGGGCATATTCTCCTGGGAAAGTTGTACAGGGTTAGCAGTCACAGGAGACGATGGTCTGGGATGATTTAGTACCTTTATCAGTGAATACTGGAGATATGCCCAATAAATATTTGTTGAATGAATGAGTAAAATGGGCCAGTCACAGTACACACCTGTGTCTCATCACACGCACACACGCACATGTACACACACTTTCACAAGGCTCTGCCAGTCTATCTATGACTGGACACGAGGTCATGGCCTTTCCTATGAAGATGGACATTTTTAGATGTCAGTCTTAGCCCTTCCAGCTGCTACAAAAATTTTAGAAACAAAAGTTAAAAAAAAATTATGCCAAGATAGAAGAGCCAACCTCAGAACAAGTAGGGGGAAAAGAGGAATGTAAAAATCAAGCGGTGCTCATTGAGCACTGGTGAAACTCAACTTCCTTCTAATAAAATTAATGGTAATGAACTTTTGATCTAGAGAATGGGGCTGCTTGTGCCCAGTGAAAGGACTCGAGGGGTGGAATCTCAAATGTCAGCAAAGTTAACTACAAAGAAAGACCTTAAGTGGATCAATCAGGGTCGGACTACTAGATAGAAGGATTAAGTGGCTAATAAAAGGGATGTTCTACTGACCTCTAACAGGAGGGAGGAGATAATGAGATAAGTAAAGCTCGCGAGGATAATAAGACTGTAATTATGGCCAAGTTCAAACTACTGAATGTACATTAGAGAACCCTCCAGATAATGTGGAGAGAGGAAAATCTGGCCTCTGGAAGTTAACACTGCTTCCAGCGCTTGAGATGCCCCCGGCCGCATCTCCCTCAGACCAGTGTGAAGATAAAACCAGCACCATGGAGGTTTCAGACGTTTGAAGGTGGTGCTTGTTGTCCAATATGCTGAACCAGGAGAAACCACTGTGCTCAGAAGTCAAGCCATAGCAATTACTTTAGACAACAACCTGTCGTGGCCACTGTCCCTGGGCACCTAGTGAGCTTCTGCTATGTATAGGGTGGTGAGGTTGGCATTGTGCATCCTGGAATGTTTGAGAAACACATGCGCACACACATACACCCATGCAGTGAGTTCCCTGGGCTGGAAGATAAAATGTAGCTAATTTACAAGTTGATTCTTTCTGAATGCAGGAATTCAGGATCTGATGATAAAGCAGCAAAAATAAATGTATTAAAGGAAGAGCATTTGGTTAAGGATGAGCAGGCAGTCTCCCTTTGCATCTGGAGCATTTGGTTTTTTCTGCAGAATGCTTTATATAATTGTTCGCTTAATCTCTTGGGTGAAATAAACGCATGGCAGCGTTACTACACTATTGATTCAAATTATTACTGTAATGACAGAGCTATCCAGGGAGTTGTCACTGGGTTTCTCGAGATGTCCTGATGGCTGCCGTGTAAGTTACTAAGGAGCACTCCAAAAAGGAAGCCCCTCCCTGCATGTCCTGAGCCAGAATCACTTACAGCATCACCAGGCCTGATGCTCAGGACCCTGGACGCAGGCTTGGTTCTCATGAGCCAAAAGGGAAGCATTTGATGGGTTTGCAATTGTAGGATCAACATGCCCAGTGGAGTGACCCTACGGGACTCAGCTTCTGTGTTTTGGACCTGCAGTCCTGAAGACATGATTGGGCATTCACAAAGACAGGCAGGAACACAGTTTATAGAACAGGGTCCCTGCAGGAAACAGAAAATCCTGAAAAGAATTTAAGGAAGGGCCTGTTTACAGGTGAGAGCAGGGTTAAAATGACTGGCAAGGGATGATCAGGTGCCCAGGAGTAGCATCAGCAGGAAGTCCTTACCATCTCTAGGACTGGAGGGGTGAGGTGTGGGGAGGAAACCATCCTCCAAGAGCCTGTTTGGAGCTGGTGCATGGAGGCTGCTGGTGAAGAAATACCCTGCTCTCTCCTCTCCTGCCCTCTGACCCCTGTCAGTGCTCCCCAGTGGCTGAACTCTGATGGAAGCTAGAGAAAGTCCACAGGGATCAGATTCCTGGGACTCAGCACAGATCATGTGGGCAGAGAACGGATCTAGGAGTGGGATCTAGGAGTGGGGCAAATGAGTAATAACCAGCCCCCACAGCTTGAGAGCTCAGAGTACGAGATGGTGAGGGAAGGCCTGAAGGGCTGATACACGGACATGAGTGGGTTGCTCACAGCATCACACTGATGTCCTAAAGCTAACCGGAAGGACAAGGAAGACTCTTCTCATTACAGGAGAGAGAAGCAGGCAGCAAGGAGTCTGGGATTTACAGTCATGCCAACCTGGGATCTAGTCCTGGTTCAGCCATGCTCTGGCCATGTAACCTTTGACAAACTATTTAACCTCCTCAAGGCTCAGTTTGCACTTCTGGAAAAGCAGCATCACATGGGATTATTTGAAATCAGATAAAGTTTATGAAGAACTTAGTCCACTTCCTGGCTTATAGTAAATGTTCCAAGATGGTAGTTGTTTTTATAAATTAGGACATCAGAATCCCACTGAAGCTGCTTCAGCAAGAGGCGGGGTTTATTATAAGGATGAGGGATGTGTGGGGTGTGGACTATCTTCAGAAAGAGGCACAGGCAGGACCCCAGGTGGTGTCCGTTCTCCATCTCCTAGTTGTGCCTCTCCCTGCACATCTTCATCCTCCTTCCCTCTTTGAGCAGTGTCTCTGTTTTAGTGTCCACACAGTGGACTGTGACCACCCAATATGGTTGCTGAATATTGCATAATCATAATAATTTCCAGTCACCCAACCTCACTCTCTGGCTGATTCTCAGACCCAGCTCTAAATCCCTGGAGGAGAGACTTAACTGGGCTAATTCGGGTCAGGAGTCACCCTTGGCATGTCAGCTTTCTTCCATTGGCTCCTGAAGCCCCTGTCTGCCTGGCCCCTGCCCTGTGAGGACTGTGTCAATGTCCTTCCTCAACCTGGCATCTGCTTGGGTGTGGCCCGTGGAAGCCCCAGCAGGACACTGGGAGAAGGGAATGGATGAGGCTGGGGCTCCCTCTCTGCAGGGTCAGCTCAGGCTGGCTGTCCCTCCACCAAAGGCCACAGCTTCACTCAAGAAGAGTGTCTCTGCAGGATGCTCAGGTTTCAGTAACCATTTCTTCTTCTTGTCCCTTCGGGACCAGGAGTTTTAAACCACCTGGCTCTGGCTAACCCTTGAGCATCAGCACTCATTCCTCGTGGTCTCCTTACACCCTGCCCACATATTTGTGAATCACCCCATTGTTGAACACTCCTCATATCTGTAAATTTGTAAATTTACATGTGTAAACCTCCCCTTTGTTAAACACTCCTCAAATTAAGTTGAATATGTCATCAGTATCCTGCTGGGACCCCAACCAACACACCTGGCCAGGGAATGGAGTTAAAGACTCTCAATAAATAAGGCTCCTGGGGCCTATCCCCACTGGGTACCTCTGTGGAGGTAGGGGGACTATTGAAAGGTGGGGAGCTCAAGGTGTTTTCTATATTGTTACTGTTGCTGTTGTTTTTATTATTACTTGTATTATAAACATCATTGTTTAGGACTGTTACCCATTCTCAAAGGTTGGATATTGGATTGGAATCAGCCTCAATTTCCACACCACTCAAGTGCAAATGCTCCAAGAATGCACCCACATGTGTCCTTGAGGCTAGTACACTGTGCTTCTCCTTGCTCCTCACTGAGCCGCCACAGTCCTTAACCTGCATTCTTTGCCTTTGCAAAAAGCAATACTTTGGAAAGCCTTCATGATTCCCAGTTTCTTGGGCCAAATGGTGACACTGGCAGAACTCTGGGGGACCCAGGACTGACCCAGCTGCCCAGAGAACACAGGTTTATGTGCAAGGGGACGTCTCTGATCACTGGCAAGGGAGGGGATGTGACTCTCCCCTTTAAAGCAGGACTGTCAGGATTGCTGTCAAACTACGTGAAAGGCCAAAGTCTCAGTCCTGGGCCTCTGCCCTTCCAGCTGATCACGCACCCCTCTCTGCTCTCCTTTGCACCTAGGAAATACACACTTTTGTAGGTAATTATATAAACCCACTAACCTGCTTCCAAGATCAGGAAGAGGTTATTCCTATTTAACTGATTACAATACACCAGAAATTGCTGAGGGCACCGGGTACAAAATGCAACCCTGGCTCCCCATCCTCTCCTTCCGTTCTGAGATAACGTGCCTGCTGTACCAAGTAGCATGACCCCCATGTACTGGGGTTAAACATGCACATTCTTGATGACAAAATACGTCCTTCCACATAGCCGAGGTCATTTTTGTAATATTAAAAGCAAACATCAAGTGGAATCATTTTTCCTGACCAGGAGGAGGCTTATAGGATAAAAATGAAAAGTGGAGAAAATAAGGATTAATTTACTAAGCCAGTCGTCTGTTTTTTTTCTAGCTTGTTTAAATATTTGTGATTCCAGCGTGGAGTCCCACTCTGCAAGCTCAATGTTTCCATCCACTTGATCCTGCAGCAGAGTTATTGACATGAATCGTTGCCATGGAAACACTGGTGAGGTCACATGCCCAGCACAGTGACTTTTTGGTGTCTTTAGGAGAGTTAGGTCTGGTTGAAAAATCTAATTCTGTCATTTAATAGCTGTGTGACCTTGAGCACTTGAGTGTACCTCTCTGAGCCTCAGTTTCGTCATCTGAAAATTGAGAATAATAATAACAGCTCTCTCTAAGAGTTTTTATAAGAATCAAATAAGATAATCTGGGTAAAGTGCTTGGTATGTTTTCCAGCACTACAGTACTCAATAAATGTTAGGTGCTTCTATTATTGTATACTAGGAATTTAGACCATGTTCATTCATTCATTCATAATCTCATTCATTCATTTCACAAATAATTACTGAGTTTCACTGTGTTGCAGACACTGGTCTTTTTTTTTTTTTTTTTTGTGAGGAAGATCAGCCCTGAGCTAACATCCGTGCTAATCGTCCTCTTTTTGCTAAGGAAGACCGGCTCTGAGCTAACGTCTATTGCCAATCCTCTTCCTTTTTTTTCCCCCCAAAGCCCCAGTAGATGGTTGTATGTCATAGTTGCACATCCTTCTAGTTGCTGTACGTGGGACGCGGCCTCAGCATGGCCGGAGAAGCGGTGCGTCGGTGCGCGCCCGGGATCGAACCTGCGCCGCCAGTAGCAGAGCGCACGCACTTAACCGCTAAGCCACGGGGCGGCCCCAGACACTGGTCTTGATGGTAAAGATAAAATAGTGAACGAAATTGACAAAGTTCTGCCCTCAGGGAGCTTATATTCTAATGAGGGAGACAGATAATTAACAATGAACTATATGTATATTTCATATACATATAGTTTATTGTAGTGTCTGGTAGTGATAAATGCTGTGAAAGAAGCTTATAGCAGAAGAGGAGAAAGAGGGCAGGTTGCAGGGGAAGGAGAGCTCTTTCAGATAGCGTCCTCTCTGAGGAGGAGACGTTTCAGGAGAAACCAGAGAGGCAGGAGGGGACAAGCCTGTGGATGCATGAGGAAGAGCAAGGGCAGGAGGTGAGCAGAAAGGCAAGTAGCCTCATGAGACAGGACGCAGAGAGCAAGGGAGAATGCTCTCGGGACTTAATGTTAGGAAGCAAGGACTCGTATGCATCCTGGACTTGTAAAGAGTGAGGTAGAGGAGGTCGTCAGAGCTGTAACAGGAAACAATAGAGCACGGCGGTGAAGAGAGAAAGCCCGGAGTCCCGCTGCCTGTGAGAGAATCTCAACTCCATCGCCTATCAGCTCTATGACTTAGGCTTCATACCAGTGCAGACCCCCAACCAACAGCATCAGCATCGCCTGAGAGCTTATTAGAAATGCAGAATCGTGGTCTCTACCCCAGCTCTACAAGATCAGAATCTACATTTCAACCAGATCACCGGATGATTCATAAACTCACCCAAGTCGGAGAAGCACTAGCCTAGGACCTAGCACTTAACCTCTCTGGGTCTCAGAAACCCCATCTGCAAAATGGGTATCATACAAGTAACTGCCTCCTAAAGTTACTGTGAATTTTAAATAAGCTTGTGACAATAAAGTGCTCAGCCCAGTGCTTGAGATATTGTGATTGCTCAACAAATCTTAGTTTTTACATTTAGTCCCCGGTGGGTTAACACACCAGGGGGCTAGGTCCTAAAGATGTGAGTTAAAAAGAATGAAATCCCTGCATCCTTTATGAAGCCCCGTAAGAACACAGGATGCAAAGGGAATGTTCCCCCAGGACTCCCAAGAACTGTCACTGTTGCTTGTTGACTGCTTCGACCCCCCTTGGATCCTGTACCCAACTCTGCTGCAACTGCTCTTGAGACTGCTGGCTCCAGAAAGACCCTTCCCCTTGGTTATATAAGAAAGGCTGTCTTCACGTGTGAAGAGAGCACTGGAGCTCTGTCATCAGCAGCATTTGCAGTAGGAGTCAGGTTTCTGACAGTGGAGATGGTTTGCAGGGACCCACCCACACTCCTAGACCCAGTTCCCCTGTGATTCATAGCTCTCATCAATGGTTTTCCTCCATGGGAAACTAGCAGGCTATGGAGAGGCTCAAACCTGAATATTGGCCCAGATACCACTGTATTTCCAAGTGCAAGAGAGTGTTTCTTTAGTCAAGATGGCAGCTGTCAAATATACCTCATTCACAGCTACACAACTGTAACTCTCCAAACCACAATTGTGTAGAAAAGCAAAATCTGTTTACTAAATACAGACTTGTAACTTTCAATTAAGCACCACTGGCAACTAGATCAGAGTTGCTAAGAAATCTGCTCTGCAGACAAACTCTCTGGTTTCCAGCCCCAGCTCAACCCTGTTACACCCTCCCTTCAGTTCTCTAGCGACCAAGTTCATTTTCCTCATCTGAAACTGCGGGATGACAAGAGGACCCACTTCTCAGGAGTGTTGTAAGAATTAAATCATATCATGCGTATAAAGAATCTTTAAAAGTCCCAAAAGATGCTAAACATCCCCAAAATGTTAGCAGTCACCATCCTTGTCATTATTGTTTGTGTTTCCAGTTGTGCTGCAAGCTGAGCCAAAGAGGAAACTTGCTCAGATGGATGAGGCCCATTCTTCAACTAAGAGAATATGAAGAGCGATGTTCTCCTGCTGCTAGGGATGAAAAATGATAAAATTGAACTGGGGTGATCACAATGATAAGGAAGAGAAGCAAACAATTCAGGGGATATTTCTGAATTAGAGGCATTATGATTTTGTGACCTCTTCTGTGCAAGAGGTAAGGAGAAAGAGAGTCAAGATTTCTAGTCTACATTCTTACATGGCTGGTGATGACATTACATTCCATGGGGAAATTAGAGAAAAGTCCATGGAAAAGGACAAGGAATTTAAAGGCAATTTGTAAACTTTGAGAAAGTATATGCTCTGGACAAGAAATGTGTAGTTGTCCAAAATGCAGGGTTCAATAATCATAAGAAAATGAGCCCAAATCATTAGTAATCAAAGAAATGAAAAATGCAACCACAATGAGAAACCAGAATGGCTCAATTTAAAAGGACCGACAATACCAAAGTGTTGATGATGATGTAGAGGAACTGGAACTCTCATTCACTGTGCGTGGGAGTGTAAATTGATATGACCACTTTGGAAAAATGTTTTATAGTATTTTTAAAAATTATTTTACTGAGGTCATATTGGTTTATAATATTGTGTAATTTCAGGTGTACATTATTATACATCAGTTTCTGTGTAGACTACATCGTGCTCACCACCAATAGTCTAGTTTTGATGTGTCACAATACATATGTGCCCCTTTACCTCTTTCATCCACCCCTCACCCCCTTCCCGTCTGGTAACCACTAATCTGTTTTCCCTATCTATGTGTTTGTTTATCTTCCACATATGAGTGAAATCGTATGGTGTTTGCCTTTCTCTGTCTGGCTTATTTCGCTTAACATAGTACCCTTAAGGTCTATCCATGTTGTTGCAGATGGGATGATTTTGTCTTTTTTTATGTCTAAGTAATATTCCATTGTATATATATACCACATCTTCTTTATCCATTTATCCACTGTTGGGCACTTGGGTGGCTTCCACATCTTGGCTATTGTGAATAATGGGGCAATGAACGTAGGGGTGCATAGATCTCTTTGTATTGTTGATTTCTTGTTCTTTGGATAAATACCCAGTAATGAGATAGCTAGATCATATGGTATTTCTATTTTTAATTTTTTGAGAAATCTCCATACTGTTTTCCATAGTGGCTGCACCAGTTTGCATTCCCACCAGCAGTGAATGAGGATTCCCTTTTGTCCACATCCTCTCCAACATTTGTTACTTTTTGTCTTGTTAATTATAGCCATTCTGATAGGTATAAGGTGATATCTCATTCAAGTTTTGATTTGCATTTCTCTAATAATTAGTGATGCTAAACATCTTTTCATGTGCCTGTTGGCCATCTGGAACATGTTTTCTATTGGAAAAATGTCTGATCATATCCTCTGCCCATTTTTTGATCGGGTTGTTTGTTTTTTTGTTGTTGGGTTGTACAAGTTCCCTATATGTTTTGGAGATTAACCCCTTGCCAGATATTTGATTTGCAAATATTTTCTCCCAGTTGGTAGGTTGTCTTTTCATTTTGTTCATGGTTTCCTTTGCCTTGCAGAAGCTCTTTAGTCTGAGATAGGACTATAGGACATTTTTTTGTTTTTTCTTTTGTTTACCTTGCCGGAGTAGACACAGTATTTGAAAAGATGCTGCTAAGACTGCTGTCAAAGAGCGTACTACCTATATTTTTTTCTAGGAATTTTATGGTTTCAGGTCTTACAGTCAAGTCTTTAATCCATTTTGAGTTAATTTTTGTGTATGGTGTAAGATATAATAGTCTACTTTCATTCTTTTGCATGTGGCTGTCCAGTTTTCCCAACGCCATTTATTGAAGAGACTTTCCTTTCTCCATTGTGTGTTCTTGGCTCCTTTGTCAAAGATTAGCTGTCCATAGATGTGTGGTTTTATTTCTGGGCTTTCAATTCTGCTCTATTGTTCTGTCTGTCTGTTTTTGTGCCGGTAGCATGCTGTTTTGATTACTATAGCTTTGTAATATATTTTCAAGTCAGAGATTGTGATGCTTCCAGCTTTGTTCTTTTTTCTCAGGATTGCTTTGGCTATTCGGGGTCTTTTGTTGTTCCAGATAAATTTTAGGATTCTCTGTTCTATTTCCATGAAGGATGTCATTGTGATTCTGATTGGCATTGCATTGAATATGTACATTGCTTTAGCTAATATGGACATTTTAACATTGTTTATTCTTCCAATCTATAAGCATGGAATATCTTTCCATTTCTTTATGTCGTCTTCCATTTCTTTCAATAATGTCTTACAGTTTTCAGTGTATAGGTCATTCACCTCCTTGGTTGAGTTTATTCCTAAATCTTTTATTCTTTTTGTTGTGATTATATTCTTGGCTTCTCTTTCTGCTAGTTTGTTATTAGTCTATAGAAATGCAACTGATTTTTAAAAGTTGATTTTGTACCCTGCAACTTTGCTGTGGTTGTTGTTTATTTCTAACAGTTTTCTGGTGGATTCTTTAGCGCTCTATACATAGAATCATGTCTGCAAACAGAGAGTTTTACTTCTTCCTTTCCAATTTGGATACTTTTTATTTCTTTTTCTTGCCTAATTGCTCTGGCCAAAACCTCTAGTACTATGTTGAATTGGAGCGGTGAGAGTGGGCACCCTTGCCTTGTTCCTGTTCTCAGAGAGATGGCTTAACTTTTCACCATTAAGTGTGATGTTGGCTGTTGGTTTGTCATATATGGCCTTAATTATGTTGAGGTAATTTCCTTCTATACCCATTTTATTCAGAGTTTTTATCATAAATGGATGTTAGATCTTGTCAAATGCTTTCTCTGCATCTATTGAGATGATCATGTAATTTTTATTCCTCATTTTGTTAATGCGGTATATCACATTGATTGATTTGCAGATGTTGAACCATCCCTGCATCCTTGGTATAAATCCCACTTGTTTATGGTGTATGATCCTTATAATGTATTGCTGTATTCGATTTGCCAATATTTTGTTAAGGATTTTTGTAACTCTGTTCATAAATGATATCGGCCTGTAATTTTCCTTCTTTGTGTTGTCCTTGTCTGGTTTTGGTATCAGGGTAATGCTGGCCTCGTAGAATGAGTTAGGAAGGATTCAATCTTCTTCAATTTTTGGAATAGTTTGAGAAAGATAGGTATTAAGTCTTCTTTGAATGTTTGGTAGAATTCTCCAGAGAAGCCATCTGGTCCTGAATTTTTGTTTTTTGGGAGTTTTTGATTACCGTCTCAATCTCTTTACTTGTGATTGATCTATTCAGATTCTCTATTTCTTCTTGATCTGGTTTTGGGAGGTTGTATGAGTCTAAGAATTTATCCATTTCTTCTAGGTTATCCAGTTTGTTGGCATATAGTTTTTCATAGTACTTTCTTATAATACTTTGTATTTTTGTGGTATCCATTGTAATTTCTCCTCTTTCATTTTTAATTTTATTTATTTGAGTCTTCTCTCTTTTTTTCTTAATGAGTCTGGCTAAGGGTTTGTCAATTTTGTTTATCTTCTCAAAGAAACAGCTCTTAGTTTCATCTATCCTTTCTACTGTTTTTTTTCAGTCTCCACTTATTTCTGCTCTAATTTTTATTATTTTCCTCCTTCTGCAGACTTTGGGCTGTGTTTGTTCTTCTTTTTCTAGTTCTGTTAGGTGTAGTTTAAGATTACTTATTTGAGATTTTTCTTGTTTCTTGAGGAGTGCCTGTATTGCTATAAATTTTCCTCTTAGTTCCACTTTTGCTGCATCCCACAAGAGATAGTATGTTGTGTTTTCATTTTCATTTGTCTCTGAGTATTTTTTTATTTCTCCTTTGATTTATTCATTGATCCAATGGTTGTCCAGTATCATGTTGTTTAGTCTCCACATATTTGTGACTTTCCTAGCCTTTTTTTTTGTAGTTGATTTCTAGTTTCATAGCATTGTGGTCAGAAAAGATGCTTGATATGATTTCAATCTTCTTAAATTTACTGAGGCTTGCTTTGTTTCCCAAGATATGGTCTATCTTTGAGAATTTTCCATCTGCACTTGAGACGAATGTGTATTCTGCTGTTTTTAGATGGAATTTTCTATATATATCTATTAAGTCCATCTGGTTTCTTGTTTCATTTAAGGCCACTCTTTCCTTGTTGACATTCTGTCTGGATGATCTATCCATTGATATAAATGGGGTGTTAAGGTCCCCTACTATTATTGTATTGCTGTCAATTTCTCCCTTTAGGTCTGTTAATAGTTGCTTTATATATTTTGGTGCTCCTGTGTTAGGTGCATATATATTCATACGTGTTATATCCTCTTGGTGAAATGTCCCTTTTTTCATTATATACTGCCCCTCTTTGTCTCTCACTGTCTTTTTTATCTTGAAGTTTGCTTTGTCTGATATAAGTATGGCAACACCTGCTTTCTTTTGCTTGCCTTTCACTTGGCGTATTATCTTCCATCCCTTGACTCTGAGCCTATGTTTGTCTTTAGAGCTGAGATATGTTTCCTGGAGGTAGCATATTGCTGGGTCTTGTTTTTTAATCCATCCAGCCACTCTGTATCTTTTGATTGGAGAATTCAATCCATTTACATTTAGAGTGATTATTGATATATGAGGGCTTAATACTGCCATTTTATCTCTGGTTTTCTGTTTGTTCTATATTTCTCTTCTTTCTTTTCCCTTGTATTTTTGATTGCCATTTCAGTTTGGTGGTTTTCTGTGATGGTTTTCTCAGTTTCCTCTTTATTTATGATTTGTGGCTCTGCTCTGATTTTTTGTTTAGTGGTTACCATGAGGTTTGTATAAAAGATCTCATAGATGAGATAGTCCATATTCAGATAGCCTCTTATCTTTATTAGCCTAAGCAGGTTCCATCCCTTTCCTCTTCCCCTTCTGAGTTATTATTGTTCTTTTTTGTGTTGTGATTTTGTGACTAAATTGAAGTGTTCATAGTTATTTTTGATGCTTTCCGTCCCTTTATCTTTATGTTATAATTAAGTGTTTACTAACTTATTCTGATATTGATCTGCAATTTTCTGATTCAATTGTCTATTTATCTCCTTCCTCAAGGTTTTGTAAAGATTTGCTTCTTAGTTTCAGATGGGAGGGCTCCTTTCAACATTTCTTGTAAGGCAAGCCTAGTGGCAATGAACTTCCTCAGCTTTTGTTTATCTGAGAAAGCTTTTATTTCTCCATCATATCTGAAGGATAGTTTCACTGAATAGTGTATTCTTGGCTGAAAGTTTTTGTCTTTCAGTATTTTGAATATATCATTCCATTCTCTCCTAGACTGTGAGGTTTCTGCTGAGAAATCTGTTGAAAGCTTGATAGGAGTTCCTTTGTAGATTATTTTCTTCTGCCTTGCTACCCTTAATATTTTTTCTTTGTCATTGAATGTACATGTCATTCATGTACTTGTAAGTTCAGTTCCTTTTCCAGGTTTGGGAAGTTCTCAGCTATTGTTCCTTTGAACAAGCTCTCTGCTCCTTTCTCCCTCTCTTCTCCCTCTGGAATACCTATAATCCTTATGTTGCTTTTCTTAATTGAGTCATATATTTCTTGAAGAATTTCTTCATTTTTTTAAATCTCTCCTCCTTCACCTGAATCATTTCTAGGTTTCTATCTTCATGCTCACTAATTCTCTCCTCCATATGATCTGCTCAATTTTTAATGCTTTCTACATTTTTCTCATCTCATTAATTGTGTTCTTCATCTCCAGAATTTCTGTTTAGTTTTTTTTAGAGTTTCAATCTCTTTGGTGAAGTATTCCTGTTCAATAATTTAATTTAATTTAATCTTTTTTGCTGAGGAAGATTTGCCCTGAGCTAACATCCATGCCAATCTTCCTCTGAATTGTATGTGGGTCACCACCAGAGCATGGCCACGACCGAATGGTGTAGGTCCATGCCTGGGAACTGAACCCAGGCTGCTGAAGTGGAGCATGCCACACTTAATCACTAGGCCATGGGGCCTGCCCCTGTTTATTAATTTTATTCTTGAGCTCATTGAACTATATTTCTGAATTTTCTTGTAACTCATTGAGTGTCTTTATGACAGCTGTTTTGAGAGTTTGTGAGCACTTCTGATGCTTCCAGTGTTGCCTGGGTCTCATGTTCCTCCACTGGCTCTCTGCAGGCACTCCATAGGCTCAGGTGCTGCTGCAATGTGCACAACCTACACTGCTGCTCCTGGGTTATCTGGGGGTGCTGGTTGCACCACTGCCATGGGTGCTGGGTTCACAGGTGTTGCTGTCACTGCCAGGGGCCTGGGGACCCGGGGCCTTGTATTCAGCCTCCACTGCTGGTGGAGCTGGTGCTGTGTGTGCTGACACTGGGACCTGGGTCATCCCTTCTACTGTGGTTCCTGATGCCTCTGGTCACAGGTTCCACCTGCCACTGCTTGGGGGAGGGGTGCAGGGGCTGTTTTTTTTTTTTTTTTTTTTGCTCCGATCCTCTCTGCTTGCAGTCACACAGCCCAGGGCACCTGCTACCACCTCCACTCTGCCAGCAGTAGCATGGACTGGGCTGGCCACCTCCTCTGTTCACAGTTGCACAAGCCACTGCATGAGCATCTGCACCCTGGATTGCTGCCACAAGGAGGCAGGGGAGCTGCGCCCCTAGTTCCACTGCCTCCCAGGCGTCCAGTCCACCCCCCTTCAGATGTATAGATGCATGGATCTCTTAGGTGTCCTGTTTTGCTGTGACGGGAATCCTCTTGGTCAATGGACGTCCATTTGGTTGTAACTTAGAGGGGAGAGTTAAAGGAAACAACTCACTCTGCCATGGTGCTGACATCACTGGTGAAAATCTTGTTATGAACAAAATGATTAAAGAGCTCAGTGAAGCTTGGCCTGGGAAAGAAGATACCAAGGGAGGATAAAATAACCATCTGGAATCATTTCTATATTTATATCATCTAAATCACCAATTCTGTCCTCCATAGTGTTAGCTCTATTTTTTATGGTTTCCAGATTATTTTTTATCTCATTAATTGTGTTCTTCGTATCCAGAATTTTTGTTTGGTTTTTTTTTTAGAGCGTCAGTCTCTTTGGTGAAGTATTCCTTCTGCTCATTAATTTTATTCCTGAGTTCATTGAACTGTCTGTCTGAGTTTTCTTGTAATTTGTTGAGTTTCTTTATGACAGGTATTTTGACAGAATTATGACAGAATTCTCTGTCATTTAGATTGTAAATTTCTGTGAATTCAGGATTGGTTTCTGGAGACTTGTCATTGTCCTTCTGCTCTGAACTGTTACTGTAGTTCTTCATGGTGTTTGATGAATTGATCCTTTGCCAGTACATTTGTGGTAGTATCAGGTCGCAGATTCCACCTGCCACTACTGGGGGTTGGGAGGCAGGAGCTGTGTTTTCTGATCCTGCCCCATCTGCTGGAAGTTGTGCCAGTAGTGCTGCTCTGCGTTTGTGCACTGGCCACAGCCACTTGGCAAGTCATGCATGCATGTGCAGGCAAGGCCTTTGTGCTCCACCAATGGATCACTCTCATGCCGGTGGGACCACTGTGCTTGACAGGGGACTGGCTGAGCTGCTGTGCCAAGCAGAAGGGGAGGGGTGCTTTCTTTCACACGCAGGCCAGCTCTGCACTCATGGGTGGTTCAGCTGAGCTGCTGTGCTTGGTGGGTTGGGCTCCTTTACAAGGGCTGAGCCACTATCACTCAGTGGGGAGTGATCCCATGGGCAGGGCCTCTGCAGGACAGTGGGGGCTCCCACAGGCTGGGCTACCACTCTGAAAGCGTTTGCACACAGGCCAGGCTGCCTTCACCTCCTCTTACAGTCATGCCAGTTTTTCTGTGAGGACATGCAACCTGGATCTCTGCCACCGAGGAGGGAGGGGTTCGTTCACTTATTTCTACTGTTTCCTGGGGATCCAGTTCACCCACATTTAGATGTATGGCTGCGTGGATCTCTCAGGTGTTCTATTGTGCTCTCTAGGGTATTCTCTGTTGGTTAATGAATGTCCATTTAGTTGTAACTTGGAGTAGAGACACAAAGAGAATAACTCGCTCCGTCATGATGATGTTGACATCAGTCTGATGGTATTTATTAAAGTTAAATTATGCTAGAAATTCCATTCCTGGACATATACAAAGTCTAAACGAATGCTTAGTCCATGAAAATACATGTCTGAAAATGTTCCTAGGGACATTATTCACAACTGACAAAAACTGAAACAAGGTAAATGTCCTAAATATGAAATGAGTGAATAAATAAATTGCAACGTGTTCATACTACGTAATAGTGCACAGCAATGAAAAAGAATAAACTACTGAATATCATAGACAAAATATTGACTGAAAATATCCAGATACCAAAAAAAAGCATTGAATGATGCTACTTACATAAAGTACAAGAACAGGCAAAACTAACCTGTGAGATTATTAGAGTCAAAATGGTAGTTACATTTGGAAGGGATTATCCATGAAAGCCAGCCCTCTGGGGACGGTGGAAATGTCCCACACTCCGATACAGTGGTGGTCACCTAAATGTATGTATGTGCCAAAAAAAAAATCATTGAGCTGCATATTTTAGATGTATGCAATTTATTTTGTGAAGGTTATACCTCAATTTAAAAAAGCAAAATTTAAAAAGAACACAGTGCCGAAATATATAAGCAGCTCTTGAAGAAAGCACACATGAGAAGAGTCGGCAATTCTGGAATGCACTGGAACTACAAGGCTGAAGAGATTATTTAGTAACCAAAATAAGTCATTAGCTCTAACAGGACTATCAAGCACTGTTTAAGTTAATTCTTGAAATTAATAGTGGTTTTGGTGTTTGTCAACTGTAGTTTTAGTGGGATCTATAATAAGCCTCCAGAAAGAGCCAAATGGTAGACAAAGGAGTAGGGTGTCACTCATAAGCTCTCTGTCCTCCTGAACCTCCAGGGAGCTTGGAAGAGCTGTGTGTATCACAGGGCTGCCACTAGAGGGCACCACTGGGAGCATCTGCCAGGACTAGCCCATGCGCTGCTGCTCCTAGTGGCTCCCAAGAGATAACGCTTACCACCATCCATCTCAAAGCTTATAGCTTTGAGCTTATAGCTTCGAGCTTATAGCTTCCAGCAAGAGCAGCAGATGGCGTGTCAGCCTGAGGTGGGACAGTGGTATGGTTTCTTCTGGAATCATACCAGCTTATCATACCATCATATCAGCTTCAGTTGAGCTGCTTTCTTTCCTGGGCCTCACCTTGCTCAGGTGCAAAAAGGAAAAAGACAGTATTGGCTCCTTCTAATTCTACAAATTTCAAGATTCCATGATTCTGTAGCTCATGTGCCCCCTATTAGCTATCTGTTTATCTAATAAATATTTAGTGAGCACCTGTTGTGTGTACTGGGGACACAAGAGCAAACAAGACAGAAACGGCTCCTGTCCATATAGAACTTACCTTCCAAAGAGGGAGACAGACAGGAAACGGGATGTGTTCAGATCGTAGTTAGCGATGTGAAGAGAATGAGTAGGATGATGTGGGAGGTGACAGTTTTAGATAGGGTGGTCAGGGACTGCCTCTCCGAGGAGGTGATGTTTAAATTGAAGCTTGAATAACGGGAAGGAAGTGCCATCCAAATAGCCATGGAGGGAGCCTGGCACAGGGAAGAACCAGTGCCAAGGCCAGAGCAGGAAGTACACTGGCTTCCCTGCCATCGCAGCACGTGGGGGAATGGCGGTTAGTAGCACCTGCCCCATCTCTCTGCACCTTTTATTTGGAATCAAGAGGCAACAATCTTCTGTGGTTTTCCATTTCTCCTCAGCAAGGGAAGGAAACAGCAATTTTCTACCAGCAAACACCAGTATTTGGGGATTAAGCAACCCAGAAGTTAGAATTCAACATGGGAGCAGAGAAATCCAATAGATTTAGAATGCATTTGCTCAGAAAAGTGGCGTATACACCTAGAGACAGTTCCAATGGGAAATAAACAACGAAATAGCAATTATGTGTTGGGTCCCCAGGTGGAATTACATGTACGGAAGCAGGAAAGGCCCTCAGCCTGGTGCGTGCCCCTCCTGCCCCGTGCTCCCTAGGCACCTGGGTTTACACCACCTCTTAGTAATTATCACATTGGACTGCTATTGTTGGTTTGCATGCCACTCTCTCCTCACTGGGGTATGAGCTATTGGGGGCAGAGGGCACATCGAGCTTGTCTTGCTGACTGTAGCTCCTGGTTCATTACTGGCAGTCTGTGCACACTCAGTAAATGTTGGAGAAATTAATGTATGCACACGGACATGAATTAATGAGTCAACTCAAGTCAGCTGAGTACCTACTATGTGCAGGTTATTCCTCCAGATGCTGAGGATACAGCAGTAAGCAGAACACAAAAAAAAAATCCTGGGCCCAGCCCGGTGGCGTAGCGGTTAAGTGCACATGCTCCACTGTGGCAGCCCGGGGTTCGAATCCCATGCACACACCGATGCCCCGCTTATCAAGCCATGCTGTGGCAGCGTCCCATATAAAGTGGAGGAAGATGGGCACAGATGTTAGCCCAGGGCCAGGGAGTCCTCCTCAGCAAAAAAAAAAAAAAAAAAAAGAGGAGAATTGGCAGATGTTAGATCAGGGCTGATCTTTCTCACACACAAAAAAAATCCTGACGTCACAAATCTTGCCTATTAGTGGGGGAGGGGCAGACAGACAACAAAATCCATAATTTGAGGAGGCTGGGGGGGCGGCTGTTGTGGAGTGAGCAAGTGTGAGAACAGCAGTGAGAAGGCCAGAGAGTTAATGGGGGCCCCATTGTGTAAGACCAGGTAGGCCTTGTTAGGACTTGACCTTCGCTCTGAGAGAGATGAAATGCCATCAGATAGCTCTGAACGAAGAATGATATGATCTCACTTATATTTTTAAAGGATCAGGAAAACTCAACTTGATATTAAAACTAAGGGCTAACATGTCTGTCCTTTCCAGTTCTAAGCAACAAAAGAGAGGCATCCTACCTGGGGCAAGAAAGAAAGAAACAGGCATCTGAGGCTGCCTCCATGGGTCACGTGGAGACAGAGCAGTCTGAACGGTGCGCTACAGGGACTGGCCGCACAGTCTGCCTGCCACGGTGCGCACGAAAGCAGCTGTCTCCTCGCTTATGTTTTCCCAGTTTTATTGAGATATAATTGATGTATAACACTGTATATGTTTCAGGTGTACAACATAATGATTTGATATAAGTATACATTGTGAAATAATCACCACAATAAGTTTAATTAACATCTATCACCTCACAGCTATAATTTTTTTCCTTGTGATAAGAACTTTTAAGATCTACTTTCTTAGCAATTTTCAAATACACAATACAGTATTATTAACTATAATTACATGTATTTTTTAAGACAATGCCAAGGGCAAAGACTGGTGCCTAGCAGGTGAGCATTGCCCAATCTTAGCCCCAGTCTGAGGGTCATTTCAGAGGCCAGAGCTCTCTGTCAGGGTTTCCGGGAGTGTGCTGAGACTAATGGGAAGACAGAGCTTGTCTGGGATGTGAAGACTGCTCTGCAGCCACACAGGAGCTAGGGACAAGGGGATGGCATCAGCTCACGTATATCCAAAAGGATCGCTCTCATGGCCACTTCCTTTCCCCGTCCAACAAGCAAGTGGTCCTTCTTCTTTTGGGCCATATACTGAAATAGAAGTCCTAAGAACCCCCCACACCCCTTTGTTAGCTGTCTCTTGACTTCCTCTTCTTGTCACGCCTCCCCTTCATCAATCTCAACAAGTCCCTGGATTCACCCCACAACTGCTGTCTGTAATTGATTTCCTTCAGGAGCTCTGTGTTTTTTGACTGTCTCTGCTGTCAGAGAGAAATCTCCATGCCTGTCTCTGGCTGTCCTTAGGACCAGAAAGAGCTCATGTCCCCATGCATCTGCCTCGCATCCTGTCATAGGCACTTACTGTTTATGCCTACCCAACCGGACTTCCCTTTGGGAAGCACCCCTCTACCTCGAGAGTCCCTGCAGTTCAGGTAGGACTGACGCCCCCCCGTGAGGGATGGTCAGTGACCCGGACCTGGCCAACGAGAATCTCAGTGATGGGTTCAGGTACCAGCCAGGCCCATGCGGGTCCCCCTGGGACACTTGCAGGTATTATTTGGAAAGGGGTGCTCTTTGTTCTACAGGACTGCTAAAGTGGCGAAGTGGAACCCTGTAGCTACTGACTGTCAGCTTGGCCCCAACTCAGGGGAAGTCTGCCTGTGAAGAAGGCAATCCCAGAGGGAAATAGAGCTAAGGCATGAGGAGGGACAGCTTTGTGATCACCTCATTAGAGCACTGGACCCAGTCAAGCCTAAAGCCAATGCTGCACTGGACTCTTTAGGTACAGGAGTCATATTAGTTTCCTATGGTTGCTGTGACAAATCACCACAAACTTGGTGACTTAAAACAACACACATTTATCCTTTTATAATTCTGGAGGTCAGAAGTCTAACACCAAGGTGTCAGCAGGGCCACGTTCCTTCTGGAGGCTCTAGGGGAGAATCCATTTCCTTGCCTTTTCTAGCTTCTTGAGGCCACCTGCAGTCCTTGGCTCATGGCCCCTTCCTCACATCACTCCATCCTTTTGCTTCCATCCTCACATCTCCTACTTCTGTAGTCAAATCTCCCTCCTTCTCGTACAAGGACCCTTGTGATTACATTGTTTCCACCCAGATAATCCAGGATAATCTCCCTATCTCAAAATCCCTAATTTAATCACATCTGCAAAGCCTCTTTTGCCATGTAAGGTCACATATTCATGGGTTCTGAGGATTAGGATACAGACACCTTTGGGTGCCATTATTCAGCCTGCCAGAGTCAATGAATTCCCTTTTTTTTTTTTTTTTGGTGAGGAAGATCAGCCCTTAGCTAACGTCCATGCCCATCTTCTTCTATTTTGTATATGGGATGCCAGCACAGCATGGCTTGATGAGTGGTGCGTAGGTCCGCACCCAGGATTTAAACCTGCGAACCCCAGGCCGCTAAAGCAGAGCATGAACTTAAAACCACTACACCACCAGGCCAGCCCCTCCCCTGTTTTGTTTTTTTTTTTTTTTCCTTGAGCCAGTTTAGGCTGGGAATCTGTCACTTACAATGGAAAGGGTCTATATACATATTCCTAAATCCACAGCATCATCTTACTTCCAGGGAACACACAAACCCTAGTATTCAGTTTATGTAATCTGAATTACTTGTTTGTACCACTTCAGTATTTCTAATTTCAGTTGACAATACAGAGTAGAGGTTAGGAACCCAGATTTTGGATTCAGACAGCTTGGGTCTACAGCCTGACCTTTCTACTTACTAGTTAAGCCTTTTAAGCTACAATCCTCTTGATCTGTTGAATGGAAGTAATAAAAGCACCTGCTTCAGATGGTGATCAGATGAGATAAGGAATGTACCGTGCTCGCAGTACAAGGTCGGTGCTCAGTAAAACATGCTCTTTACACTGGGATTGCAGACATGACTCCTTCCATCTGGCATTACGCTAATTTTACATACGATGTGTCTCAATTAATTTTTACATTTTTATTTAGCTCCTTTAGAAATGGCTCCAGACTCAGAGAATGAACCTCACTGGATCTTCACACCAACATCTTCATTTTAAAGGTGTTATTGTCGGGCCGGCCCCGTGGCTTAGCGGTTAAGTGCGCGTGCTCGCTACTGGCGGCCCGGGTTCGGATCCCGGGCTCGCACTGATGCACCGCTTCTCCGGCCACGCTGAGGCCGCGTCCCACATACAGCGACTAGAAGGATGTACAACTATGACATATAACTGTCTACTGGGGCTTTGGGGAAAAAAAAAGGAGGAGGATTGGCAATAGATGTTAGCTCAGAGCTGGTCTTCCTCAGCAAAAAGAGGAGGATGAGCATGGATGTTAGCTCAGGGCTGATCTTCCTCACAAATAAATAAATAAAGGTGTTATTGTCAAGTGCTTCCACAGAACAGACAATTGAACCAAACTTCTGTGAGTTGGCCAGGCCTCCCCTTTTTTATACTCTTCCCTTTGTTGCTAACATCTCTGCCTTCAGAGTAACCCTATTCCGTCTGTGAGGTCTGTGTTTTTCAGCCACTCTAGGCAAAGAGTCTTCTTCATACTTATGTACCTTTGTTCTTTCCCCGGCTTATCTAATAACCATGATTTTTCACATTCTTACAGAAAATGTGATTGCGCCTCCCTGTTGTCAAATTCCACTTGCCACTTAAAGCTCCAGCTTAACTCCACAGGAACGATTTCAGCCTGGTCCTCCCCAGGCATTGCATTTGTGTGCAGGATGCTGCCCTGGATGGATCAGAGGGTGTTTTGGAAGTTGGTGATCCCTGCCTCAGCAACATAACAGGGAACCATGGGCAGTGACCTTACTGAGCAGTTCGTGGTGGACTGAGGGCCAGCAAGGGGCAGTCATCTGTGACAAGTGAAAACAATGCTGTATGGCTCATGCAAGCTGATGTTTCAGTGTATTTTACACCCCACTTGCAGGCTAACTGGAGGAAACATGACGGGAATTTCCAGAGACACATCAACTAATGCTAACCTTTTACCTGGACACCTGCCCATCCCAGCATTCAACCCACCCGCTCTCTCCTCTAATCCCACCTATGAAGAAGTTTCTTTGACATTTATTCCTACACATTTAAGAATAATTTTTTTTAATCTTTCATAGAATTAATCAAAATTTACTTGTGGAAGACATTTTCATTTCTACCCACCCAGCTATTAAACTCCATTTTATTGAGGTAGAGAGCAGAAATCTCTTCATTTCATGGAAGGCATCAGGCCTCTTCTCAGCTTCAGCTTGACCTAAACCACTGTGTGAATTCCTTCCCTCTTTGCCAGAAGGTGGCCTAGGAGTGTGCATGTAACCAAGCTCCGTCCATTGAGACACGAGGAGAAGTCTGCTGGGAGGCTTCCCTTTGCTGACAAAATAATAGAGCCTCAAGAGAAGAAAGTCTTTTTGTTTCCCTGCCTTTCCGCTTGGGATGCAGGGCTTGATGCTTAGAGCAGTGATAACTATTTTTACCCCATGAAGTAAAGGCCAAAATAATCTTAGAGACACTGAACCCTACTCTAACCTCACTGAGCTGCTGAACCAACTTCTTGTTATATTTTATATTTTTATATAAATATTTATATATTTAAACCTTTATTATTTAGGCCACTATTACTCAGGCATTTTGTTACTTGCAGCTGAATGCATTCTAAATGATATACCATTTAACTCTTCATTTTCTAGACAGAACGTTAAAAAAAACTTAACCGTCCCTACGCCCGCCTTAAAAACTATGTAGATATAGATATGGTGGCAGCATCAGTCTTCTTATTGAACATCTTTTTAAATAAAGTTAAGCGTTAAGCACCCTAAATGGTAGTTATGTATCTTTGAATGGCCAGTTCCCCCATCAAGTTGATTGAACGAGGCTTTTACCTCTCCTAAGCAGCATATCCATTGCGTTGCTGGGTTCTTACCACCCAAATATTGCAGTACTTGATGGTTCTTTTCACTCAAATATTGCTGTACTTGATGGTTCTTATCACTCAGATATTGCGATACTTGATTATCTCCCTCCCTTTTCCTTATCTTGGCCACAAAGCAAGGTGTCTTGACCATAGCCTGCTGTGTAGAAATGTACAGAAGGCAAGAAAAAAAAATCTTAGAATTCCCAGCTATGAAGTAAGAGGAAAGCCTCAGCATGGAGCTGATTCCAAGAGAAGGTGAGAGGAATAGAATCAGGATCTGTATTTCCCATGGACACTGCTAATTAAAAATGACAGCTTAATCACACAGTTTTCAGTTTAGACTGTAACTAACAGATGACTTCTTTTTTTTACTGTGGCCATGCATCTGATAAGAAAATTAGAAATCTGAATATAAAGTTGTCAAAGGACAAATTAAAAATATTACATGGGGGTTATTGGGTTGGGGGAAGTAGTTGACCTAAGGCCCAAACATTTTACAGCTTCCCCAACTATAAAACTATAAATTAAAAGGCACATCTACAAAAAAGTGTTATGTGCCTGATAATACCTAAGACTCAGACCTAAAATGCTTAAATGAGCATCAGCTCACAAGCAAGGGAGTCTGGAGGGACTGCAGCTGGAAATCAGATGTTCTACAAAGAGGAAACTTCTAGAAACATAGCCACAAGCTCCCAAATGCCAATGCAGGTCAAGCACCAAGAAACAAGCCGGGAGTCTATGTCTCAAAAGGCCTCATGAAGTGTAATTCATTCCCTTGGTGAATTTACTAGCCTCCAAGGGCTGACCCTTCAGTCTTAGAGACTCAGAAAGCTGACTTTTCCAGCAAAAGAAGATCAATTCCTTCTCCCAGATATGGAATCACATTACTAAAGCTCATGAGACTTGTTATAAAGCTAGAATGTCAATTTATTTATGCAAAATGATAAGTGGCTGGCATAGGAACTTTAAAAAGTTCTCCCAATTAGTCCAGTATCTTCGTAGAGCCCAGCTTACAAGGGGGGCCAAATCTATCTACTTCATCTGAAAGTTTAATGGAATCAAAAGGCACTGGATTTCTGGGAACATCACATGAGATAACCTGATACAACCAATGCACTCTGAAGATGGCCTTGCCATTGGACCAACGTCGACTGACTCTACTTCCTTCAACCATCTCCATGAGGGATGCTCTTGCCAATGGGATCAGAATCTTCCAAGTTGGTTGGCAATGCCCCTTTCCCCTGGGCAAGGTCTGGATGTCCATTGCCAAAAGTTGCCTCCAAGTTTTTCCTTTCTCTCTGCTTTTGTGAACAGATTAAAATCCCTTTTGTGTGTGTGTGTGTGTGAGGAAGATCAGCCCTGAGCTAGCATCCATGCTAATCCTCCTCTTTTTGCTGAGGAAGACCGGCTCTGAGCTAACATCTATTGCCAATCCTCCTCCTTTTTTTTTCCCCAAAGCCCCAGTAGATGGTTGTGTGTCATCGTTGCACATCCTTCTAGTTGCTGTATGTGGGACGCGGCCTCAGCATGGCCGGAGAAACGGTGCCTCGGTGCACGCCCAGGATCTGAACTCGGGCAGCCAGTAGCGGAGCGCGCGCACTTAACCACTAAGCCACGGGGGCTGGCCCTGAAATCCCTTTTGACCAACATGTTTTTCAGTAAATATGTTTGTTCGTTCAACCAGATTGCTGAGCCTTGTAGCCTGGAAGCCATCTGTTCTTTTGCAGTTGTTAAGACCCATCGTGCATTGATTTTTTAAGGCTTAAATCTCATAATATAATCTTGTTACCCTCATTACCAGGCTCTTGGCTAATGTCCCACAAAAGCTTCCAAGTGGTTTCTATAAACCCCACGTTAGACTTTGAGTTCTACATTGGATCAGCAACACGTGATCAGTATGGTTCCGTTCCTACCTGTCCATTCACTCATTCCTTCCTTCCTTCCTTCATTCATTCATTTATTCAATACACATTCACTGGGTAGCTACTATGTAGCAGGCATTGTTCTAAGCCCTCGGGATACACCAGGAAACAAAGCAAACAAAAACTCCTGCCCTCGTGGGGTTCACGTTCTATCAAGAGGAGACAGACAGTACACAAATATGTCTATTATATCAGACGGTGAGGAGCAGTATGGAGAAAAATCACACAGGGACAGTAGATAGAGATTTCTGGGGGTGGAGTATGCAATTTTCAAAATGTGGCATTGAAAGTCCTCATTAGAAGGATAATGTTTAAACAAACACCTGGGGAGGCGTGCAAGCTATGAGGATATCTAAGGAAAGAGAGTTCCTGGCAAAGGGAGCAGCATGTGCAGCTGGAGCATGGTGGACCAGGGGAGAGAAGCGGGAGAGGAGGTCAGGGAGTTAATGGTGAGCTGGCTCAAGTAGGACTTACACTCATGTCTATCTAGTAGAGGATACATGGATGAAGTTAAAACATACCATTGATGGAAACTTTCTCCTCCCTCCGGTCTATGTCAACAGGTGGGCATTCTGGTTCCTCAAATATTGTATTAGACAAACTTAAGGCACAAGCTGTACCCACATGCATTCAGCCAACGTTGTTGCGCTCCTACCACGTGTCAGCCCTCGGGCTAGGTCTGGATGATACCATAGTGGAGAAGAGCTTGTAGTCTAGGCACGTAGACAGACCTCAGCAAATACTTATTTGATCTCAGTTGAGATAAGAGCTCTGCCTGGAGGCCTTACTGGATCCCTGGAGAGAAGACACCAGGAGGAGGTCATCTAGTCTGGGAAGGCTTTTTAGGAGAACAGAAATTTAAATGAAGACCCAAAGATGAGAAGTTAATGAGGAAAAAGAAGAAAAGCATCAAGAGAAGGAAATTTCTCCAAAAGACGGAGGTGAGGTGAGGAAAGACTTGACAGTCAATAGAGCAGAAAGAACGGTGCTGATGGGGGAGGGATGAGGAAGAGGAAGGGCCACGGTGGATTGGGCTGGAGTAGACAGTGGGGGCCAGACACGCAAGTGAGGACAGAACACTGAGTTTGGATTTCTTGTCAAGATGCTGGGAATGCAAGGGAAGTTTTGGATCATCAGTTTATTCCTTCAGCAGCAGATATTTGTTTAGGGCCTACGTGGTGCCAGATGTGGCGCTCAGCTCCAGAATGTCGCACTGAGTAGCTCACAGCCCAGCAGGGAAAGCAGGGAAGTGGCATAAACCAGGCAACTATGGAATCCACAGCCTTGCAGCCCTCCACCCTCTTAACTGACCCCAATTCAGTGGTATTATATTATCTACCACATCCGCCTATTTAGAAAGTCCTTCAAGAAGTGTTTATTTTCTCCACTTTACAGCTAATAAAACTAAGATACAGAGAGGCTTGAGGAATTTCCTGAAACACATAGACAGTAAGTGATGGATTTAGGATTTGTGGCAGATTGTGTTTTCCAAACGTGACCATCACAATACATCCTGCACCACACACACTTTTTGCTAAGTGACCTTGACATCCCTCCTGTCAAGCGGCAGGGACTACACCTCCTTCCCTTGAACCTGGGTGGGCCTGTGACTATGGTGGAAGGGATGGTATACGATCCCAAGATACATAGAAAAAAGCAAACCTCCTGTGTGTTTCTCCTTTACTGCTCACACAGAACATTTCACTTCTGACGCTTCTCAACACCAAATACCTGGTGGTTTTTTCCCCTACTAAGCAATTCTCTGCAACAGCAGCTAGGTGTCGTATAATTCATTCCAACTCTGACACTATCTACTTGGAGCTAGCATCAGATCCCACAGGTTAAAGGCTCAGTTCCATAGGCCTGCCCCCAGCCCCCACCTTCAGATACCAGTTGCAAGTCCCAGGTTGCCAACCGTACTTCTGACAAGCTGGCTATAAATCGAGGTTCTCACAACCCCCTCCTTAGGTTCTATAATTTGCTAGAATGGCTCACAGAACTCGGGGAAACACTTATTTATGTTTACCAATTTATTATAAAAGGATATGATAAAGGATACAGATGAACATCGAGCTGGAAGAGATGCATAAGGCAAGGTATGTGAGAAGGGGCGTGGAGCTTCCGTGCCCTCTCCGGGGGTGCCACTCTCCCAGCACCTCCACGTGGTCAGCAACCCAGAAGCTCCCCAAAGCCCATACCTTTGGGACTTTTAAGGAGGCTTCATCATGTAGGCATGATGGATCATAAGCTCAATTTCTAGCCCCTCTCCCCTTCCTGGAGGATAGGGGATGGAGCTGAAAGTTCCAAGCTTCTAATCATGGCTTGGTCTTTCAGGAACCCAACAAGTATTGCCTCATTAGAACAAAAGACACTCCTATCACTCAGAAAATTCCAAGGGATTTAGAAGCTCTGTGCCAGGAACCAGTATGAAAGACCAAACGTTAGAACAAAAGATGCTCCTAGTACTCTTATCACTTAAGAAATTGCAAGAGTTTTTGGAGTCCTGTGCCTGGAACTGGGGACAGAGACCAATATATATATATTTTCTATTATTTCCCATAGGGATTGGTCACAAAGGCAAAATTGCTTCCACCTGCTTCTTCTGAGAATCTTGCTTCTGGAACTCAGCTGTCATGCTATGAGGAAGCCCCCCTTGGCCACGGGGAATGACCATATTGAGAGGTTACGTGTAGACATCCCAGCTAAGAGCTCCAAGCCCAGCCAACAGCCAGCATCAACCCTCAGACACGTGCATGAGTAAGCCTTCAGATGATCCCAGCCGCCAACTGTCAAGGTTTTCAAGCCTTCCCTGATGAGGCCCCAGATATCATAGAGCAGACAAGAACCATGCCTGCTGAGCCTGTTCCAGATTCCTGCTCCACAGAATGTGTGAGCACAATAAACGGTGGTGTTTTTATACCACTTAGTTTGGGCTGGTCTGGTGCACAGCCATGGTAACTAGAAGAGCACCCAAACTTCCACTTCCTCACTCCTCCTGCAGAGCTCTCAGGCACAGCAAAGACAGGCAGGATGGCATAGCAGTTAGAAGCAAGCATTCAAGACCCGGATATGCCTCTTGTGCGATCTTGGGAAAGTTATTTAATGTTTTTTGGCATCTATTTTCATTTCTGTAAAATGGGGACATATCTAAACTATTTTGAGATTAAATCAGATGATACATATCAAGTGCTTAACACATTGCCTGGCCCACAGGAAATTGTCTGAAAAAGCTAGCTATTGTTATTACATCTAGTACATTCACTTAGCAATAAGACTAGACTTTGTACAAACTTGTATATGACTGGCCCCTCTGAGACACAACGCAGTTATTCCCAAAATGCTTTCATTGCTTAAAACCCTTCAGGAATTTTTTTGAGATTTACTCTAGGACTAGTTTATGTGCCATACTAGAAAATCAGGACTATTATTGCACAAGTGCACACGATTTTGGCCCAGGTGATATGCCATGTCGGAAAATAAGGGTCATCGTTTTATAAGCACATATCATTTTTACTCCTCTTTGATCATCTACCTTACTGACCAGGCTATTTCAAAAAATGAAACCCAGTTTCAGAGTATAAAGGAAAAAAAAAACATTAACCACAAAGGAATAGACTGGCAAATTTAACTACCCTATAATTAGGAACTTCTGTTCATCAAAAGACACCATTAAGAGAACAGAAAGGCAAGCCGTATTGTAGAAGAAGATATTTGCAATATATATAACAGACAAAGAACTTGTAGTCAGAATATATAAAGCACTCCTATAAGTCAATAAGAAAAAGGCAGACAACCCAATAAAGAAATGGGCAGTAGACTTGAACACTTTACAAAAGAGGTATCCAAGTAACCCACAAACATATTAAAAGGTGCTCAATCTCATTATTATCAAGGAAATGCAAATTAAAACTACAAGACAACAATACACACTGACCAGAACTACTGAAATTAAAAAGACTGACAATCTCAAGTCTGATGAGGCTACTGAGATAGAGAAAAGCCTCCCCTTCCAGCAGGAAGCCAGGCCGCGGTATTCTCCCATTGAACGTATTCTCCTGCTGTGTCAGACAAAAACAAGAACCACTCTGTAGTCACAAATGAACACAGACAAAATTAAGAACATCGTTCAAGCCACAGAATGACCAAACAACCCATAACTAGGCTGTTATGGATTTAATTGTGTCCCCACAAGAGCTATGGTGAAGTCCTACTCCCCAGTACCTGTGAATGTGACCCCATTTGGAAATAGGGTCTTGGCAGTATAATCGAGTTAAGAGGGGTTCGTTAGTGTAGGCCCTGACCCAACATGAATCCTTGTAAGAAATGAACTAGAGACACAAAGACAGACCCACAGGCAGAACACCATGTGACGATGGAGGCAGAGATTGGAGTGATGACTCTACAAGCCAAGCAGCGCCACCTTGATTTCAGACCCTTGGCCTCCAGAACTGTGAGAAAATGAATTTTTGTTGCTTTAAGCCACCTGGTTTGTGGCACTTTGTTACAGCAGACCTAGGAAACTAGCATATCGGCTAATATGAGTGAACTCTGCTTCTTTACAAATTCCAGTTTAGCCTCACTCCCTTCTTCCTGCTTTCTGGATAAAAATTATTAGGAAACCCAGTCATAGAATTAACCCCACTTCCTGACAGCATCCAATCAAGAGCAAAGCCCAGCTTCCTGGAATCCTCTCCCAAATCACCTAATAGAAGCCCAAATCTTATAAAAAGTCTTTGTAACACTTTTTCTGAGACGCTCCACAATCCCATGGTATGCATTCTCCCTGTTCCAGCAAATCAAGGAAACTAATTTTGTTTGACTACAGGTGTCTTCCTGGTGGTCTTCCGCTGCAGGGCATTGATAATATGAATTGGTACACCTACTTTGAAAACTGTTTGGCAATATCTACCGAGGCTGAAAATGTGTTCCCAGTGATCCCAAAATTCTACTCCTGAGTATAAACCCAGCAGAAATGAATGCCTATGTGCACCAAAAAAAATGTACAAAAATGTTCATCATGGCATTATTTATAATAGGGAAAAAAACTGGAAACAAAGTCCATCAAGGGTAGACTAAATAAGGAAATTGTGGCATTTTGTTACAATAGAATTCTATACGACAATGAAAGGGAATGAATTACTGTTACATTGAACTATATAGATAAATTTCTCCAAAAATGATATTGAGTAAAAAAATCCAGATATGAAAGAATATACTATATGATTTCAAATACGTTAGGTTCAAAGACAGACAAAATTGATTTTTAAAGTAGAAGTCTGAATAGTAGTTACCTGGAAGAGACATACAGGGGGCTACAGGGAAGCTGGTAATGGGCTATTTTTATATCTGAGTGGTGGGTACATCAGTGTGTTTAATATGTGATAATTCATCAAGCTGTACACTCATGAATTATACAATTGTCAGGATGTATGTTAACTTCAATTAATAAGGGTAGTTTAAAAATTACTTATACACAACTTGTTTGGTATTATAACTTAAGATAAACTGAACAATTATATAATGTATTCATTTCACAGACTTTATTCTGCACCTACTGTATGCCAGGCAACATGAAGATATGAGAGCTAATGTGCAGTGCATGCCCTCCCTTCACGGATCTTTCTTTTACAATCAAATGGGGACAGTATATAAAAATAAATGCACAGTAGATGAAGCAGAGAAGAAAAAGGAAAAAGAGAAATAATAGAAATTCTTAAAGGCAGCCTCAACATCCTGTGAGTTCATGTATATTGCATGTGAAAGGAAATATTAAAATGATATATTTGATTCTCACAAACAGATATGCTGAAACACATTGCACTGATAACTAATAAATTGCAATGTGCTTCATAAAATGTTGATGTGGTTATATGTAATATATTCTTATTTCAAAATTTATTGCTAAATTATTTAACAGGTTAAAACTGTGTGTATAGATCACAATTTTGTCAAAGTTGCAAAAAATTGTGTCTATTTTAAAAAAAATTAATTTTCTTTGGTTAATTTTTTCCTTCTTGGTTTTTAGAATATTAAAATATAACTTACTGAGGCCAGCCCCATGGCCTCGTGGTTAAGTTTGGCGTGCTCTGCTTTGGCAGCCTGGGTTTGGTTTCTGGGCGTGGACCTACACCACTCGTTGGCAGCCATGCTGTGGCGGCAACCCACACACAAAATAGAGGGAGATTGGCACAGATGTTAGCTAGGGCAGATCTTCTTCCAGATAAAAGAGGAAGATTGACAATGGATGTTGGCTCAGGGTGAATCTTCCTCAGCAAAAAAAAAAAACATATATATATATATATATATATATATATATATATAAAACTTACCTGGGTGTGGGGGGTAATCACCTTCCATACTTCTATTTTAACCATGTCACTCATCCACTTAGCAGTCTCCTCCATCTATTCGTCTCCTATAGCTCACTTTCTCATGCACTGGAGTCCAGCTGACCCAGACTCACATTACAACTCCACCACAGCTATGTGGTAAGCTAGGCAGAGAATTAGGAACGAAAACTCACCCAGAGAATTTTAGTTCATCAGTCAAGAGCTCAAGGTCTGCAGACCAAAAGTCTGGTTTAAACCTCAGCTTTGCCACCTACTGTGTGACCTCAGGCAAGTCCTAAATCTGTCTGTTCCCCAGTTTCCTCCTCTGCAAAATGGAGATAATAAAAATAGCACCATTCTCATAGGGTTATGGGATTAAACGGAAGAAAACACGTGAAAAGCATAGCATAGTGCTCAGCACATCATGGGTTCTTTCTCTTTTCCAAGCAACCCTCTGCTGTCTGAAACCATACGTTCTTCTCTTATTCCCAAGCCTCAGTCCATGCCATCTGAGGGCAAGCAAATTCTTCTGTCAAACATTACAATGAAAACATTGAGTATGTTAGTCATTCAGTTGCAACTAACAGAATCATAACTCAAGATAGTTTAAGCAAAAAGAGTATTTAGTGGCTCTTGCAACTGTAAAGTCCATGGAGAAAGGCTGGGATCAAGGGATTCAGCCAGTGAGCAGGATACTATCTCTTTACTTCTGTGTGTTTCTGTCTTCATGTCTCTCTCTGGATTTGTGTGGATCTCTGTCAGCCTCATTTTCCTGCATGCTCTCTCCATGTTATGTCAAAAATGGCCATCACCAACTCTAGGTTTCCCGGTTTACCAATGTCAGAGGGAAGAGAGCGCCTCTTTTCCAATAGTTCTGTCAAAAGTCCCAGGAGTGTCTCTCATTGGACTATAGTGCATCACATGCCTATGCTTGAACCAATCATCGTGGCAAAGGGAATGGGATGGCCCTTGGAGCTGAGATGGTGAATTCAACCCCACCTCATAACACGGATAGAAGTTAGAGCAGGAGTGGTTCCCCAAAGGAAACTGAAATTACCACACTGCCTACACCACGTGACTTTTTCCAAGAAATGGTTAACGTTCTCTGACACATTCCCCAAAATCATTCCTGTAATAGGAAGTTTTCAAGAAAGAGTTTACACTAATTAAGTGGAATCACAGAATATAGAATGGTAGAGCTGAGAGGTCATCATGTGCAACCTCCTTATCTTACAGATGAGAAAACTGAGCCTGAGAGAGGGGAAGGGACTCATCTGAGGTCACCCACTTGATTAGTGACCAAGGCAGGAGAAAACCAAAATCTCAGGGTACTTGGTCCAGTGTATTGTTTCTGGTATTTTTCCTCTATTTAAGTGGATGTGGCCAATACTTGCCTGCATCATGTCTTTTAGAAGAGTCTGTCTTGATATGAGCAGAAACTTATAGGTGAAGTTCAACAGCAACATACATCTGAATAATCACTGTATAGCCTCTACCAGGGGTGAAGAACATCCCATATAGAAGCCTAATAATCACTCCTCAATGCCCAATGCAAAGTACTCATAGAATTCACCAAGGATTGTGACAAGGGAGAGATGAGACTGCAACAAAGTTTGTTGATTGCTGTCATATCCTAATTGAGGAGCAAGATGATCTGCCTTAGTAAGCATCATGAGGGTAGCAAAAGGGGGTGCTTTGAACTTTTCGTTCTCTGCCCTGACTGGCCAGTGGTATCATGAAGGCCCCCTGAAATAGAAAGGGACTTCAGTTTCTTATTTGGCTATGCTTAGGATGAGGTGGACTTCAGGCAACCTTGGAATTGGAGCTTACGCACATTTAACTTATATGAATTCAATCACATGCACTCAATAGAGAGAGAGAGGAAAAAAGTTAAGCAGTGTGGGTGATTCTGCAGTTTCTCACTAAGTGAATGCCTGCTCCAGATTGACTGTGAGAGAGGAGGTATAAATCTGTAAGCAACGCCTTTATCTAGAGCTCAACCCAAGACAACACAATCAGATTTAATGCTGGCAAGAAAACTGGCTGGGTTGGACTTATCAAGAAATATGATGGCTAGTCTCCAAAGGAATTTGGAGGTAATTTTGGCTATGTAAGGTATTCACCCTAAGTGCTGACTTTGGATGCTCCACCTAAGAAGCAATGGCACTGTATGTAATGGACAGTGCAGAGAAAAGGTCACAGCCAGCATAATTAGCTGATAATAACAATAGCTAACACTTTATAGCACTGTTCTAAGCATTTTTACCTCTATTAACTCATTTAATTCTCAAAAACAACCCTAAGAATTAGGAAGGCAGATGTCTTTATGATCCTCAGTTTATAGATGAAGGAAATAAGACCTGCCCAAGGTCACATAGCTAACAAGTGGCAGGAACCAGAGTATTAAGATATAAATATATATTTCGTTTTCCCCACTGCAGGTTAGGTTTCTCTTTGCAAGCTAAGAAAGGTAACCGTGTCTTTCTAAAACGTTGCCTTGGTTGTGTTTTTGTGGGCCAGATATAAAAGCAGGCTTGTCAGGCAGAGAAGATAATGTCCTTCCTAGCTATTTTTTTTTTCAAAAGCCTTGCCTCTCTGAGAGATGTAATGGTGGGTTATACTGGACAGAGAGGAGAAGAGAAAGTTGCTTGGACTTTTACAAGTAACGTGAATTGAGGAGAGGTGAATATTTATCCAAGAAGACCACAAGGACAAAATTCTTTAGGGTTCCCATAAAGGCTGGTCCATGCTTGGTAGTTTTCAGCAGCTGAGATGGTAACTGAACAGTTAGAGCTGTAGCCCTGAGAACCACAATGCTGTGCCCAAAGTTGGCACGGAAGCCTTGGGCTTTTGCCTTCAAATGAATCTCAGGCCTGGGACAATGAGCCTGGAAGTGGTAACCTGTGTAGGCCAGAGACAGGTGGACCCTTCCCTGAAAATGTTGCCCTACAAGGACATCCTGAGCCTTCATATGACGCTATGATGTAGATTTGGGAGTCTAAGAAACTCAGGTGAGGAAAAAGATTGAATTTTCTGCTATTGCAGATTAAACTTGATTTAGAGAACTAAAAGAATGTGACATTTCTTGCCTCATGGTGTTGTGGAATAAAATGCACTCCTGCTACATAGATAAGGAGCAAATTCCTGAGAGAGGGGACTAGAGTTGACCTTGGTAAGAAAGCAGTGGAGTGAAGGTCCTGGGGAAGTGAAGGAGGTGACAGAACAAATTAGGCCTCCACATAGATAACATTCCTGAACAAGACAAGATAAGGGAACAAAGGCATATCCTTGGCTTACTAGAGATAGGAGAACAAAGAAGAGACCACTGCGGTGGCCTCCAGAGAGGGTGATGGGCAGGAAGGGAGGAGGGGAGCTGCATGATGAAGAGAGGGAGGAGGAAACCTGGAGGAAAAGTGCTTAAGCATGTATAATCAGAGTGCTGCTTTAAATCAACCTGCTTGTTGTGGCTTTTTCCCCACCACTGGTGGACTGATAGAAAAGACAAGACTGAGTGCAGATGGGGAGTTTGGTTTCATGAGCTGATTCAACACCAGGCCTCATCTGTCTGGGGATGACTATAGATGGCAAGACTGTCTATGACATATAATCAGTGAAATCAGAGACCAACTTGCTTTAACTATACACAGTTAATTGTCTGTTTCCAAAAGTAGTTAGATAACACATTACTAATGCCCACCCTATAGATAACATCTCTGACCCTTGGGTCACCGTGGTAAGGGGGGGGTTGCCTAAGTTTTTCAAGAACTGAGAGCTGACTCCTTGTCCAGTTCAGGCTGGTTGGGACCACCAACTCATCAACAGGACCTGTGCAGATGACCAATAGGTGACCTCCTGATGTCAAGAAGCTGAAAACTCCACCCTCAGATCATGCTAACACCACCATTTTGTAAACATGCATGCTATGAAGAGCCATGAAGCTTGACTACACCTGAGCAGATCATTAGTTACCTCACTTCTCCTTACCTCCAATCATCTATTCCCACACTTCAGACCAACCCACCTCTTTAGCCCATAAAGATCCCTAATCCTCTTTTTTTTTTTTTTTTGTGAGGAAGATCAGCCCTGAGCTAACATCTGCCAATCCTCCTCTTTTTGCTGAGGAAGACTGGCCCTGGGCTAACATTCATGCTCATCTTCCTCCGCTTTATATGGGATGCTGCCACAGCATGGCTAGACAAGCGGTGCGTCAGTGCGCGCCCGGGATCTGAACCAGGGAACCCCGGGCCACCGCAGCAGAGCACGCACACTTAACCGCTTGCACCACCCGGCCGGGCCCTCTAATCCTCATTTTTTGAGGAGGCATATTTGAGATTTGTTCTCCTATCTCTTTGCTTGGCTGCCTTGTGAATAAACCCTTTCTCTGCTGCAAACTTATCATCTCTGTGGTTGGCTTATTATGCAACAGGCAAAATGAACCTGTTTCAGTAACATTGGTGTCATAATATGTATGGTGCATGCTGGGGTAGGAAGAAAACAGAAGGGTTGGTAGAGAGGGGGAGTGAGGCAGAGCTGGCTGGCCAGGGAGCCAATGGGCTGAGGGGTCCTAGCACCCCAAGGACAGACCCAGGGCCCAATGAGCACAGCACATCCTGCTTGGTTTCATCAGGATTCAGCACATGATGCCAGTTTTGAGATAAGAGAAAGGGAGCCTTGAAACTCCAAGCTGAGTCCCAGTCCTAAGGTTAACTGGCAGGAGAAAGACAGACATCGGTGGATGGAGAAGGAAGAGGGAACAGAGCCCGGAAATTCCATGAAATCAATGGAGAAGGAGACGAGGAGACAAGAAAGGAGCTGGCCCTCAGAGGCCTCCCAGTGCCCAGAGATGATGCAGGGTCTACTGGAAACTGGGTCTCATGGGCAATATCACCTAATTCTAAGCCCCCCAAGGTGTGTATTGACAATGGCAGTAGTGATGATGGCGGGCAGTGCCAATAAGTCTGAGCTCAGGATCAGTGTTCCTAAGTTCAAATCTCTGTGCCACCACTCACAACCTGCCTGTGAAATCTTAGACTAGTTAGTTAACTTCCAGCTACTTCACTTCTCTCTTTTGTGAATGAAGCTTACTAATACTGATTATTTCATAGAGTTATTGTTTAGACCATTTGAACTAATTAATTCAGGTAAGGCCCTTAATATACATGGTAAATTTACACCGCAGTTTATCTGAGACAGTCCAGTTTATGCCTTTACCAGATATAATTATTGGTAGAGATCCTTTTTACTCTCAAAAGTGTCCTGTGATTTCTGCTTCTCACCAAGATGGAATAACATGGAATAGAGTTACCCTCCTGCTTGAAACAACTTTAAAAAATGAAGAAAATATATGTAACAATGATTCTCAATCTATTGGACATCAGAGAACAAGACAATGATCCTGAGAGGTGAACCCCCTGACTGCCCTAGCTTACTACCTGGAGAAAGTTTCCAGGTCACAGAGTAGGAATGGAGATGAAGCTGAAAGTCCAGGAAAGCCAAGGCAGCTAAAGTTCTCAGAGCTGAGTGCCAGAGAGAAGGATGCACAGAGAGAGAACTCAGGAGGCCTGCAGAGGGTCCACCCAGGGTACTGATGAATGCATGTGTGAGGAAACTTCCCCAAGTTTAGGGAAAGAAACACCCAAAAGGATTAGAATAACGTCCTCTCTTAGTGGCTTTTCTCAACAGCCAGAATAAAAATCTCATAATTCATGGGGCATTGGTTAGATTACTAAGAAGGGTCTCACTTCAGTTGCAGGCAAAAATTAACCCTATATTAAATACTGCTGTGGTCCCACCTAACAAAGTTTAAAAGCAAGACCCACGTGGATTAAACTGCTTCCTAGTAATTTACAATGTTCCAGAAAAACTCTTAAGAACTTTTATAGGAATATGAAATACTGTCAACCTAGAATTGTTTACCCAGCAAAAATATCTTTCAAAAACAAAGGTCAAATAAAGACATTTTGGACACACAAAAGGTGAAAGAATTTATAATCAACAGATCTATAATTCAAGAAATATTAAATAAAGTCCTTTAAGCAGAAGAAAAATTATTCCAGACATAAACATGGACTGGGAAAAAGTGATAAAGAACATCAGAAATTGTAACTGCCTAGATAAATGAAATGATTTTTTCTTACCACTTAATTTTATCATTTAAATACTTATAAATGATATCATCTGCTTAAAGTGTCCACACACATACATAAATACATATATAGAAAAGCATATATATGTAAAATGATAAACTTATAAAATTATAAACCCTAAAGCAACCAGTAAAATAATACAATGAAGAGTGAAAACTAGTAAACCAACAAGGGAGAAAAATGGAATCATAAAAAATACTCAATCCAAAAGAAGGTAAAAAAGAGGAAAAGGAATTTTAAAAGAGACAATAGAAAACAAATTATCAGAATGTAGCCCAAATATATGTGTGTAAACCCAAACATATCAATAATCAAATTAAATGTAAATGGCTTAAATTCCCCAAATAAAAATCAGAAAGTGTCAAATTGAATTAAAAAGCAATACCCAATTACATGTTGCCTATAAGAAACTCATTTTAAATATAAAGACACAGATTAAAGGTAAAAGGATTAAAAGATATATACTATGTTACTACTAATCAAAATAAAGTTGAAGAGGCTATATTAATATCAGGGAAAGTCAGATTTCAGAGGAAAAACTTTACTAAAATTAAACATGACAATTTCATAATGAGAAAGAGGTCAATTCATCAAGAGTATATAACAATTCTAAATATTTACACACTTAAACACAAAGGTTCAAAATACATAATTCCAAAAGTGATGGAACTGCAATGAGAAACAGAAAAATTGATGTTTTGTCAAAGATTCCAAGACTCCTCTCTCAACAATTGATAAAACCTGTACACAGAAAATCGGTAAAAAGATAGAAGACTTGAACAACACTATCAACCAGCTTAACCTAATTGGCATTACTAGAACACTCATCAACAACAGAATATACATTCTTTTCAAGTGCATGTGAAATATATACCAAAATAGATCATATTATAGGCCATAAAACATATATCAACAAATTTATAAGGATTCAGGTCATACAAAGTATGTTGTCCGACCACAATGGGAATAAATTAAAAATCAATAAGAGAAAGATATCTGGAAAATCTTCCAAATATTTGGAAACTAAATAACACACTTCTAAATAATCCATGAGTCAAAGAAGAAATCAAAAGTGTATTTTGAACTAAATGAACATAACACAATTTATAACAAAATTTGTTGGACACAGCTAAAGCAGTACTTCAGGGGAAATTTATAGCATTAAAAATGCTTACATTAGAAAAATGGAAAATCTCAATAAATGACCTCAATTTCCATCATAATAAACTAGAAAAAGAAGAGCAAATAAAACCCGAAGTAAGCAGAAGAAAGCAAATAAACATCAGCATGGAAATCAATGAATTAGAAAACAGAAAATAACAGAAAAAAACAATAATACCAAAACTTGGTTCCTTGAGAAGCACAATAACAGTGAAAACCTCTAGCCACTAATCAGGAAAAAAAGAAAGAAGACACAAATTCCCAAGATTAGGAATAAGAAAGATGATATGACTACAAATTCTACATATAGTCAAAGGATAATAAGGGAATATTGTGAACAATATTATGCCAATAAATTTGACAACTTACATGAGACAGACAAATGACTCAAAAGACAAACTTTCTAAGTTTACTCAAGAAAAGCTAGATTACCTGAATAGCACTATATCAAATAAACAAATTTGCTGTTAAAAACTTGCATGAAGAAAACTCAGGTTCAGGTTGCTCCACAGGGAACCCTTACCAAATATTTAAGGGAATAATAACACCCATTCTAGACAAACTCTTCCAGAAAATTGAAGAGAAGAGAATATTTCTCAATTCATTCTATGAGGCCCATTAGTCTTGTTAAAAAAGAGAGAGAGAGACAGTACAAAAAAAAGAAACTATAGGCCAATGTGTCTCATGAATATGTATGAAAAAAATCTTAACAAAATGTGAGCATGTTGAATCCAACAATGTATAAAATGATAATATAACATGACCAAGTGAGGATTAGTCCAGGAATGCAAGTTTCCCTTAACATTTGAAAATCAGTCAAAGTAATTCATGATAGTTAGAATATTTTAAAGGAAAAACCATACAATAATTTCAATTGATGCAGAAGCAGCATTCAACAAAATCCAACATTCATTTCTGATTGAAAAAAAAAACTCAGCAAACTAAGAAGAGAAGAGAACTCTTCAACCAGATACAGGACATCTACAAAAATAATATAGCTAACATAATTCTTAATGGCAAAAGAATAAATATTGTATCCCTAAGTTTAGGAATAAGCAAGAATGTTCCCTCTCACCATTTTTATTAAACAGTGTCCTGGAGTTCTAGCCAGTGAAATAAGGCAAGAAAAATAAAGACCTCTAGATTGAAGTAAAGCTACCTTTATTCACCAGTGACATAATCATCTATGTAAAAAAAGAAAGAATCCATATAACCTAATAAAAAAGTTACTAATAGAACTAATGCAAGAGCTTAGCAATGATGCAAGATACAAGATCAATATATTTAAAAATTGTATTTCTACATACTAGCAAAAAATAATCAGAACTTTAAATTACAAAACAATGCCATTTACAATAGCATCAAAAATTATGAAATATATAGGGATAAACTGACCAAAGATATGCAGGACATGTACACTAAAAACTACAAAACATTGCTGAAAAATATTAAAGGTCTAAGTAAATGGAGAGCTATGCCATGCTTACAAATCAAAAGACTCAATGTTGTGAAGATGTAAAATCTTCTCAAATTGGTATGTAGATTCAACCCATTCCTAATAAAAATCTCAGTAGACTTTTTTTTTTAGAAATTTACCGCCTGGTTCTAAAATTTATTTAGAAATGCAAAAGACCTAGAATAACCAGAATAGCTGTGAATGAGCAGAAAAATTGTTGAAGGACTCACACTACCTGCTGTATGACTACAGTAGACAATAATCAAGACTGTATGGTATCAGTGAATGGGTAGACAAAGAGATCTATCGAAGAGAATAGAGAACCCAGAAAAAGACCCACACATGTACGGACAATTGATTTTTTACAAAGATTAAAGGCAGTTTAATAGAGAAAGAATAGTCTTTTCAACAAATGATGCTGAAATAATCATACAAATATACATATATTCATATTTACATATATACACACACGCATGCATAAACACACACACGCACATATACATACCTCAACCCATACCTAGCTCCATATGCAAAAGTTAACACAAAATGAACAGAAAGCATCAAGCCCAGATGGGTTCATTGGTAAATTCTACCAAACATTTAAGGAAGAAATTATGCCACATTTCTATAATCTCTTTCAGAGAATAGAAGCAGAGGTAACACTTGCTAACTCATTCTATGAGTCCAGAATTACCCTAATGCCAAAACCAGACAAAGAAATTACAAGAAAAGAAAATTTTAAAAAGACCGATATCTCTCATGAACATAGATACAAAAATCCTCAACAAAATACTAGCAAATCAAATCCAACAATGTAGGAAAAGGATAATACATCATGACCAAGTGGGATTTATCCCAGATGTTCAAGATTGGTTCAACATTTGAAAATCAATTAATGTAATCCATCACATCAACAGACTGAAAAAAAATCACATAATAATATCAATACATGCAGAAAAAGCATTTGACAAAATCCAATGCATGTTCATGATAAAAACTGTCAGAAAACTAGGAATAGATGGGAACTTTCTCAACTTGATAAAGAATACCTACAAAAATCCTATAGCTGACATCATATTTAATAATGAAAAACTTGAGCCTTTCCCTCTAAAATCAGATACAAGGCAAGAATGTTCTCTCTCACCACTTCTTTTCAACTTTATTCTGAAAGTTCTGTCTAATGCAGTAAGACAAGAAAAGGAAATAAAAAGCATACAAAGTGGGAAGGAAGAAATAAAACCATCTTTGTTCTCAGATGACATGATCGTCTTTATACAAAATCCGAAAAAATAGGCAAGAAAACTCCCAGAACTATTAAGCAATTTTAGCAAGGTTGCAGGATACAAGGTTAATATACAAATGTCAATTGCTTTCCTATGTACCAACAATGAACAAGTGGAATTTGAAATTAAAAACACAGTACCATTTATGTTAGCATCCCCAAAAATGAGATATTTAGGTATAAATCTAACAATATATGTACAAGGTCTATATAATGAAAACTACAAAACTCTGATGAAAGAAATAAAAGAACTAAATAAATGGAGAGATATTCCATGTTCATGGATAATCATGAACATTGTCAATGTTCAAAATTGTCAATATGGCGGTTCTTCCCAACATGACCTATAGATTCAATGAAATCCCAATCAAAATCCCAGCAAGGTATTTTGTAGATGTTGACAAACTGATTCTAAAGTTTACATGGAAAGGCAAAAGACCCAGAATAGTCAATACAATATTGAAGGAGAAGAACAAAGTTTGAAGACTGACACTACCCAACTTCAAGACTTACTATAAAGTTAGAGTAATCAAGATAGTGTGGTATTGGTGAAAGAATAGACACATAGATCAATGGAACAGAATATAGAGCCCCAAAATAGATCCCCATAAATATAGTCAACTGATCTTTGACAAAAGAGCACAGGAAATTCAATGGAGCAAAAATAGTCTCTTCAACAAGTGGTGCTGCAACAACTAGACATTCACATGCAAAATTTTTAGACACAGAGCTTACACCCTTCCCAAAAATTAACCCCAAATGGATCACAGACCTAAAGGTAAATTGCAAAACTATAAAACTCCTAGAAGATAATATAGGAGAAAATCTAGATGAGCTTGGGTATAGTGATAACTCTTTAGATACAACACCAAAGGCCCAATCATGAAATAAATAATTGATAAGCTGGACTTCATTAAAATTAAAAACTTCTGCTCTGTGAATGAAAATTTCAAGAGAATGAGAAGACAAGACACACACTGGGAGAAAATATTTGCAAAATACACATCTGGTAAAGGACTGTTATCCAAAATATACAAAGAACTCTTCAAACTCAACAATAAGAAAACAAACAACCTGATTAAAAAATGGGCCAAAGACTTTAACAGACACCTCACCAAAGAAGATATACAGATGCCAAATAAGCACACAAAAAGATGCTTCACATCACATGTCATCAGGGAAATGCAAATTAAAACGAGATATTACTGTACATCTATTAGAACAGTCAAAATCCAGAACACTGACAACACCAAATGCTGGTGACGATGTGGAGCAACAGGAACGCTCATTCATTCTGGTGGGATGAATGTAGGTTCATCAATTTTAAGAAAGGTACCATTCTGGTGGGGGATATTAATAATGGAGGAAGCTATGCGTGTATGGGGGCAGGGACTATATGGGAAATCTCTGTACCTTAGCCTCAATTTTGCTGTTAACCTAAAACTCTAAAAAAGTAAAATCTTAGTTTAAAAAAAAGAAAATAATAATATTAGCATAATCTTACCTGCCACAATCATAAAGGCCTGGAAATGAAGCTAGATCTCACCTGAAGATAGATAGGCCCAGACAGTAGACCTAGGGGTAGGAAGAGGGGGAGGCAGTTAAGAGCTTGAGTTTGCAGGGTGGATAGAACTAGGTTAAAATCCTAGCTCCGCCACTTACCAGTGTAAGTGTCTAGCCCTTGGTGAGTTCTCAGATTCCTCCTCTATAAACAGTGGTAGTGCACTAGCCTGGTAGGGTGGCTGGGGGGATCAATAAAACAATGCAGGAAGAAAGTGGAGAATCAGACCCTGTATATAAGAACCACATGGCAGCTTTTTAAAACAAAATGGGGAAAAAATAGCAGAAGTCTGGGCCAGAAGGTGATGCTGAGCATAGGTGCTTTGTCCCTGGAGGTGAAAGTGAACCCCTAAGGCAGTGTGCACTGCCGTATGACCCTTGAGTACCAGGCTCTCTGCTAAAGCCTGAGAGGATTATCAGGCTTGGTTCTATTTTCAGGATGAAATCATAACAGGAAAAATGTGTTAAGACTTTGTTTTTTTTTAAATCATCTAGCTAAATGCGTTACTCTTCGTAAGTGAGTTGCTAATGGAACTATTCCACTGGCCACAGCATGTGCTTAGCAGAACTGTCATAAATGTTTAGAAACAAGAATATCCCTCTATCAGTGAGGATGCTTTGTCCTTGAAAAGTGGAGTTTCTTGGGGACACAGGGTGATGCTAGGGGACAGTAAGTAATCTAGTCACAGCAAGGGAGAGACAAACAGAAAACTGGACAGATCTGTTCGCAGAAAGCAGCAGATGGCAAGGCTGAGCTGACATCGGCAGTTCGCGTTCCTTGCGAAGTCTTTTTCTTAGGGGTGGTCTTGCTTGTGAAGTGTAGTCTGTCAAAGTATAATTTTCAAAAAGTTAAAAACATAATTCTCGTATAAACAATGAACACATGCTAAAGTTTTATTTAGCTTATTAATAAGAGAACCAGCAGGATGACAAAGCTGGATACAGAAATTGATACATATAGGACCCCTCCTATCTGCTGGACAAAGACTGCTAAGTTAGATTCTAAACTAGTTGATGTCCTACAAGGCAATCAAAGCATAACCGTTGGGGTTATTTTTCTATTGCACGTAACTCATTTGCATCTCTACCAGACAAAAACCATTTGTATCTTGTCAGTTATTAGTAAATAGTAAGTCAAAGTTACATTCCCCTAGAGCAGGGGTTAGCAAACTAAGGCTCGTGGGCCAAATCTGATCTGCCTCATGTATTTACAAATAAAGTTTTGTTGGAATATAGCCATGCACGTTCATTTACGTATTGTCTGTGGCTGCGTTCAAGCTACAGCAGCAGAGTTCAGTAATTGTGACAGAAACCAGGCGGCCTGCAGAACCTAAAATATTTATTTAGCTCTTTACAGAAAAAGTTTGCTGACCCCTGCCCTACAAAGTTAAATGGTAGATGGGCTTGTTAGTCAGTTCTCTAGCATGACGTTGAAAGGATATGCAGTTATCAAGTCATCACAATGTAAACTTTAAATATCTTACAGTTTTATTTGCCAATTGTACCTCAATAAAGTTAAAAAATAAATAAATTTCTGCACTAGGAAAAAAGAGACAGGATATGCCAGTGTCCTTTGGCTTTATTTCCAGATTTCAGCTGCACAGACAGACAGATTAATTGATCGATCAGTCAATGGATAGATGGATGGATGGATAGACTTTTTTTTTTAACAAGGCTAACTGCCCTTTAAGGTAAATGCAACTTCTACTCCAATAACTATGGCTGAGGAAATCCACGCTTTTCCTTGGGAAAGGGTTATGCAGACTGCCATCATTACTAACACAGAACTAACAGAAGAGAAGATGCTGAGCAGAAAGGGTAAAATGTCCTGGAGACTCTCCTTTGCCCACAGTTTCATCCTTCACTTCACTTTTGGACAGACCCTGCCCTCACAGCACTTAGAACTGGATTTGACCCTTTCTCTGACTGGGAGAGCAGCTACTCCCTGAAAGACCTGGAGGATACTTGCAGGCTCTGTTTGAGCGTGTCTTAAATGAATGCAAGGCGGGGTGGGGGGACTACAAGGATGTCCATGGCAAAATTCTTTAACGGCGACAAAGTGGAAACTATCTAAATGTTCAGTGATAGGGCATGCTTAAATAAAAATGGATTAAATTAAGCCACACAGTGAATACTCTGTAGTCACTAGAAATGGAGATAATGCTGCATACGTGTTGATAAGGGAAGACATCCATTATATCTTGTCAAAAGAACAAAGCTGGTCCCAATCAGCATGTACAATATGATGTATTGTTTTAAAAGATATATATGCATGAAAAAATTTGGAAGGATAAACGTCAACTAGATAATAGTTACCATCACTGGATAGTGATATTATTTTCTTCTTTGCGATCATCTGGTTTTCCTTATCCTAATTGTTCTATAGTGGGCACGAACGACTCGTATAATGAATAAAATCAAGGAGAATTTTGAAAGGCTTTCCTCATAGGAAGCTGTGTTATGTTAGTGGTTTAAAGAGGGTAACATGACTTTGTCTCACAGTATATGCATCTATGTCAATATAAGACTTTTTATAAGAAGGATGTAGTAGAAATACTTCCCCCCAAATAATCTAATGCATCCATGCCATTATAAACCATTTTATATGAAGAGTAACTTTCCCGAAGGGGACAGGCTACCCTAGAGGAGCCAAAAAGAGACAGAAAGAACAAGAGTGCATGTGCATGCTATGGTAAATACTGATGAGTCAAATTAGCTCTCTTTTTCAGAGCAACGTTGATGTAATTAAGATTCTAATCATTTGACACAAATATAAACCAGTACTTCACATGATAGCACGTAGGCTAACCCATATGACCTTCTACCTAAAGAATATGCCATACAACATCGTGACTTTTTAGGGAAAATAAATATGAAGAATGCACTAACATTCTGCCTCCATTTCTCCCTCCTTTTCTTATTTTTCAAGTGACATCCTTGGCCTGCTCCTGGCTTTGCGCATATTGCAATATACCAGGCACCGTAAAGGTAGAAAGATCATGGACATCAATCCAATACCCCCATTCCAATCTGCTTGGATCTGTTGGCCACGTACCATCTGTTCCTGAGGTCAAATTATTCTGCTGAAATCTGAACATCTATTTTGCTAGGGGTTTTCTGTTTTCACAAAACAACAAAATATAAGATGACATGACTACCACAAGATATGTGTCTAATACATCTGTTCAACAGCATGAACTGTAAAAATTTTAAATACAGTAAATTAGTGTCTAGGTTTTAGTGAGTGGTACTTCAAAATAGGAAAAAATTGCTTTTTCCCCCTCTTTTCTCTGGAATAAAAGAGAATAAGTATAGAAGTGACAGTGTCCATTTCGTTCTTATTTCTTCTCAGGATAGAGTACACGTGATAAAGAAGAAAGGATTGTAAAAGAAGGGAGGTGCAGAGGAAGCCTGATAAATTTTATTAAGATGTGAATACTGACACTCTTCTCATTTTTCGTATGAGAAGCAGCACTGAGTAGGACAGATAGAACAAAATAGGCTTGGGTTGGACCAAAGTTCATAGGGAGGAATTTTACTAGATTCTGATAGCTTAGGTAAATTTGTAGGGAGGTGTACCCAAATCAAGAGTTTGTAGTATTTAGATAGACAAAGGAGAAAGAACTAATTGCATGCACACTTAAGGGAGATTTGGACAATTTATATTTTTAAACGCTAGTTGATTTATTCATGTTGCTATGTTAATGCATTTAAAACGAGCCTTGACAAGGCAATTGGGAATGTGCCCTAAGGAATCATTCCACAGTGGAAATTTGTGACCAAAGAGGGTTTTTTTCAAACTGACATTAGTTTTTCAATGAATTAATTGCAAATTTCAAGAATTATGAGATTTCCTAAGTTATTTGTATTAGGAAATGAACAGGAAAATGTAATTATTTTTCCCCTCAAATAATATTTGAGATCTGAAAAGAAGCTATGAGCTATGTCATATTTCTTGTATCTTTCTGACAGTTTGTAATTACTTTTAATGCTGCTGTTCTCTAAATTACTAATGCTAATCTGTCATGACAGGGGCTGAAGAGTACCAGTGATTATATGCCTTTTTACTAGCAAGACTGGTTTTAAATAAATGTCTTAATCACAAGAAAATAGAAGAGTAGTTTCTTTAAAGGAAATAGACTTGTACCTTCTTTAGGGTCCCTCCCATCCCTTAAAATAAAATAAATGCACATTGACAACAGTTCAGGGAGGATGACAATCTATGCAATAATTTCTGAAAGTGACATCGTGCGACGACACCCAGTGATTCACAGAATCACAGGGTTGTAAGGTGTCTTAAAAACTCATTGACTGCGACTTGCCTTCCAGTGCCTGAACCACATCTATTAATCATGGCCAGCAGCTACCTGTTCTCTGCTTGTCTATCTTCAGAATGACAGGGAACTCACTCCCTCCAAAGGCATCCCTTTCTTCCTTATTTTGAGTCAAGATCTTGCTTCTTTTATAAATTCTGCCTATTAGTCTTAACTCTGTGTTTTGATAGCACACAGGACAGGCAGGTCTTCTCACCCAATACCTGCTTGGCAACACTTCAAATATTTGGATACATCCTTGGTATTCTCTCTGGGTCTTCTCATTTCCAGGCTAAACACATCAACTTCCTTTAACGAGCTCCATGAGATCAGGGGCCTTCTGTTTTGTTCACCCTTTTATCTCTAGCACCTGGCATGCCATAGATAATAAATAATTGTTGAAAGAATAAATGTAAGACTCTATTCATCATCTCTAGTTTTCCACATTTTTTCGTTTTCAAAGACTAATAAACTTGACTGCTCTTTTCCAGTCTTTGGCCAATCACATCCAAAATCCTCTATTAGGAAATAATCTCATCTCAATTCACCAAAGAAGAGGAGACCCATTCCCCAATTTCCTCCTTCTCCATGTTTACACCATTCTTACTTTCTTTGATTTTCTTTCAAAGAAAAAGCCTCTTATTTCTCTCCAAGGCTAATGCCACCATCTTAATTGTTCTCCCTTCCACTTCTCCATCAGTTATATTTCTAGTCTATCTTGAATCTCTTTTCAAACACTCCTTCAGTTTATTAATATGCTTGAACTGCTTTCCTAAAAACTAAACTTTCCCTCCATCTTGCCTTCCCATCCAAAAACTGCCATCATTTTCATCACTGCCAACATCTACAGACATATTTTCTACAGACATATTTTATGTCTCCCTTATGAAATTATCAATATTTCATTGCTAATAAAAACACACACACACAGGTGAGAAATAGCGAGTGCCACCCAAAGATTTTAGATTCTGTGTGGTGGAAATGATTAGCAGAGTGGATTACTAATAATGAGGTGTCAGTCAACTGAATTCAGAGACAAACTGAAGGGCAGGGCCAAGTTCTATCATCTAACAAATATTATCCCATGGGAAAAATCTTTTATTGTTCAACATCAACTCATATTTATGCAGACATTAGAATAAAGCTTATCTATCCATGAATATATTTTTTTACAAAAACGCACAGGCAGAATTTTTATGGTCTGAATTTTGTTGCAAAAATAATTTAAAAGTTGCTTTTTATCCCCATTTTAAAATTCATTGCCCAAATTAAATAATACCACATCCATATCTAACTTTAATTTTCAGCTTGGGTTGATAAGATCAGAAATAAAACCTCTAGAATACATTCTTATGTTTGCTTGTTACTAACTCTTCTTAACATCGCTTTACATTTTACGTTCCTCCACAGCTCACCATTTCTGTATGGCCAATAAAACAAGATCATGATGGAGGATTCTTTAGAAGAAGAGATTGTATTAGGGAATCAGAACCACACAGAACGTTTGACCATAATTAAAACTATAAGGCTTTTAGTAAGCACTAGGCTCACTTGATGCACATTGTTTCCTTGAGTCCTAAAAGATACAACACTGCCTCCATTTTGCAGATGAGGAAACTGAAGTCCACAGAGGTTAAGTAATGTGCCTAAGGCTACACATTCAGTAAGGAGCAAAGCCGTGATTCAAATACTGACTCTGAAATTAATGCTCTTAACCAGAGCAACATTCCACTCCTTTATGTATTATTTAAATTCTTTCCCTTGAGTTAAGAATTAGGACATGGAGGTCCAGAGAAGTGAATGGTTTATGCCAGCTGACATACACTGTTAATTGCAAGAACCTAGATCACTCATCAGGTCACACAGCATCTGGGGGAAAAGATGGTTTCCACTCTTCGCAGCTCCTTTCTCAGGATCCACTTTCCTCTAGAAACCATTGGAGCTCTGATTGGGGAGCTATGTTTGGGTAGGAAATGATTAGAAACTAGAGTTTGAGGAATAGGAGAGACGGAGTGAGGACTTGAATCCATAGTTCTTTACTTGCCTAGTTCCTTCAGCTTTGCCCCCACATTTAGGAAGCAGAGAAGAACTAAACAAAAACCTCTGTTGCTTCAGCATTTTTTCCTACGAGTATACCTTTAACAGCAGCCTCTGTACCTGGGGACCATGGCAGTGGCAGACAGAGCACAAGACTCTCTTGGTAATGGAAAGGAGTCATCCAGGTAGTACCTAGCCTGACAAACACTGTATCCTTTCCCTATCTAAAGCAAAAAATAAAACTAAAATCTGTAAAGCCCACACCACTGCCAAAGCCACAGAGAACTTCTGTTGAATTGTACAAGCAGAAGACATTTTTGCAGAACACATTTGCATTTGAAAGTATCAACACATCCTAAATGTGCAGCGTATGCACAGATATGTGCAGTAGCAATTAGGAACAGAAATAACCAGTGCAACTGAATTAGAGTTGATGAGGTTTTGGTGTTCAAGGCAGCCATTTCCTTTATACAGCTAATTCCTACACGTTCTCTGGGTTTCAGATTAGATGTTGCTTTTTCTATGAAGTTTTCTCAGATCCCCAAAGTCTAGGCTATGTACACATCTGATGAATTTCACCTTGTATTTCTTCTTCTCACAGCATTTGTCACCTGACACCAGTGTTAGCAGTTTACTTCTCAGTCTCTCCCACTAGACTGCAGGCTTTGTGAGAGCCAGGACCATATCTTATACGTCTCTTATACATATCACTAGGATGTCTTACAATGCCCAGCACACAGTAGCTGCTCAATATTTATCTTTGAGTAGCTTAAGAATAAAGAAGCAGAGATGAAACATGAGACGATTGCTTACAAAAACTAAAAAATCTACCCAACTCTGATATCAGCTCCAAGTGTAGAATGTGGCAAGACATTCTTTGATTTCAGACTCATGAAACCGGGAGCAGAGAAACCAACCTAGCTGACTGGACCTCTGACCTATGGAACTATGAGATAAAAATCGTGTTGTTTTGAGCAACTAAGTTTGTGGTAACTTGTTACAGCAAAAATAGAAAACTAATACACCATCCATCAATCTAGTAACTATCTGTTTAGCTATTATCTATCTATCATCACTTATCTATTATCTTTCTATCGCTTATCTATTACCTATCACTTATATGTTACTATCAATCATTTATATATTTTCCAATATCTATCTAACTAGTATTTATCTATCTATCTATTCATCTATCCATCTGTCTATCTTTGCTGCCTGAACTGGCTCAGTTCCCTTAAGCCTTCTCTCCCTGACCTCTCACCCCTGCCCTAAAACACACATGCTTTCCTCCTGGGAAAGGCCAGCGACAACCACGCGAAAGTCTGGGTGGTGAGCCCATAGGTCGTGGGAACCTCTCGGACCTGCACTTGCCCTGGTGTCCCTGTCTTTTCCCGTAGCCTCGCATCTGACTTCTCCCTCTGCTTGACTTGCACTCAAATAGCCTGCTCAGCTCTGAGTCCTGACTCCACCTCCGGAAGCTCTGTTCCACTCAACAGGTAAGAACCCGCTACCCCATCCTTTACTATCCCAGGCTCACTTATCTCAACCAGTGATGAGTACCCCAAGGCCACAGCTGTCTGAGAAGGACCCCAGAAAGTCATCAGGACATAGTTCATTTACTTCTATGAATAGGATCCATTTTGTAGTTAAGGAATATTTCTTTTCTCTTTATAAATACCTTATTTCAGACAAATCTTTCAGCTATTATTAAGAAATAACCAAAGTAGGAGACTGTCACTCATATTCACCATTCTGGTACTAAGAAGCAATATGTCTTAGGGAATGGTGCCAGCACAGGGCCAAGGGGTCTGTTGGGATGTGTTACCCCTCACAGCAACACGTGGGCAATATTTCTTTATAAAAGATACTGTGCTGGCCTTCTAAGGTCACATACCAGAACTGATATGGCCATATAAATTCAACCTCGAAAAAGAAGAGTCAACTTTAGCTATTGAAGCCCTTACAATATAGGTCTTACAGCATATTACTTGTCACAAAATTAGATATAAGGATTTTATATAAATATATAAATGTATATACAAGTGTATATTAAAATATATACAAATTTTGAGTCCTTGCTTCAATAGACGTACATACCTTCACCTGCATTTCCTCCTACAATCCTTACAACTCTATAAAATCTGTCCTACTGTTATCTACATGATATAGACGAGAGGTTAAGAAACTTGCCCAAGGCCACATAGCCAAAACATTACGGTTAGGATGTAAACCTAAGATATGTTAGGTTATGTTAGATATGTTAGTGCAACACACTGCACTACATTGTGTTCTTATCATGGTGAGAGTCACTGGGGTGTGATGGAAGGAGCATCCTCGCTCCTTGGATGAATCATTCACATTCCTGGCCCCCATTTGTGAAATGAGGGAGATGGGCCATGTGGTTCCTCAGGCTCCGTCAGGATCTAATGGTCTGCAGTTTCCTGAGCAGGCCCTCTGGTTGGGTCCCTCTCTAAACACAACATAGGAGCTGGATGCTGGTTAGTATGTATCATCGACGCCTTTCTCTTTTCCTCACTAACCTCCTGATGCCATGCACATCATTGTCCTTCCCTTTTTCTAAAGATCATTTAACACCTCATTTAGTCACCTTTGATAATGCTCTTCTTTCCAAAGGTACAGTGAGAGGAGCAGCTTTCAAGGTGATTTCTCTGCACCAAGGCCATGTCGTGCTCCAGAGAGCACCCGGGCAGCATCCTGGTTCTGGAACAGGTAGATGCAATGAGGCTAACCTCCACAGCATAAATAATCCAGGCTAATGAGAGAGAGAGAGAGGTTGACCAGTTCTTTATCTAAGAAGAACCAGACTGTAGGTGACCATACTTGCTTCTAGCAACACGCTTTAGGAAGTGTCCATCCTGACCCTGAACACCAGGGGAGTAGTATGGCATGATGTCAGGAGAGTAAATGCATTTCATCTCAGTTGCCACCTCCGATTGGTTATGAGTGGGCTCCTGGAGTGCTGGGATGAAACACACTAGAAGACAGGTCTCAGCTCAGCAGGAAAGAGCATTGATCAATTAATGATGTCTGCCAGGGGCAGAGGGTTTAAAAAGAGGCACCAGGCTCACTGCCTACTCACAGACCCTGCAGAATCAGTGAGCAGCACAGGCTGTGCAGTTAAACTGGCCTAGGTTCAAATCACAGCTCTCCCAATTACTAGCTGAATAGTACTGGCAAAATTTCTTATACTTTCTGAGTGTCAGATAGAATGGAATAGTTGTGAGAATAAAGACCAAAATATTTGGGAAGTGCTTAGTAAGGACCCACTAACTTGTTAGCAATTATCATAAGTTTCCCCAGAGAAAAAGCCAGGCAAAAACACTGCTAAATAGAGCCAAGTGAAAATGTTTTCCTTCTTCTCTCCATCGCTTAGATTGAGGCAGAAGTCACAAACTGGCAGTCATGGGCTCAATCTCGCCTTTATACCTGTTTTATTTGGCCCACGCCATTGGCTTGCACAGTGTCTAAATAATTTTGGAATTAGTTACAAGTTTATTTCACATTTTTAAAAATCTATCCACCTTACTGGTTTGAAAAGCTCAATCTGACAACATTGGTCCCATTCTCACATGATAAAAATCCACTGGAGCTAACTAGTGGCTGCTCTCTTTGGAGGGTTCCTGAACCCTTTTTTCTTTCCTTTTTTCATTGTGATATGTGTCATATATTCAGAAGAGTGCATAAAATACATGCACAGTTTAAAGAATAATTATAAAGCCCACATCTACGTAACCAAGTTCCAGGTCAAGGAACGGAAAATGGCCAGCACCCCCAGAAGACCCCTATGTCCTTCCAATCACAAACTCTGCCTCCCTCCGGGTTCACCACCATCCTGCCCTTTTGATAATCATTTTCTTGCTTATCATTATATTTTTACCGTGTAGGTATGTATTCCCTAAACCAAATAGTTTGGAGAGCTGTATGGACAAGAACTCTTATCAAAAGTCTTCCTTTGGGTCTAGCTACTTTCACTCAACATCCTGATTAGGAGATTACCCAGGTTGACAGATTTCATCTATTTTCATTGCTGTGTAGGTCATGCACTCTTCAGTTTCACTCTCTGTCATCTCTCCGCCGGGCCCCATTATAGGCATTTGGATTTGTGCTTTTATATCAGAACATACAGCTCCCTTGATGCAGAGAAATAATTACCATTATAAGCATGTTCCATTCTCTGACCACTCCAGCCAAGATTCCCAACTTGTTCCACAGCCCCACTGTGAGCTCAGCTTTCCGATATCCCCCGTGAAGCTTCAACCTAAAGAGGTTCAGTCTGTCCAATTCCTACTCCATGTCCCTCCTCAGTTCCTAGTGACCTCCCCAGCTCATCCAGTAAGTGACCCGGCAGCCAAGGCTGACCGCCCTGCATTTATAGGTCCCTTCTTCTCAATAAGGAATTAAGAGAATCAGTGAAGCCAGAGCCAGATCATCCCTGTAGCAGCACATCAGGTAACCCGTAGCAGCTCCATCGTGGCTTTTTGTCATTACCTTCGCTTTACGAGTCTTCGCCCAGCTCTCAATCTGTGCCGACAGCTCCTCGGCCAACCCAATTTGAATTAATTTGTCAAGCAAAATTTTGTGAGATAATATATCAGCTGCTTTACTGAAATAAGATCTATGACGGCTACTGTGATCCTTTCATCTTCTAATTTAGCCATTGTATCAATAAAAGCAATCAAGTTTTCTTGGCCAATTTTTCTTTGTAAATCAGCTTTATGGGTCATGGATCCACATTCTTCTTGATGTTTATGGATTTTCATTCCTAATATCAGTTCTATTGTTTTACTACAATGGAAATGAGACATACAAGACAATGAGAATAGGGGTGCTTTCCAATATACTTCTGGCTATAAAAGTCAGGGTCAGAGTTTCAGGAATGCTGAATTGCTTTATTCTACCAACCTTCTGTGGTGGGTAGAGGACAAGGTTCCAAACTCTCAGGATGGCATACAAGGCCCTTTGACCACCTGAGCCCAGCCAGCATCCCCAGTCTCATGCCTCCCATGTGTGAATGACGTGACAAGGCCCTGGTGTGTCATAATCATTAATCCCTTTTTCTCTCTCTGCAATGCCCCTTGTATAAGTTAGGGCTCTTTAGGTCATGAGTGATAGAAAGCCAAGGTAATGACATAAATTGTCTTGAGATAAAAAAAAAAAATGTGTTGGCTCATGTAATTTAAAAGCCCAAGAGTAGCAGAGACTACTGATCTCAGGTATTCAGGCACCACTCGATCAGGACTTCAGCACAGAGATCACTCTCCCACCCCTCATTTCCCTCTCCCCTCTACGTTTTGCCTTACAATCACGTAAATGTTTCTCCAATATTTACATCTTCTCACTTCCAGTCCTAAAAGATAGAAAGTCTCTATAGTATATTGGATGGATTTTCTAAATTCTTCACTCCTTCTGTGTTATAGAATTACACATCTCTGGCAGTAGTTCTCAACCGGGGGCGATTTTACCCCCAATGGGACATTTGACCATGTTTAGAAACATTTTTGGTTGTCACAATTTAGGGGGCATGCTACTAAGGCCAGTGGTGCTGCTAACATCCTGCACAGCATAGGACAGCCCCCATCATAAAGAATTATCTGGCTCCAAATGTCAAAGGTTCTGAGGTGAGAAACGCTGCTCTGTCCCCTTTGCTGCGTGAATTGGCAGGGAATATATTTCTCTTCTCTATTAGATGGAACAAAATGCTGGATCTGCTGCCCAGGCCCACATTGGCCTGGTCCCACTTGGCTTGGATACATAGTCTACACAGGGACACCGCACACGGCTGTGTACAAACTGCCCAGCTGAGGGACGAGTGAGGCTGACCTGGGTCTGATGACCCACTGACCAGGCAGCGCCTGCAGAACTATATCTGACCACAGAGGACATCTTTTCCCAATTTTCATGGATTCTCAGCAGCTGCAAAAGAGGAAGCCAGGCTCTATCCTATACGGCTAGGTTTATATTTTCACTTATTAAGGTTTCTAGACAGCTCCTGTTATTCTTTGAGGTCTTAATAAGGACAAGATGAACTGCCTATTGCATTAATAAGCAGACCTGGTAGACGGCATGTGAGGTTTCTAAGTAATTAGCCTCGAAGCATCATTCCTCTGTCCCCCTCCTTCCATCCAACAGCCTCACTGGAAGCTCGTGGTCTTTAAGAGGCAGTGCCTGTTGTTGCAGGCTGAGGATCTTCATGAACACCATGGTGATAGGCAGAAGTCTAATGTGCCCCTCAGGTTTCCTCTTCTTGGTATACATGCTCTGTATGATCCCTGTACTATGAATATGATGAGATATCACTCCCATGATTATGTTATGTTATAAAAAGATTTTACAGATGTAATTATGTCTTAAATCAGTTAACTTTAAGATAGGGAGATTATCTGGGTCCACCTGCCCTAATCACAGGAGCCATTTAAATCTGGGTCTAGAGGTCAACAACAGAGGAGGTCAAAGCTTCAAAGCACAGGAAGAATTTGAGGTGCCATTTCTAACTTGAAGATGTAGAGGCTCAGGCACAAGGAATGTGGGCAGCCTGAGAGGGGCCCAGCTGACAGGCAGCATGGAAATGGGAACTTCAGTCCTACAACCACAAGGAATTGAATTCTGCCAACAACAAGAATGAGATTGCAAGCTGATTCATCCCTAGAGCCTCCAGATAAGAACTCAGTCCAGCCAACACCTTGATTTCAGCCCTGTGAAACCCTGAGCAGAGAGCCCAGTCACACTACACTGAGCTTCTGATCTACAGAACTGTGAGCTAATAAATGGATGTTGTTTCAGCTGCTAAATTTGTGGTCATTTGTTATCCAGCCATAGAAAACTAATACAACCATGAACGGACCTCTAGTCACAGCAAATACCTTAGGCACTTTGCTAACCCCAAAACATTTACTTTCCACTGATCCCCACCACTATAAGTATGGATGATTTACCTGAGGTCTTGAAAGCTCAGACAGACCTGAATAAATTTTTTCAGTGTGCGACCAAGGGAATTTACTTTTCACAGAGTTAAGCCACAGTTTCCTTTAACACTCCATTAATGCTCAAGGTTGCGCCTGACCTTAATCACCCTGTAATGCTCATTTTAAGAGCTTAAAGCATATTATTTCTGAAACAAGATGCAGATATAGTATCAAAAATAAAAAAGCAGTCACCCTAATGCTGAGATTTATGCGGGTGCAGCAGGATTTCACAGTGTGCCCTCCCGATTATTTAATATTCACTTCGTCTCCTCCAGAGGCTGTGAGGCTGAATAGAGATGATGTCTCGGGATTGTTAAACACAACTCCAGAATGCGTGCCTGAAACACATTCTGGTGCTGGAAGATGTAAGATAGAAGAGGCAGGGCTGCTCTGTGCTGATGTGACTCTTCCTACTGAATCCCCAAGCTTAGCCAGAGTAAGAATTTTCAAGTATTTGGGCCAAATTTTCATCTACTTGCAATTTGAGGGATATTTAAAAAGTAATCCACCAGGTCCCACTATAATTTGAAAGATATATTGGAAAGATGTATTGGGATTTGGGAGAAGATGTTCTGCTCATGAATTAAAATTTCCTAACACCGCTACAGCGTTTTTGATGGTACTTTTGTCTGCCTGTGAAGCATTTCCCTTCAGTTCAGCTGTGCCATTTGCATTTTTAATATTCGGTTGTTTCTAACTCATGCCCAGACTTTTTGACCATGCTTATATTAGAATCTAAAGAAAAGTACTGGCAGTTCTCAATTACTTACTACAGAATGCTCCTGTAAGTTGTTTTTAAGCAGATCATTTCACAAAAAATATTCTTTTTCTCTTGGAAACACTTTAGTAAAGGGGTAAAGTGTCCTTGACCAATAATTAGCATCAGAAAATTTATAGTTTATAACAAATATGTTGTAAAAGAAAAGACTGACCATACACCCATCTGGATAATTAAAAACTTAGGGAAATTATACTTGTTCTATTAAAAGAAAATAAACGTACCATATATGAAGATATTGATTGCATTTCAATATAAACCAATAGATTTGCTATTAGCTAACAGTTGAGCTTGTTTCTTTAGATTTAGAAAGACTTTTCTAAAAAGTTGTGAATGGTCTATTTTGTTTTTAAAGTCTCTCAGGAATTGTTGACCAAATGCTAATTTTTCCCCCTCATAAATTTCCTGGAGCAAAGGATGGTGTTCAGAATCATAGTAATTGTCACAAAACTACCCTCATCTTCAGAATTGTTGTTTTCAACAAAGCACTGATTAGTTAATGCATGTGCTTGTGTGTGCAGGGGTGTGTGTGTATGTGCATGTGGGTATGTATGTGCATGTGTGTGTACACGTGTATGTGTGTATATGCATGTGTGTGTGTATATATGCATGTGTGTGTGCACGCACACAGGAGAACAAGAAGCCTGCTTTCTCCCCTTCTGATCTCCCTGCCTACTCCTCCATACCTACTCTACCCCACCCACCCACCTCCTTGCTCTTCTCTGTCTCAACACCACAATATTGCAAGTCCTACAGAGAGAAATGTGAAGACGCAAAGAGGAGAGGGATGCAAGGTAACACTTGCTTTAACTTGGGGATTCCTTGTGGAGCGAAGGATGAAGAAAAGGGGACTAATATTGGCTGATTCTGTGGATGTAACTCTTTTTTGCACCAGCTGACTACAGTATTTTCTCTACTTCTTGCTTCCTCTCTGCTAGAGATAGACCCAATAAACAAACCAATATGGTGGGAAATGAGGTAGACACACTAAATAAAATTGAATAAGCTGAGCAATAAAATTCAACACTTCAAAAGTAGCAATAATCCCTAACCATAGTGCCTTTTCATCAATCTTGGAGGCTTTAACCTGATATTTTACTCATGTCAGTGGGGGTGGGAGGGAGTGCAGAGTGGAGTGAAATCGCTATTGTGGCTTGTTAGTTAGTTAGTTAGTTAGTTAGTTAGTTAGTTAGTTAGTTTTTCCTGCCATGTGTATTCCTCTTTTTTTCCCTTCTCTTCTGGTCACAAGAGTGGACACCTGGCATGAGCTTTCCTATCGGAGTATCCTGTTTCTCTGAGCACAGTGACTGAGGGCATGTGATTCAGGAAAGGCCAACCAGGTTTCCTCACTGGAATTGACATATAGATGATGAAAGAGAGAAATTCCCTTTATGTTGGTATGAATAATCTGGGGCTTCTGACAGCCATTGTCCCCAGATACCTGGAAAGAATTTGTCTGCTGAATGAGGAGAACAAGGAACAAGTAGAGAGAATAGAAAGGGGGTGGATGGATGGATGGATAGATGGATGGATGGATGGATGCATGGATGAATGAATGAAAGGAGGGTTGGAAGGATGGATGGATGAATGAGCACTCTCTTACCTTCCTTTAAGGGGATAGAGGTGCCAAAACTGTCCCAAAGCATAAATGTGTCCCTCTCCAATCTGATACTCCACTCATAGACCATGGGCTTTAATCAAATTAATCAGCTACTTTGGCTTGGTTTCTCAGTGCTAACAACTTGAATTCTCAAAGTCCCAGGGAGATTTTAGTGAGCCCTCACCTTGAGCAAGAAAAGGATCTGAATAACAGGCACTGTCCTCCACCAGCCTCCAAACCCAGAGCCATCACATTGCACACTTCCAGGATGTGAATGGGGTCACACTGCATGTTTCCAGGAGGTAAATGGAGTCTACTGGCTTGAGGCCAGGTGGTGGCCAGCCCCATCCTGTGGCCCATTCTTTCCAGCAACTCCTTTATCCTTCATCTAAGTCTTTTCCCAAGTAGATTCTCAGCTTCTCATCAAGTAGACTTCAGGGTGGTCTTTCCCCACCAGTGCTTAAATCATGTCCAGATTTTAGGATGAACACAGCTGAGGCCCAAGCTTGAGTCCTGGCAACCTGTGCTCATCTTGTTTTCTACCATGTGTCCCTCTGGCTTCTGCTGCCAGAATTTAGCAGATGATGTGCTTGCTGGGCCAATCACTGGGCCATGGAGGGATGACATGATGGCTTCAACCCCTCAACATTTATTTGGTACTTCTGAGCCCAAATAGAAGACAAAGCTTGCTAAGTACAAGGAATGGTTTAAAGTCACCTTTTCAGAACATATCATCCAAGCATAATGTGTAGAACTTGTTGGGATCCTTAATCAAACAAACTAACAATAAAAACACCAGTTATGATCCAATCAGGAAACGGACACTGACTGGATATTTGATGCTAATAAGTATAATATCATCATTTATTTTTACATGTGATAATGGTATTGTTATTGTGCTTTTTTTTAGAGTTCTTATCTTTTAGAAATACATACTGATGCGTATGTGGATGAAATGATATGATGGCTGAGATTTGCTTCAAAATAAACCAGTCAGGATGAAAGAGACAGAGAGAAGTGGGTGGGGATAGAGATAAAACAGATCTACTGAGAATTGTTGAAGCTGGATAATGGTTACATGGGGCTTCATTGTATTGTTCTGTCAACTTCTGCCTGTGCTTGAACATTTTCATAATAGAAAATTCAATAATTTCAGGCATCTCAGGAGGCCAGCGTTCTGGAGTCTTCTCACTATAAGCAAGTGAATACATCTATATTGGCATTTCCCAGATTCAGGAAACTCAGTTGCACAGTGGAAACTATTTTGAAATGTCTGGTTCCCATAAAAAACATACAAGAAGGTCAAGCTCTATACACCACTCCAATACGAGCTAGAGAAAGTGATGTCCCATCAAACCACAAAGATCTAGAAAATGTCTGTTTACACTCAAACTAAACAAAACTTTTAGTAACATCCCAGTTCAAGCCAAAACACCATATCTCCACCTTCTGGAGTCAAAGAAGAGGGTGTGGTTTCTAATTGGAGGCAGAAAGACAGTCCCCTTGAACACATCCAATGACCACAGGGACCTTAGAAATTATTCAGTTCCTTCTCAAGTGGTCAGTTTAGACTAGATACTCATAATGTGGGCTGTCAATGCCACCAACCACTTCTCAAACATTACTGCTTCAAATATATCCATCATTGTGTTAATCAGGATTCTCCAGAGAAACAGAACCAATAGGATATATAGATACAGATATAGGAGGAGGTTAATTACAGAAATTGGCTCGCTTGGTTATGAAAGCCAAGAAGTCCCATAATCTGGCATCTGCAAGCTGGAGAACCAGGAAAACCACCGGTGTAGTTCAGTCCAAGTCCAAAGGCCTGGACTTTGGGGGGCGATTGTGTAAGTCCTGGTCTGAGTCCAAATGCCCAAGAGCCAAGAGTTCTGATGTCCTCGGGCGGGAGAAGATGAATGTCTCAGCTCAAACAGAGAGTGAATTCACCTTCTCTCCACCTTTTTGTTCTGTGTGAGCCCTGAAGAGATTGGATGACACCCTCCTGCCTTCACGAGAGTAACCTTCTTTACTCAATCTACTGACTCAAATGCTAATTTCTTCTAGAAACACCCTCACAGACACACCCAGAAATAATGTTTTACCAGCTATCTGGGTATCCCTTAGCCCAGTCAAATCAACACATAAAATTAGCCTTCAGAGTCATATTAGAAAAAGGCATTCAAGGAGTCTTCCGTGTGGCATTCAGAAGCACGAGGCTGTGCCTGTTTTAAGCCTGGTCAGTTACAGGTCTTTCTAAACCGCAAAATAATCCACATGAATGGAGGGCCCGGGGTGCCTGACATATATCTGCCTGTCCCTCATTTATTTCTACCAAATCACTGTGGGTGTATCATTGCTGCCCTCTCAGAAAAGGAGTCTCTGCTTGGTTTTATACACGGGCAATAAAAGAGATCTTTGAAAACTGTGTGTTGAATAACTCCACGATCTGCTGTGCATCATTTTTATTGACTGTGAGGAAGATGTTACCTGTGTGGCAGGACCATCATCTGAACACGGCTGGACACAGAAACCTTTCGGAAATATTTGGCTTTATTGTCCACTTGGACCCAGCAGGACTCAGTGAGGGAGGCAGATGGTGTGGTGAGCAGAGTACAGCCCTGTCTCTGAAGATCCCCAGGTGAATCCCTGGATGCTAGCCTCTCCTCCTCTGTCTCTTGTAGTCTCTGATACTCCCACCGCTGGTCAGCTGCAGGCTCTGACGGCCCTCATCCAGAGCAATGAAGGCCCACATCCAACACGAGGATGCAAGTTTCCTCCTGTGTCTCTAAGTCAATGATCAGGTAAGATGGGCCCACTGCACCATATGTTCCCCCAAACCTCTCCCCAGCCTCACTAGGTTCGCCTTTCCTCCTTACTTAAACGCTATACCAGTGGTTCTCAGCCTTAAGCATGCATTAGAATCACCTGGAGGACTCCTTACATCACAGACTGCCAGCTCTACTGCCAGAGCTTCTGATTCAGTAGAATTTGCATTTCTAATGAATAGCCAAGTGATGCTGATGCTGTTGGTCTGAGAGCCACCCCTTGAAAAGCACTGCTCTGGAGGTCTCCTTGAGTCTGGAAACTTTCCCTGAATCCCAGTCTCCCTGGTTGGTGACTTCTTCTTCCTTAGACCTTGGCCTCAACCCCAGCCGGCCAAACCAGAAAGATCATGACACAGGGATTAGCCTGATTCAGCCCTGCAACCCCAATACTAAGGTCCTAACCCTATGTAACCAAGCCAACAGGATAGTGTTCCAACCCTCTGCACCCCTCTCCACTCCTGAAAGCCCAGATCTCAGGCTGCCAACCTGACTCTGGTGCCTACTGCTAATTTGTCTTGTATTATTATTGTTGTTGTTGTTGTTGTTGTTGTTGTTGTTCCTATTGATAAATGCTCTTCCAGGTCAGAGAAGGCCTCAGTTGAAGCCCAACTGTATAAATAACTATCTGGGAAGAATTTGGTCAAATGCCTTTACTCCTCTGGGTCTCAGCTGGAGGAAACAATTTATAGATGCCCAGGCTCCACCTGAAGATGTTTCAATTTCATGAGGCTGGGGGGAGACCCAGGCTTTGTCGTTTTCTCAAAGCTTCCTTGGAGATTACAATGTGCAACCAGGGTTGAGAGCCACTGGTTCCCGCATTTCACAAATAAAGAGACCAAGGCTCAGAGAGAACAGAGGCATATCGAAGTTCCAGAGACAGCTACTGGAATCTGGCACTAGGATTCTGGCCTCCCAATTCCTAGTTCAGAGATCCACGTGGAAAGGGGAATAGATGCCACCTTCCCACTCTTAGGCAGGCCTGAGCCAGAGCAGTCGTTATCCAGCTTGGCTGAGCCTGTGGAGTTTGTAAAATGGAGATCTGGAATCTCACCCCAGACCTCCAGCTGCATAGGGATCTCTGAGGAGGACAACGAATAGAGGGTGACTGGGGGCCCACTAGGGGTCAGAGTGTGCCGTCAGTGTTCTCCAAGCTGCAGCACATTCCCTCTCACCTGAGTTAGTATCCTGACTCTGAATTTGCCCTCCATTCTCTGGCTGTGATGCTCTGAATAAACCTCACAACTGATTCTGACTTTGGCTCCGGATTTGAGGCCCTAGCTTGGCGTCTTGGCTTATGACCCTCACCTTCTCTCCCTCTCTCTCCAGCTTCCCCGGCTCTAGAGGTTGTGTGCCTCCCTTACAAAGGACCGGATCCCATCACTGCTGGGCAAATCTTCAGAGGCTTTCCCTGCCCACACTAAAGCAACCCAGCCTCTCTTCTCAGGGGCTAGAAAACTGGACTCATTATACACACTATTAGGCATTAAGGCTTCAGGGGCTATTAGAGAGAAACAAAAGTTCCCCCAATGGCTTCGGTGGATGGTCTGAAATGTCTGTCATTGTCCTCAAACAGCAGTCTGTCACAGGGACATATAACTCTGCCAAGTCTGAGCAGGCCCCTGACTCCTCACTGGTTTATTTATGTCATTTATTGAGAGCTTTTAAAGAATTGTTTTTCTCGGTCAGCCCCATGCACTGACAGAAGCACATTGTCAGCTTTCAAACAACAGAGTCACATCGTTGTCCTGTAAATATGTCCCTGCTCTTTTGTAGAGTTTTAGAATTGTGCTCCACTGAGGAAAAGAAAAATGATGTGTGTGTGAGCACGTATCAAAATGCCCCCACGCTTTGGGGAGGGTCAGCTGGGGTTCTGGTATCTTTCAACAAAATGCAGCAATTTATTTGTGGAAATCCCATTATAGCTAATAGAAGTTAAAAACCGTTAAAAAAGATAAGGATGTCTAGCCATTTCAAGATTATTTTTTGAAACGTATCCTGCCAAAAAAGGAATGAATTTTGCAAAGAACATCATAAATCTACTCATACCAATTCAACTCACATAAAACAATTAAAACTAAATAAATCTGATACCAGTGCTAAATGCTTTTTAAATCTCTCTTTAAATACATCAAGCTTAGAAATTCTCACTACTAGGAAAACATATGCTGCACACTTAGACATCAATGGCTATTCTAAGGCAACTCTCTTTAAGCAAGATAATTGGACAAAATTTTAAATTAACATAAAGGAGGGTAGTACTATAATTTATAGCAACAGAAATTTCAAACATAAAGAACTTTCCAACTGGAGTAAATCGGTTGAACCTGTTCTGCTCAACATATTTAGTAGCATCTTGGATAAAGACACAGAAAGAAAGCTTTTCCAATTTGCAAGAGAAACAAAACTGGGTGAAATAAGTGATCCAAGAGAGAATAAAATAAAGATGATTCACATTAATTTTGACAGCCTTGAAGAAATTGTACTCTTTACTAAAGTAATTCTATTCTACTTCTGGAAATTGATTCTAGGAGAATAATCCTAAGAATGTTGGAAGAGAAAAGAAAAAAGAAAAAGAAAACTACATGGGTAAAGATGTTCAATACAGTCTTATTCACAATAGGAGGAATAATCGTAGTATGCAAATATTGGACAAACGTTTCAATAAATTATAATACATTCACTCAATGAAATATAATGCTGCAATATTTATGAAAAGTTATATAACAACAAAAAGAAGTGCTGTTTTATTGTTAAGATAAAAAATCAGGGTATAAAATATAGGATCAAAAGTTTTTCAAAAGTCTAACAAATAAGGAAAAATAGCTAGAAAAAGTACACTAGCATGGTGGCAGTTTATTCCTTCTTTCATGGTTGTAATTCCCACTCAACACAATCATTTATTCTCTCCATTATCTAATGTTTATTAAACACCTACTTGTGCCAGCACCTAGGGGGGACTTTTTTTTTCTTTTACTTTCTACTTGTCTGTGATTTACAATTTCTTTTAACATGTATACATGAAGCTGCAATTTCTTGAGAGGACTCAGTTATAACAGGATTCTCTCACTGAGCTTACAAACTAAGACGGACTCTCCTCTTTCTTTTATTTATTGATTTTTTTTAGTTGAGGTGATATTGGTTTATAACATTATATAGATTTCAGGTGTACAATTTTATAATTCAACTTGTGTATATATTACATCTTTTTCACCACCAAAAGTCTAGTTTCTCTCTCAGCATACAAATGACCTCCTTTTCTCATTTTGCCCTTCCTCCACTCCCTTCCCCTCTGGTAACCACTTATCTAATCTCCATGTGTGTGTTTGTTGATGTTGTTATCTTCCATACATGAGTGAAATCATACAGTGTATGTCTTTCTCTATCTGACTTATTTCACTTAGTATAATACCCTCAAGTTCCATCCATGTTGTCACAAATGGCAAGATTTCATCTTTTTTATGGCTGAGTAGTATTCCACTGTGTATATATATACCACAACTTCTTTATCTATTCGTCCATTGATGGCACTTACATTGTTTCTATGTCTTGCTGTTGTAAATAATGCTGCAATGAACATAGTGGTGTATATATCTTTTCAAATTAGTGCTTTCATGTTCTTTGGATAAATACTCAGAAATGGAATAGCTGGATCATATTGTAGATCTATTCTTAATTTTTTGAGGAATCTCCATACTGCTTTCCATAGTAGCTGCACCAATTTACATTCCCACGAACGGTGTATGAGGGTCCCCTTTTTTCCACATCCTCTCCAACACTTGTTATTTCTCATCTTTTTAATAATAGGCATTCTGAGAGGTGTGAGGTCAACCTTCCCCAGTAGAGGAGGACCGTCCTTCAGTCAAGGGTACACGAGTAGCTGTGCTCCCCTGCTAGAACCTCCAAACAAGCTCTCCAGGTCCTCTTTCTTTTAAAATGCAAACCCCGTCCCTGTTATAAGCTCCCCAGGTCACATGGGCCCTCTACTCTCTCTGCTTCTCAGCCCTGAGGGATGCAATTTACCACCTGATTGTAGGAGTTGTGGGCCCCACAGAGGAGGCCCACTGACCACTGCAGACTTTCTGAGCTGGTTCTACTCCCCCATTAAGTTCCCTCCCCAACAAACAAGATCATCTCCCCAAACCAATCCCCCAATCACAGGTACGTGATCTGTCAATACCATCCTTGATAATGACCATATGGGATAACACATGTGATAAAGACAGGCGTTTACTACACGGCTTCCAAAATGCCCACCACATCCAGACTGTCTAAGTCAGGGCTCTGTGGGTTACAAGTACCTGAAACTTTCTCAGACCAGGCCCCAGGGCCTGGCACATGCTGTTCTCTCTTTGCAGAACACTCTTCTCCCAGATGTCCAGCTGGCTTGCTCCATCGTTTACTTCCTGTCTTTGCTCAAATTTCCCCTTCCCAGGAAGGCCTCTGCAACCACTCTATTTAAAAACTCTGGATGACTCCCCACTCACACCCCAGCACTCCCTATGCCTTTCCCTTCTTTTATTTTTCCATTGCACTTACTGTTTTCTCGACATACCGTGTATTTTACTTGTTTACCGTTTCTCACTTTCCACCTCCCTGCCCCCAGTATGCCCTGGAATGCAAAGTTCCAGGTGGACAGATATTGTTGTCTTTATTTTCTGCAGCTGTAACCCCAGCCCCAAGAACAGTGTCTGGCACATTATAGGCACTCAGTAATATTTGTGGAATGAACGATGAATGAATGGTGCAATCCTGAATAGAACCATAGGTCATAGCAATCACTTGCTCAACCCTCGTCTTTTACAGAGAATATTTGCACACGCTATTTCTTTGGCTTCTCTCCAGAACTCTGTGAGATGAATAATATTATAATAAGTTTATCAATGGAGAAATTGAGGCCCAGAGAGGTGAAATGGCTTGTCTAAAGTCATTTAAGCAGTGTATTAGTTTGTTACGGCCACCATTACCAAGTACCACAGACCGGAAGGCTTAAACAACAGAAACTTATTTTCTCACAACCCTGGAGGCTAGAATTTCAGGATCGAGGTTAGAATTTCAGGATTGAGGTATTGGCAGTGTTGGTTTCTTCTGAGAGCTGCAAGGGAAGGATCTATTCCTGGCTTTTCTCCTTGGATTGGAGATGGCCGTCTTCTCCCTGTGTTTTCACATAATCTACCCTCCATGCATGTCTGTGTCCGAATCTTCTCTTCTTATAAGGACACCAGTCAAATTGGATGAGGGCCCACCCATATGACCTCATTTTACCTTAATTACTTCTTTCAAGGCCCCATCTCCAAATACAGGCACATTCGGAGGTCTGTAGGTCTTCAACATATGAATTTTCAGTCCATAACAGGTAGTAAGTGGGTGGCAGTGCTAGAATTTGAACATGAGCCTCCTGACTCCAACCCATACCCTTCCCACTTGACTGTGCTCTCACCTCCCCCAGGACAGCCCCTGACCTGCAGCCATAACAACCACCTTCCTACTTGCACCATTCACACTGCCCCTCACCCTTACATGGCAGGGCCGCCCCCTCTTCCTCCACATGTATCGTGTCCCAGCCAAACAGTTCAATTTCCCACTTCCTGGAAAGGCATGTGACCCAATTTCTCTCCAGCCTTGAATCTTATTAATCCAATTCCTCTTAGGCTTCAGATTCCATTGTGAGTCGCATGGGGACCATCCTCTGTGCTGTGTCATGTGCACAGAGCATCCTTCTTCCAAATGGCTCCCGAGACAGCACACAGGTGCTGCAGAAATCCATAGCCCAAATCAAATGATCCCCACAGGAGCCTAAGATGCCACTCTGGAAGGGCCAGTGAGAATTTGCCAGAGTTACAGCCCAAGATGACAGAGGCTCCACCTGCCACCAGGCTGTTCCATCACCCTGACTCCCCTATGTCGTCATGTTTCCTCTCCCAAATTTATGATAAGGAAATGCCTTTCTTTGCACTTCCTCTTTAGGGACATTTCTTCAGCTCTCCCATAGTCTTTATTCGGTCCTGAGCATTAGGCAGTCTCCCCATCGATCAGACACTATCATCTAAGGCTCAGACCAGGCCTAACCAATGACCCTTTGCTGTTTCATGGCCACTCAGCTCAGATCCGATGTTGCTATTAAGAAAGCCCAATTACTAGACCACAAAGCGGTCTCTTTCCACCATCTAAATTTACAATCAAATCAGACTGACCAGGCAAAGTGATATGACCAACTGGTTAGTGATTGATCATTAAGAAAGCTTTAAAGAAAAATCTATTTGGTGGGTGCAGTCAAGCTTTGGGGCATGATAAACATGCTTCTGGTTGGAACATATATAAAGAGGAGAAAGACCCCCATTAGTCTTGTGAATATTGAGCTCCTTCCAAGTCTCAGGCACTGGCTAAGCCCTGGATTTACCAAAATGAACAAGACATGGTCAAAACTCTCAAAAAGTCCACCATGTCACAGAGGTGATAGGAACATCTCATCGCAGTTCCAGATGGTGAGAAACAGGAAGCTCACCATGGGACTCGGTGCCAAGGGAGACTGGGAGAGAATGAACCACCCCCTTCACCCTGGGGAGTCAGATCATTGACCTTGAAGTGGATGCTGTCAGCTGGAGAAGGATGCTGGGATAGCAATCAGCGACTGGAGATCAGACTGAGCTGCCTTGTGATTTCGTGTCTCACAGTCCCTCCGCTGGCCCTCTCACTGTTGGCTTACAACACTGCCAGGCGGTCCCTGCCATGTGATCTGGTCCAGACAGTCCATCTTCACCCAAACACCCACTCATACTCACACACACTCTCAAACATGCACTCACTCACACACTCACATACTCAGACACATGCTCACACACACTCACACTCACACGTATTTGTGAGTGTGCACACACAGGCACACACACACACACGCTTCCATTTTTCCCTTCAACCTCACATTCAATTTCAAGTAAATCTAAAAGATGATGGGGTACTGAAACAGAAGGACCCCAATATATGGGACTATCTGCCCCAAGACTTCATTCTCAAAGCAAACCTGATTTTTTCCAGGACTCTTCCTGTACAAACTTCAGCCTGCTCTCCATACAGATACCAGAAAGACCGGGTGAAGATGTGTCACATTGTGTCTCCTTCCAATTCCAAACCCTCCAATGGCTTCCAATCTCACTCAGGACTTAATGGCCCACAGGGTCCTTCAGACCTGCCCCTGACACCACACTGCCCTGTCCTCCCACTCTGCTTCCCATCCCCTGGGCCTCCCTCAAACACCACAGGTGCGCTCTCCACTGCACCGGCCACTACACTTGCTCTTCCCATGACCGGGCACTGTCCTTCCCCAGAGAGCTGCCCAGCCTACCCCCTTCACTCAGATGTCAGCTTTCCAGTGAGGCCTTTTCTGGTCACCCTGTTGAAAATTGTGCCACTTCTCTCCTGCGGGCTTCTCTCCCAGTCCTGCCTTGCTTTAGTTCATAGTGCGTACACCACCTAAAGCAGAGTACACTTGTCTCACTTACTCTGTGTGTGTCTCCATTCGCTCAGGGAGAAGACAAGCTCCTGGAGGGCAGGGACTGTTTCCCCAGCACTTAGGAGAATACTAGGGTGGAGGATGGGCTCCACAAATAAAGAATCAGCAGGAGAGAGATTCATTTGTCATGAGGCCCTCTAGGAGGCAGTGCAGTATAGGACAGCCGTCTACACTGAGAGGTTCCAGACAAGTGCCTCGGGTGATACCAGAGCAAATAACGGAAGCGGGCTGTGTGTGCAGGGATCTGGGGGCCCCCTCCTTCATCCAGGGCGGCTCCATTTGCATTCGTTTTCTCTCTTTGAACTTTCAAATGAGATTGCCTCTAAAGAAAGATTTCCATTGTTTTAGACAAAAGTGTTAAAACCACTGACGAAAGATTATAGACACAAAAAGAAATGGACTGGAATCCAGCTCTCCTGCTTATAACAGTGAGATATTGGCCAAGTCACATATGTTTTTGGAGCTTCAGTTTCTGTACGTGAAAAATGAGGATGATGCCGACCTCCAGAGGTGGTATTAACAATACTAAACAAATGGTGAAGCGCAGACAGCAGCCAATCAGAATACACTGGTGTCAACACTACGGGAGACAGAGGATGGCTGTGCCTGGCATGCAGAGGATCATCAAAGGGTGGTTCCCCAAGTCAGTCTCAGGACCTTCCCAGGCAATCTGGGGGTCTTTGTGGTCCCTCTGGGAGTCATGGGAGGTTGGAGGAAGGACAAGGCTAATTCAAGGTGAGCAATAAAAACCCAAACCTTTTTGCAGCCACCTTTGGCTTGTAGACTCGGAATGCCCTAGGAATGAAAATTCAAAACAAAAGGTCTGATCCATCTTCTTCCTATAAACCCTTGCCAGGGATTAAACAGCACACCCCAAAGCCACAGACAGGTCATAATATGCCCATATTTTATCTGGGTCATATTTTGTGCAGCATAATTAATGTTTAAAAAGCATTTCTGCAATAAAATATCTCTGGAATAACCAGCATGAATCACAAGGAAGCTGTGGCCATGTTTAATTTGATTGCAGAAGAGATTTCTAGTTAGTGGAGCATTGCCGCCAATGGCCCCTTACTGGACACAGCTAAACACAGCCAAGTGATTGCATTTCCAATCAGAGGCAAAGCCTGAGACCGACAAGTCCCCTGAGAGGGCGTTTCCTGGCTGTGAAAGCTCTTTGTTCCCTGTCTGGTTCTGCGAGTGTGCTTCCTCCAATGTCTCCCGATTACTGGGCCATTTACCAGCATCTCCAAGGAGGATCTCTGCATGACGGTTATGAAAGAATTCTCAGCTGAGACTGCCTGATGGCAGACCTCTGTCGAGTCATTTTCTCAATTTGGTGAGCTGATGAAAGGCATCAATTATCTTGAAGCACTAAAGTTTGACAATTTCTTCATGAAATGAATATTTTAGTCCCCATATAACAATGGAGGCAAAATGAGTTGGGATGAGTGGAAAATTGACAGGCCAGGCAGTGCAAAGACAACCAATTTCTCCTTGGCACAACAGACTTTTCTTTGTCCATTCCTTCCCACTTCCTGCCTCCTTCCCCCCTTGGCTGCTACTTCCCTGGAGTTTCGAGTGAGTGGGGGGTGGGGAGGGGATGCTTATCTCACTTATGAATTGGCAGGTGCATGGCTGATTCTGATAGAAATAGAGATGACTTCTGGACCCAGGAGACATGATCCACTAAGTCTAAAGAAAATACTCCCCTGTCCCTGGTTTGGCTATGAACAAACAAACCAATTTCCCAGTCCAGTCTTGTTTATTTAACTGCAGTGCCTCTGCCCATTGCTTTAAACCTAATTCATAACGAATAAGAACATAACAATCTGCTACTAAAAATGAACTACCACAAGTTGTATATCATTTACTCTTTTATAAAAGTATAAGTTGGATCAAGTTAATGATTATCTTTATAATAATGTATTTCACACTTGCATTCCAACTTGCTTTCTAAACAGGTTGTGTTGCATTGTGGTTAAGAACTTGGGCTCACGAGTCCAAATGCCTGGGTTTAGCTCTTGACTGCTGTTTCTTCTACATCTATTAAGTTGGTTCTGTCTAGTAGTAGGCATCATACTTAAATTTCTTTTCTGAGCACTGAATAGTAACCCCTCCAAGCATGTATAGTACTTAACAGTTTGCAAAATACTCTAAATATATGTTATCTCAAGGAAATTTCCTAGCACCCCAGGAAGATATTCTCCCATTTCTCAGGCCTTCACAATAGCAGTCTCTACTCTGAATGTTCCCCCTCCTGGTTAACATTTAGTTGTCCTCTAGATTTCAGTTAAGATAACACTTCCTCCAGAAGAAGCTGTCCTTGACCCAGATCTGGTTCTTGGAGCACTGCATCCTCGATTTCCTGTGTGTGGCACTCACAGAACTTTACTGTTGTTGATTGCTTGCCCACTTGACTTCTCTGCAAAACAGAAGCTCTGTGAAGGCAGAGAATGTGTGTATCTGGCTCACCACTACACGCCCAGAGCTTAGCACAATGAGTAAACCTAAAAGGCATGTACTATTTCTTTAATGCAGGCATTACTTAATTAATAAGCTAATTAGTTTGAAGATATGGAAAGTGAGACCTGGTTATGGCAGAGATGTTTATTGTTCCCCAACATTTCCCAGTCTCCTTGCAGTAGACAAGGCCATGTGATTAGTTCTGGCCAATGGGTTATGGGCAGAAAAAACATGTATACCTTCAGGGTCAAAGATTAAAAGAGTGGGTGTAGGTGTTCCCTGCTCTCTCTTCCCCTGGTGCACAAATTGGAGTGGCCACTTGTTGAGAAGAGGGAGTCCAAAGATGGAACCACTTGGACCCTTGAGTCATAACTTGGAAGGGAACTGACATGAAGAGGCTTTGGATTAGCAGAGGACTGTAAACCCGTGGAGATTCGAGAGGCTTGTTTGCTACCAAAGCATAGCCTAGCCTTACCTGACTAATCAAAAGATTTCCAGGATCACACAGCACACTGGTTGGTACCCAAACTCAGATCTGTTAAATTTAAAAGTTTAAGACCGATTGAATAATAAGGCTTTGCATTTAATTCTTTATTAGCCTAATACCTTTTTTCACTCTTATATCTAGAATGGCAAAAAATATATATCTCACAAACCACCTACACCAGAAGTCTCTGAGGAACATGACTAGCCATTTTCTATCAATTTGCAAACATTCTCTGTGTGTTAGGTGGATGCCTCTCAACCTGTACATCCACTCTATTTATCCACAGAAAGAGCTGTGTGGCAGAGGGAGCATCCCTCTTTGTGAATGAGGCCACCTGTTCCTACGTTCTGATTTGACAGGTTTGAGTCTCTTCTCTGTGAGTAGGCGGACAGTCCAAGTTGATTCGCTAGTTTCCTCAGATGTGATTACAGCACAATTATATTGATAATCAGCTCAGTGTGTGGTCAGAATGTTTTCTAACAAAAAACAGTATTCTAGTACATGGAAATAGGAGTCTTCAGGGAGTACTTAATTTATAGACTAATGTCTCCTTACATCAAATATGATTGCGAAGAACGGTTCTTTCTATGAAATTAGGCTATTGAAAGGGAGATAGACCAAGTGGGTAGGGATGAAGAGGCTTTGAGCCAGGGCAAGGGGGTAGAAACTGGCCCCCTCACTGTGTTTCATCACAGGGTAGTACAAACCACGCATGCTTCTCTGTAAACTTCCTTCCCTTCTCCTCCCACTCTGCAGGGTTAGTCCCAACCTTTAGAAAAAGAACACCAGCATTTAATGAGAACCTATTCTTCGTGGCTACTTTTACACATTCTTATTTAAGCCATCAACCCTTTGAAATAAGTGTTTTCCCAGCTCAGCATGTAGCATCTGCCTGGCCTTGGGCAAGTCACTGAAGTGCACTGAACCTCCACTTTATCGTCTGCAAAATGGAGGAACTACCCACTGCCCCTGCAAGGCTGGAGAAGGATCAGGCATTGGGAGATATCTTTGATTTCCTGGGAAACAGAGTCTGAGACAGAGAATTGCGTGCAGGAAGCCTATTCAGGGGCACCCTCAGGAACAACCCCAACGAGGGAGTGGGAGAAGCCAGACTAGACAGAGAGAATTTGAACTGTGATGCAGTTGCAGAATGACCTCAGCCAATCACGTGGGAGCTCTGGAACTGGTGGGCCCTTCAGAGTTGTCCCAAATTGAGGCAGGCCTCTGTATAACCCCCACACACCACAATCTACAACTCACTGAATGTTGGCTGGTCACAGAGACGGGGCATAACCTTCGACAAGGCAATTCCCTATAGCCGGGACAATGCCCAGGGAAGAACTCAGCTGTGAGCCATCAACAGGCATCTAAAGTCAGGGAATGACTACCTAATTCCTGAAGGGGTAGACTACAGTGGTGAATGAAACAGACACGAGTTCCACCCTCACAGAGCTTATAATCCAGTAGGGAGAGGGAGAGAGAAGAGCAAACAAAGAATCAATTATTTGCAGTGCAATTGGTGCCATTATAGATGCACACGTGTATCCATTTAGCATGGGGAACATATCCCTGGAATGAGAGTGGTACCTACATCAGCACCATATTGAGTCCCTATTCAATCCAAAGTTCATTTGGATTTGTGGCCTGTCATTGTACATTACAAGCAGTTTTCAAATCCCCTACATTATGATTTACCACCCAACCATAATTTTGGTCTCAAGCTATTGTTAGACAATCCTCCCAAGCTTTTACAGTGATATCACAATGTCAGAGGCCTTCCAACCTTCCCATTCCCACACCTGCTGTTCCTTGCCCTCCATTTGCCCTACCATGAACTCCAGCCATTGTCAAAGTGTGTGCTAGCCTCCGGTGTCATACTCTTCCTTGGCTTCTCTGGGCAAGTCCAGCAGCATCACCTGCATCCCTGTCGTCAGTTACTGGAGTCAGAACTGTTGTCCAGGACACAAAGTATACATGGTAGGAAGAAAGCCTCCTGCTGAGAAAACACATATATTGCCAAACACACTCACTTCAGGTTCACGGGAGGACAACGCTCCTAAGGTGTACGTTGAAATTCATTGGTCAAGGGTGTGCAGGAGAGTCTGCCCGGCCCCTAGCTCTCACTGACTGAGAGATATTAGGATGCAGGACATGATGAAGAAAAACACACACAGAGTAGTGTAATGGATTTTTCATATTAAAATATTTTATAATTTATATACAGCTTTAGAATATATTTCAGAGACAAATAGCATTTAACAGTACTGCACAGGGTGGTATTAAACAGAACGTGTTTGCACAGGATGTATCAGAATTCATAAAAGGGTGACTGACTTAGATGTGGGGGAACAGGGAAGATTTGCTGGTGGAGCTGAGATCTGAAGGGTGAGTGGGATTTAGCAGTGTTCAGGGATAGGAGAGCACATTTCAGGCAGAAGCAGGAGCATATGCCCAGCCTGAGAAGTGAGAGGGAGCGTTTGGCACATTTGAGGAAAAAAGCTCATGTGGCTGAAGCTCAAACGGTGAGAAGGGGGATAAGGAGAGGTGAGATGAGGATAGAAAGAGAGGTGGAGTTACCCTGAGGAGAAACGGAAGGCACGGAAGGTTAGGCAAGGGGTGGGGAAATATAAGACTGTGATTTTGGAAAGAGAGTCTTGAAAGCCACCAGGCTTCTCTCTTGGGCCATCAGCCCCCAGAGCGCTGCCTTTCTCAGAGCTGAGGAACTCTCCTCATCAACGACATAACCTGTGATCATCAGGATAGCAACTCCCTATAGTTTACAGCCCGTTATAGTCATAGCCTTTGTGATATTGTATATGTTATCACTGCATATATATCATATAGATACATTTCATATATTTCATATACGTTATCACAAAAATCCTATTAGGTGGGCAGGGCAAAGTATAGGTAAAGAATTTTTACACTTTACAGATTGGGAAACAGATTCAGGGAAATCCCATAAACTGACTGCCGTGACACAGCTGATGAACACAACCAGAACACAAACCCAGGCGTCCTTATTCTCACTCCGGGCTCTTTCCACAGCATTTCCCAGTGAAGACAGCTTTTCCTAAGGCACAAATGTGTTATTTTTTCCCACCCTTTATACTGTCATTGAAAAGTAGTTTTCTGGAGCCTGTTGAGCTGATGTATAAACACAGATGAGAAGATGTGAAGCCCATGTTGGACCAGGAATCTCCTAACAACAGAAAATAGGCTAAATTGTGAACTGCTAACAAGTTCCAGTCATTCATGCAACAAAAACATGTTAAGCACTTGTGATGGGGCAGGCATTGTGCTAGTCAAGTGACACAGAGAGGGAAGGCAGACACTCTCCCGGCCCTTGAAGCACTCATGGCTCGTCTACCACATGAAGCTTGAGTGTTTCCTCATTTAAGAGGTGTGATGATTGATTTATGGACTCAGTTCTTTGCTACTCTCGAGTAATAACATTCCTCCACTTCCTCAACATAGCTCTGTGGTGGGCAAGTATATTTCCCTCCACTTTGCCTTCAGCTTGACCCTGTGACTCGCTTTAGCCAATGGGATGTTAACAGACATAAAAATGCCAGCAGAGGTTTGAAACATACTTCACAGCTGGACTTGCCCTCTTGTGCTCCTGCCTTTCTCAAGAGAAAAACCTGCCCTTGATAGACATGGTCCAAGGAGGATGAAAAATATGTGGAATAAACTTAACCCAATCCACAGCCCAGAGCCTAGCCCGGCCTAGAACAACTGAGCTCCAGCTCACTCACAGATGTGAAGCGAAAAACAAATGCCTGTTGATGTGCATGTCACTGAGATGTTGTGGTTATTTATTATGAAGCATTAATGTGATGATAGCTAACTGACATAGGACATATCCATGTACAGTACTATCCCTTTGAAACAGGTAGTAACTAGCCACATGAGCCTGGAGGTTGCTATACAAGATTAAAATCAGATTATATCAGCTCCTTGTTTAAAACACTTCAATTTTCCTCTAAATCAGGAACAACGCAAAGATGTCCACTCTTACCACTCTTATTCAACATTGTACTGTAAGTCCTAGAGAGTACAATAAGGAAACAATAAGAAATAAAAGGCATACTGATTGGAAAAAAAGAAATAAAACTGTAATTATTTACAGATGTCATGATTATCTTGAGTAGAAAATCATAAAGAATCTACAAAAAAAGCTACTAGAATGAATAGGTGAGTTTAGCAAGGTCACATGAAACATTGTCAATGAGCAATACTCAATTGTATTTCCATACGTTAGCAATGAACAACTAGAAATTGAATTTTTTTTTAATGTACCACTTACAATAACATCCAGAAATGTGAAATACTTAAGGATAAATCTAACATAATAAGTATTAGATTTGTATGCTGAACACTATAAAACATTAATGAGAGAAATCAAAAAAGACCAAATTAAATGGAAAGATATACTATGTTTAGTATCAGACGATTTAATTCAATTTTTAATTAAAATTCTCCCTAAATTGATCTATAGATTCAACGGAAACCACAATCAAAATCCTACCAGGCTTTTTGTTAAAAATTGACAAACTGGCTCCAAAAATTATATGAAAAAGCAGAGAACTTAGAATAGCCAAAACAATTTTGAAAAAGATCAAAGTTGGATGACTCACACTGCCTATTTTCAGAATTACTATAAAATTAGAGTAATTAAGGCATTGTGGCAGTGTCAATAAACATTTTCTCTAAAAGACCAGATAGAAATATTTCAAGCTTTGCAGGCCATACAGTCTCTGTCACAACTACTGTAGTGCAAAAACACCCATAGATGATATGGAAGTAAATGGGTGTGATAGTGTTCTAATAAAACTTTATTTACAAAAACATGTGGAAGCATAGATTGGCAAAGAGGCCATGGTTTGCCAACCCCTGTAGTATGGTATTGGTGAAAGTATAGTCATTTAGATTAATGAAATAACAGAATTCCCAAAATAGACCCAAAGTTATGTGGTTAATTGATTTTTTTAATAAAGTTACATTGGTAGGAATCTTGACTAATACCACATTTCAAGGCTAGATCATAGATATAAATGTAACTGGATCATTGACCTAAATTTAAAAGCTAAAACCATAAAACTCCTAAGAGAAAATCTTCATGACCTTGGGTTAGGCAAAGATTTCTTAGATAAAACACAAAAACCATGAACCGTACAAGAAAAAAAAATGATAAATTAGACTTTATAAAACTTAAGACTTCTGCTCTTTGAAAGACACTGTTAAGAAAATGAAAAGACAAGTCATAGACTATGAGAAAATATTTGCAAAACACATCACTGATAAAGTACTTGTAGCTAGAACACATAAAGAAGTCTCAAAACTCAATAAGAATTAAACAATCCAATTTTTAAAAAATTGGTCAAAATATATGGACACTTTACAAAAGAAGAGCTATGGAGGCATGGTAAATAAAAATATGAAAAGATGCTCAATGCTCAACATCATTAGTAATTAGGGAATTGCCAATTCAAACCATAATAAATGGCTAAAAAACGTTTTATAAACTGACAATACCAAGTGCTGATAAAGACATAGACCAACGGCATCTCTCACTCATTGCTGATGAGACTGCAAAATGATACAGCCAATTTGGAAGATAGTTCCTGAAAAATTAAACATGCACTTCCGATATAATGCAACAATTCTACTTTTAGGTATTTACTCAAGAGAAATAAAAACATGTCTACACAAATACCTATATGAGAATGTCTATGTCAGATTTACTCACAATCTCAAAAACTGGAAATATCTTGAATGTCCATTAACTGTTGAATGGATAAACAAACTGTAGTACACACATTCAATTTAATATTATTCACAAATAAAAAGGAACAAACTACTGACATATACAGGAACATGGATTGTGATCACAAAAGCATCATGCTAAGCGAAAGAAGCCAGACACAAAAGGCTACAAACTGTATGATTCCATTTATATGGCACTCAGAAAAGGACAGAACCTATGGAGAAAAACAGATCAGTGGTTGCCAGGGGCTGGGAGAGAAAGAAGGGCTGGACCACAAAAAGTGGAGGAGAGAAACTTTGGAGTCATAGAAGTACTCCATATCTTGATTGTGATAGGCTGGTGGTTGTGTACCTGTATAGATTGCTAAAACCCATAGAACCTAAAAATGTGAATTTGACTGTATGTAAATTGTACCACAATTATACCAAACTCCTTGAATGGTTTCCCTGATGCTCTAAGGATTAACATAACCACATATATCTTTAACCACAGCCTAGCTGTGCTGTTGATGCTATCTTCTATGTCAATCACCCTAAGATAGTTGTTAAAATCAAGACTCTCACTCCAGATTATCTGAAACAGAACCCATGGAGGTGGTTCCAGGAATCTGCATTTTCAAGCAGTTCCTCCAGGCAATTCCGAAGTTCATTAAAGGTTGAGAATCCCTAAAGAAGAATTTCTGTTTGATGTCCCATCTGCCTTCTCAGCTCTGTGCCTTCCCCATCACCACCTCCCACCCAGCCACACTGGCTTACTTCCACCCCCTGAGGGCTTCCGCCAGCCTCTCTGAAGCCCAGCACAAATGTCACCTCCTACAGATACCTTCCAGGACATGCCCCGAGTGGGCCAGATCCGCCTGAATTCCACTCTTGCTGCACCCTGCACGTCTCTTTCCCTGCACTTCTCACTGGGAAAATTAAATATCGGACTGGCAAGAAGTGGTATACTGCCCATCTCCCCAGGGACGGTGCATTTGTCAGGCAGGGCCTTTGCCAGTCTTGTTCCCTGCCCCTGTGTGCCTAGCAATGTGCCTGGCCTACAGTATTAACACAACAGCAAATACTTAAACTGTGCCCACTAAGTGCCAGCAATGACTCTCAGTTAATGTATGGAAATATTAAGTCGCTTAATCCTCACAACAACCCTGTGAGATGAATCCTTTCATTATCTCCATTTTATAAATAAGGAAATTGAGGTACGAGGGGGTGAAATAACCTGTTGGGGCCTCACAGCTGCTAAGTGGCAAACCAGGACTCAAACTCAGGAAGTATGGCCCCAGAGAACATGCTGGGAACCACTTTGCTGCAAGTTCAATGTCTGTCTGCTGAATGAGCAAATGTTGAACAAATAAGGAAAATCAAGTTGACAAACCAACAACCATCAGTAATAAACTGACACCAGAGGATACCTCTGCCCCAATCTTAGTCATTACTAACCCCATCCCCAACACTCCAGCTCTTCACGGGGTGCAGAGAAGAGAAACGTGCACCAGGGTTTTGTGTCTCAGAAAACCTTCTGTCATTGGGATGTAGAAAAGAACAGCAAAGAGAAGGATTTGCTGGCAGCCGACAGACTCTCCCATACAACTCCAGCCACTCAACCAAGCGTTTGCTTGAAAAGGATAATCAAGTCCATTTATCAGACATTTGAAAGAGAAGGGATGCTTTCTCTAGACAGATAAGCAAGGCAAAAACAAACTAATTTGTGCTTCCTTTCTTGTTACTTGGATTTCTCTAACTGAATCAGTCAGTAAGCTCTTAAGGAGGTTTTGGGGCATTGGAAGAGATAACAATGATTGCAGCTATGGTGATTGGTATCCAGTGGGACCACAGACCTAGAGAGAGAGGAAAGTGAGGTCAGGCCAAACCAGTGAAGGGTGCACAGACATGGAGGCCTACCTGGCCTCTCAGTGGGTGGTCTTCCACAGAGTTGCACCATTTCTTCTCTTCATGTCACCCCAGAGCCTAGAGCTTAACCAGCTTATGCTGGGCCCAGACCCTGCAAAACAGCACTTCTCCATCTTTCCAGTGCACAGCAATCATGGGGTGGGGGTGATAATGCAGATTCTGATTCCTGATTCCGTAGGCCTGAACTGGGACCTAAGAGTCTGCCTTTCTAACAAGCTCCCAGCTGCTGCTGATCCTGCCAGTCTGGGATCACAGTTGATCACAAAGGTTGCAGAGGTCCACTTACTATAAGAGGAGAGTCAACTCCCTCAAGATATTTGAAGGGGTGAAAATATCCATTTCTCTGGGGCCGGCCCCGTGGCTTAGCGGTTAAGTACACTCGCTCCACGACTGGCGGCCCAGGTTCAGATCCCGGGCGCACACCGAGGCACCGCTTGTCCGGCCATGCTGAGGCCGCGTCCCACATGCAGCAACTAGCAGGATGTGCAACTATGACATACAACTATCTACTGGGGCTTTGGGGAGAAAAAGGAAAAAAAAAAGGAGGAGGATTGGCAACAGATGTTAGCTCAGCGCCGGTCTTCCTCAGCAAAAAAAAGGAGGATTGGCATGAATGTTAGCTCAGGGCTGATCTTCCTCACACACACACACACAAAATCCATATCTCTAGACAATTAAAGATATAAAATCAAAACCCAAAACAAAGCATACCGGGCCGGCCCCGTGGCTTAGCGGTTAAGTGCGCGCGCTCCGCTGCTGGCAGCCCGGGTTCGGATCCCAGGCGCGCACCGACACACTGCTTCTCTGGCCATGCTGAGGCCACGTCCCACATACAGCAACTAGAAGGATGTGCAACTATGACTTACAGCTATCTACTGGGGCTTTGGGGGGAAGAAAAAAAAGGAGGAGGATTGGCAATAGATGTTAGCTCAGAGCCAGTCTTCCTCAGCAAAAACAGGAGGATTAGCATGGATGTTAGCTCAGGGCTGATCTTCCACACACAAAAAAAAAAAAAACAGCACACCTTTTTCCTATTGCCGTCCAGACACCTGATTTTCTCTAACTGGGCAATCAGTCAACCAGCGCTTAGTGGATATTTTCCAAGCAATGGGACCCACGATTTAAAATCAATCAGCTGCTATGATTATAATAACCTAATATGATGTGTGTGGAAAAACTACAGCTGAAGGGAATCAAGATACAGTCAAATAACAGGAGAATGTATCTGCAGGGCAGCTCAAGTCTCTGTGCAGAATCTTTGCAGGGAATTGTTCATCCCATTGAGCTTCCTCTGTGGTCCTCAGGACAACGGTTGATAAGACAGCCAGTGGGTGAAGCAGAAAAGCTTTTTAAAAAATTTTTCTATGGCTAGTAAAAAAATATTTGGAAAAAGTTTGAATAAGACAGATAAAAAGGTCTTCTGAGATTCAATTAAACCACACAGGAGATGGGAAGAAGCAGAGTGGGGGAAGAAGGGAGCATTTAAACGTCTGCCATATCTCCTGCAAGTGATTTCATATCTACCACACAAGGACGCTCAAAATCGCTCTGAAAGCGGTCTCTGTTATTAGCCCCATTCCCCAAATGAGGAAACTGACCCTCAGGAAGTTAAACGATGCTTGTTGTCACTCCAGCCAACTTCCACAGAAGTCCTGCTCTTACATGCTCTCTCCAAAAGAGACTAAGGAGCAAACAGGAATCGCTGAGTTACAGATACATCCAGAAAGCACTTTATGGTTTTCCAAGTACCTTCACACACAGTCTTGTTTAAGATACGAGAAAATGAATCCAAAGTTCATTTCTCAAAATATATACTTCTTGTGAAGACCGGCACATGTTGAGGGACCCTGTGGTGAGATCTAAAGGTGCCAAGTAGAAAGAAATGTGGCATCATAACATCGTAGGAGGGTCATGGATGTCAATAACAATCATTCTTAACATTGTTGGAGCTAATAGTGACTGCAGGCTTAAGAATATCAAGCATTCTTAACAGTGACTGGAATGTCAAGAATTGTGCCTAGGGCTTGACACACAACTCCTCACTCAATTCTCAGAACAACCCCAGGGGGCAGATATGATAACCAGGCCCAACATCTGGATGAGGAACTGAGGCTTAGCGAGCTGAGCAAATTGTGTCAGTTCACATGGTTAGAACAAGACAGAGATAAGATTCAAACCCAGGTCTCTGGACCTCAAAGCTGCTGTTCACACCCACTGCACTCAGTGTGGATGAAGTCGAGTTCTGAGGGAATGACTTACTGGCCCAAGTCCTTTCTAAGACGTTTTGTTACTTGGCAAGTGAATCGGCACCCCATGGACGCTCTAAGCTGAGTCCTTGGTGATGAGGTTCACATATGAGACCACTGTTTCGAGAGGCAACTGGAGGAAAGGAACCCAGTTCTGAGTCGCGAAGAGTCAAGAGAGCAGGTCGGATGGGGACAGAAGGTTCTGAGAAGAAAAAGGAGATCTTGCGGAAGCTGACACCTGTCTGAGACCCTTACAACTTAAAGTACCAGATGAATTAGGTGGTCCACTCCCCCATTTCTGTGTTACATCTCCTAGTTGCTTAAGGTATCCAACCAGTTACTCATGCATTCATTCAACACTGATTTATTTTCTCCTACACGCCAGGTGCTGTGCTAAGCACTGGCTATAGAACAGGAAATGAGACTGAGTCCCTGGTCTCATGAAATTTACATGCGGCGTGGGGATGACAGACCATGCAAATAAAGGTATAAGACAATGTCAGCTAGTGATAAGGGCCATGAAGAAAAATAAAGCAGAGTAAGAAGCAGAGTGAGATGGGGATGAGGGTATTTATTTTCAAGTTTCTGCTGATGTGTAACAGGCACGCAGAGAAGTGCACAAGTCAAAGTCACAGCTGACTGAATGTTAACACACTGAACACAAAAATGTTACAGGCTCCCAGATCGAGAAACAGAAGACTGCACGTCAAAAGCCCCCACCATCCCCCTTCCAGTCACAACCCTGGGTGGTGAGGGAAAGTGACATTAGAACAGAGATCCAAATAAAGGAAGGGAACAAGTGAGCCATGCGGGTATTGAGGAAACAGTATTCTGGGCAGAAGGAACAGCAAGTCCAGAGAAGGAATGAACTAAAGGAATTTAAGGAGCAGTGAGACAACAACTGTGTCTGCATCAGAGCAGATGGATATGTGGATGGATGGATAGAGGAAGGGAGGGAGGGGGGTAGAGAGGGACACAAGAATGAAGTGAGGGATAAAGAGAGGCAAGGACTGATCAGAGAGGACTCTGAAGTAAGGAGCTAGAATTTGATTCTAAGAGTACTGGAAAACCATTGGATGGTTCTTAGCTGGGCATGGTGTGATCTGAGTTGCAATTCCAGAGCTCAAGCGGAGGACAGACTTAAAGGGTAGAGGGGAGCAGTGTTCCAGTGGGGGTAGCTTTTGACCTCTGGGGTGGAGGAATCATACCACCTCCCTCCCCACTCCGCCCTAAAACCTTTTCACTACACATGTCAGATGGAAGGGGCCAGAGCTGCTCTGACTTGAAACTTCCCAGCAGTTTCTTGGAGAGCCTTGCAGACAGCCCAGGGAACTGGCCTTAGCTCTAGTTCCCCAGTGGTCAAGACAAGGCAAACTGCAGCACACCAGCATTCTCAGGGTAAATTCTGCAGACTTCAGAGCTCTGTCTGCATCCTCCAGGCTCTTCCCTCTGGGTCACTGCTCCACTCGGCATTCCTCCCCACCCCCTCGAACGCTCGGCTTTCCTCTGCTCTCTCGCCCCTACCTAGACCCGAAAGTGCAAGGATCTGATGTGGCAATGAGCCTGGAACCGGAAACTCTTCCCATCAGTGTGTGGGCAATCTCAGTTTCTGCAGTTGAAACCTCAGCTCCCTTAGTGCGCAATGAAATGTCTGTCTCCAGTTAGGAAGCCCAGGCTGTCAGAAATAAGAGCAAAGGTTTGCAGACAGAGGGAGGCAAGACGATTCTTTTGAACTCTTAGTTGATGCTGCATCCCTGACCGGCCTGGACGTTGGGTGACCTGGTGAAAGACAGCACTCCTGATATTTTCTGCAGGGAGCTCCCAGCTGATGAACTGCTCTTCCTCCCCTAATCCAGCCTCCCCTCCCCCAGCCTTGGTCTCAGGGCCCCTCTCACCCCTGAACACCAGGGTCACTCGCTGCCTCCCCCAGGCAGTCTCCCTGCTTCACCTGGCACCCAGGGCACGTGGGGGGCAGAGAGGAGAAATTCAAGGATTCTAGAAGTAGGAAACCAATGAGGGAGTCTGGCCAGATGGGCACCGAAAGCAGTGTTCTGATCCTCAACTAGAGCCACCATGGAGAGGGATAGGATGCGGCAAGGGAGCCTCAGCGTGGAATTAGAACTAGGATCTGTGTTTCAGAGCACAGGAGGAGGCAAAATTAACGCTAACTAGTGAAAGGGAAGAAGCAACAAGGTGGGAGTAGAAAAACTTGGGTTGTCTGCATAATCAATGCTAATCACAATCTTTTATGGGAATTGTTTCCCATTTTATTCCTAATTACCACTGCTACAACAGTGATAAAGCATATCACTACCTATAATCTCAAATTAACTTTGTAGTAAGTTCCATTTGATTATAACAGTAAATTCTAGACATATCAATGGAGTGATTACAAAGTACTGAGGGTCCCAAAATTAACTCCTAAAAAGCATGCTCTTTGCTGATGGCCCAGGCCTCAGGTAGATGGGCTCTGAGCACTTGCTTGTACATGTTGTGCTCATGGATTTTCTCAGAACGTCCCCATTTTAAAATACTCCATCCCGGGCTGGCCCCGTGGCTTGGCGGTTAAGTGCGCGCGCTGTGCTGCCGGCGGCCCGGGTTCGGATCCCTGGTGCGCACCGACGCACTGCTCCTCTGGCCATGCTGAGGCCGCGTCCCACATACGGCAACTAGAAGGATGTGCAGCTATGACAGACAACTATCTGCTGGGGCTTTGGGGGAAAAATAAATAAATAAAATCTTTAAAAAATAAATAAATAAATAAAAATAAATAAATAAAATAAAATACTCCATCCCTGTTGTCCTCATGACCATTCAAATATTGGTCCAACCATGATTCCTACTTTTTGTTCAGAAGTATGATCACCTAATTCAGGCAACATGGGTTGACACTCAAACTTGAAGAGGTCTGAGAACTCGCAAGTCGAGGTGGCCCAGTTGTCTTCCTCAGCCAGGCCGGGAGAGTTTCCTGTCACTGCATAAGAAGTATGTGCTTTATGTTCTTAGGTCGGTATAAGGCACTGACTCATCCCTAGGGTTAACATTTGGAGACCTGGATATTCCATCTCAGCAAAATCCAAGAAGGATAAGTCCCTTCTCCCCAGAAAGGCGGGCACCCATTCACTGATGGCCAAAGTATGGGATTACTGGTCTGAGTAAGGAGAAAGCTGTTTTGACAAGACCATCACCTGGAGTCCCGCTGGATGTCCCTGAGGGAGCTGCCCTGCTGCTGAGCCAACTGCTGAAAGAATCTCAGTCTGACCCATCCAGCCTCGGGCATTCTGCGGCCAGCAGGGGTTGCCTTACCCAAAATCATCCCATCCTCCAGAGTGCAAACTGAATCTGGTCTGTGGGTCAACCTGTATCATGCGGTAGAAAAAGTCCAAAGCCACGGATGTGGGTCCCACTCAGGCCACAGCGACTCTGCCAACGGCTGGAGCCAGGCTGACCCCACATCCACCACCCCAGCTCACTGGCCTCTCACAAAGTGTTTTAATGCTCCGAAGACTCAGCTGATTTATTGTCAGATGGAGATGGGAGAAGAAACATTGTTTATAATCTCAAGGGATAGATATACTACTATTATATCACGCTATAATGACTGTCATTTATTAAGGGCCTATTTAGGGCCCATAATGGCCATGGGGAGTGGTACATTTGGCCCAGACCCTCTCTTCAAGTGCCTTGGATTGAGACTTTTGAGGTCACCCCTGAATGAGGCTATTAAACAGGCCTTCTATTCTCCTATGTTTGTTAAAAGCATTCATCCGTCCAAAGTAAACATTTAAAATGTAGCAATTTTTGTAACAATTTTGGGACTTTTTATTTTTTAAACACCCCTAGGGGCTCAACAATGTGAATTAGCTCTGGCCTCTAGAAAGCTAAGAGTTTCCGTGCCTATTATGTATTAAACGCACTGCTCGGCATTTTAGGTGTACTATGTCTAATTCTCATAACAAAACTGTAAGGTAGGTATTATTATTTCTATTATACAGCTGATATTGAGAGGTGGGTATTATGATTTCTATTAAACAAAAGAGATTGCAAAGTGGGTAGTATGATTTCTATTACATGGATGAGGTTGGGAGGTGGATATTATTATTTCTTTATGGAGATGAGGGAACGGAAACCTAAAGAGTCTTAGAAGCTTGCCTAAGAGTGTACAGTTTGGACAGGTGAGACTATGAGATCTAGAGAGGCTGGCCCTGGGAGGGGGGTGGTACGCAGGCTCAGTTGCCAGGAAGCTATTTTTGCAGGTAGGGAGCATGTGGCCCTGTAGAAGCAGGATGCCCTCCTCTGAGAGAGAGGAAACCACTGGCAAACCTCCATGGAGGCTTTGCCCCAGCCAGCCTGTGTCTTTTCAAGCGTGCGTCCCGTGAATCAGCAGTGCAGGGGAAGTTCTCTGCCACCTCCATCACCCCCAGCACCTGTCACAGAGGAGTTCCACTAATAGATGAGATGGGCGCTGGACTTTCACAGCAATTTTGAAAAATGAATCTGAAACGGTGCATGTCAAGGTTGCAGACAGTGATGCTTCAATGACAAGCATCCATAATAATGTGACAGTACAGCTGCTAAGCTCAACCAGGGAAGCTCAGAAACCTCACTGTCATTGCTGGGAATACTCTGGGTATTTCCTGCAGAGTGTGGTCAAGGACCCAGCCCAGGAGTTCTGTGTACCAGCAGCTCGCCAAATTAGGGAGAGCCAGCCCCCACTTCAAAGCTACAGCTGGACAGCGACTGCTTTTCCACACTGCGTGTCACAGGTAGTCACACCCTCCTGAGTAGGGTACAGCTCTAGGTCTCCTCCAAGTCACGATGACAAAGCAGACCTTGCCAGCCTGTAGGGGTGACTGATGCTCGCCAGCTGCTACCTGAGCTGTCTCACACCGTCTATATCAGAGGTCCAGGGGTAGGGCGACAGGAGGGTAGAGATCTAGATTTGCCTTTTGCATGTTGTCCAATTTTAGGCTGTCCCCGAGGTAAAAGATGAGGAACCAACAGTACCTTGTTTTATATTTTTTTTAACCCTACACCCTGTTTTTCCAACTGACAGCAGCCTCTCCGTCAACGCTCTAGGGAGGGGTTCTCAGCTGTGTTCGGAGGAGCCCTGGGTTCCCCTAGAGATGCCGCAGAGCTACCTTGGGGAGGAGAACCATAGAGAGTCAAGCAGTCCGTGTTCCAGTGTGGACGTACCAGATTCAATCTGCACAAATTCCCCGTGATCTGCATCTTACACTGGGTTTTTGCGTAAGACATCCTTTGCAAAAAGGGTTTCATTGCTATTTTTAAAAAATAAGGGAAAGAGAAAAAGGAAGAATAAGGAAATCCACTTAAAGGCCATCCAAGTCTGCCCCATTTGAAGAGAATCCTTCAATGGAGAGAGGGACATGTCCTTCTGGGGGAAAGAACATAGAAAATCTTTCCAATTTAGACTTTGATTTGAATCAATCTCCTCCAAAGAACCAAGGAGCTCTGTTCTCTCCCATTTGACCATCCTTAGAAGGGCAGAGATGGGGAACTCAAACTCAAGCGCCTGCAGGGGCCAGGCGGGAAGTATACAGAGAGAAGGGGCCTGGAGGGTCTCTGTTGAATTGGGAAGTGTATTTTGCAACTGAAAGAAGCTGCTACACAGCGCCCCTTGGGGTTTGCCTTAAGGAGATGAAGCCCAGTCTTCCCAGAACTTCTGATTTTGCAAGAGAAGTTGGAACTCCAAAATTGTATGTGACTTTTCCAAGGATTAAATGTTAGCAACGCTTCCAAAAAAAATCAAAACACTCTGTGGGCCAAGCTACACGTCTGTGGCCCTGTGCTGCCAAATTGGAGAACTGGAGCAGACAGACTGGTGGTCTTTATGAAGAATGGAGAGAAGGCAACCCTCTCCCTCTATGGACCCATAGGAAGAGCAGGGCTGTACTCAAAGATGCCGGCACACGCTTACTCTCAGCCCTCGTGCTCCTGCCCATCTCCCTCCACTCCACCCCACGCCACATCTGCTCAATTCCTTTTCCTCTTTTGTTCTCCATTCAAATGTCATTTCTTCAGGGCAACAATTCCTTGGCATCTCTGTCCTCTAGACTAGCTCAGATCCCCTGTTATAGCTGGTCTCCCATAGCTCTCCCCATGCTGTTCTTTCCCAGCAATTAACACAATTTGTTTCTATATCTTCAGTTGATCTTTTTGAAGAACATCTGTGGGGGATGTAAACTGTAAGCTCCAGTGGAGTAAAAGCTGTATTTTTGGCTCTCCATTACGCATTCGTCACACTTAGCGCAATACCTGTATGGACTTGGATGAATTAACCCAGAGCACCATGAACCACCAGTCCCCATCCCGTGCAGTTGCAGGAAACACACGAGTTCCCCCAACCACCTTCACTTGGGATTCCTTGTTCACTCTGTGCATATTTGTGCCTGGTTGAATTTGGTGTTGCTCGTTGGTTGGTTTGGTACCTGATCCCAGACCTTCTCTAACTTTCTATCCTTAAGCCTTGGGCTCTGTAGTCACTTCCCTTGTCCTCTCCACATCCACAGGAACGCTGTGAGTAAAGGAGAAATCATCAGCTCCATTTTACAGACGAGAAACAGGAGTTCCTAGAATTTCGGGCTGATACAGTGTTTAAACTTGGGGATCTCCGAGTCCAAAAACAATTCCCTTTCTTTTGGTCTCAGTGTTGGAGAAGGTGAGTAAGAAACAAACCCTGAGATCAAAAGAGCTTAAGTACCCAACATCAATGATCTGCAAGTTTTATGGTGTGATATGCTATGCTTGTATGTTTAATATCAATATCCCTGCATCCTGGCTCATCCTTATTAACCTTTAAGCATGTTATGACATACAGATGCAGATAGATAACAAATAATTGTGTTTCAGGTGGGCCTAAGAACTAGAACCTAGTACCTCCATCGTCGTAACAACTGCAGTAGTAGAGGTAGCAAGCATAGTCTCTAAAAGTTATCTAGAGCTTTCTATGTGCCAAGAGGCATTCTAATCTCCTTACTTGCAGTAGTGAGTTGAATAGTGTCCCCTATATATTCAACTCCAGCTAGAACCTCAAAATGTGACCTAATTTGGAAATAAGGTCTTTGCAGATGTAATTGTCAAGAGTCTTGTGATGAAATCATCATATAAGAGGAGACGACACAGAGCCACAAAGGGAAGAAGACCTGTGAAGATGGAGACAGAGATTGGAGTGATGTAGCCACAAGCCAAGGAGCACCAAGTTTTGCTAGGAGTCACCAGAAGCTGGGAAGAGGCAAGTAAGGATTCCCCCAGAACCTCAGGAGGCAGCTCAGCCCTGCTGACATCTTGATTTCAGACTTCTGGCCTCCAGAACTGTGAGAGAATAAATTTCTGTTGTTCTAAGCCACCAAGTTTGTAGTAATTTGTTACAGCAGCCCTAGGAAATGAGTACACTTGCTGTGTGTCATTTAATTCTCACAGTAACCCTATGAGGTATGATTTTACAAGTGAGGAAATTAGGGCTCAGGGTGGTTATATGACTGTGTGAGCCCATAACCAATGAGTTATTGAGTGACCATTGAACCCTAGGGGTCGCTCTCTGGCCCCCTACAGCTACAGGTGGCCACTGACAAGCCTTCCCAGCCTCCCCTTGATTAGAGCAGAGTCCCCCAATACACTCTCATCGCGACTCTCTGTGCTGTGATCAACACCATCTATAAGGAGAGAATTTCTTTTCAGAAAAAATGTATATTTGAACTCCCTCCAGAGTGCTCCAGCTCACAGCATGGAGATTTACCATGTTGAGTTGCGAGCTGGCTTGATTTTATTCCTTCGCTCTCCAAATAGAATATTTCAATAACTCAATCACAGCCTCACCTACACTCAACTGGAATTTAAAGAACATACGTTGCTCATAATCAAGCCTCTTCCTTCTTCTATTACCTTTCCTTCCCCTTCCACCAAAAGCCCTGGGGGGAGGGAGGCGAGTCGCAAAGAACGGCAGGATCTCAGATAAATGGAAAACTCCAGCACACGCCCCCTTCGGTTCCATCTCAGAACATTGGCAGCTTGAAATAGGCCTTCCTCCAGTTTCCAGCTCAGAGGTCAGGAGGGGCAAAGTGAACATGGTAATTTTTCTAAGTGTTTTATTAAATCTTTGTCAAGTGGATGAACATCTGTTCTCTTTTCTGCTTGTGTTTTGGGGAACAGATCTAGCCTGGAATCACATGGCTTCGAGGGACCCTGGTTCATGTGCAATCATACTAAAGCTTTCTCTCAGGCCTTTGCCAAAGCAATTAGCAAATCTGCTTTTAATCAATTAGTCCCATCTTTTCAGCTCCCTGAGGCAGAGGCTGCCTTCTCCTTCCCCACCACTTGGCCTCCACAGAGGCCATTTCAAAAGGCACAATTTGAACCAATTATGCCTGTCTTGTTATTCTAATCATTAATCATCATCACTCTAATGACAACTAATAGGCTATTTCAAATCCCTTTCTGGAACATTATGGGACCTAATCATAATAAAACATAAATAAAAGACAAATATTTTCTAACATGCTTCCAAGTTTTGCACAGCTCTTTCACATACATGATCTTGTTGGGTCTTCAGTGCTGTGAGTTGAGTTGTTAATGGGAAAATAAAAAGCAGCCTTACTCTGGCTCTCAAGTCACTCGGTCAGGCCACAACCAATTATTAAATCACAAACAGTATTCGTTAAAAAAAAAAAGAGAAGGCCCACGGTGTGGTGTGGTGGACAGAGAAAAGAGAAAGCTCCATGGGGCTACCTCTGCATCATGAATCCTTATTTCCTAAGTCCAGTTTCCTCATCTGGGAAGTGGGCATTAAGGTGCCTGTCCCGCTGAATCGTTGTGAAGATGCAACAACATGGCACTTGGAAAGTGCCTAGAACAATGCTTGTCAAATAATAGCCACCATAATGATGAGGAATAATTATTGAGCTTGAACAATGTGCCAAGCTTTGTGCTCTACCTCCTACCTGTTTCATCCCATTTAATCCTCAGAGCAACCCTACAGATAGATGCTATTGTTCTATTGCTTCACAGTTGAGGTCAACAAGGCAAGGAGAGTCAAGAGTCTTGCCCAAAACATGTAACTAGAAAGCGCTAGGTGAGCCCAGGCAATCTGGTTCCCAAACTATATCCTAAAGACTCCATAAATGGTGTCTTTAAAAAACTAGCAAAAAAAAATATATCACCTGGAGAAAGCAGGGATGAGACAAGGCTCACACAGAATTAGCTCACCTAGCACCGTGTGGGAGTGAGAGGGAAGAGAAAGGATTTGAGTACACAGTGTGTTTTGGTCACTATGCAATGTGACTTTATACATATTACCTCCCTTAACTCTCATGATAGTCCTTCAAGGAGGTATTACCATCTCCATCTTAGAGATGAGGACTCTGGAGCAGAGAACAATGCTGACCCAGTGGGGTAGAGCTAGGAATCAAGTCCCCATCTGCTTCTGCCATAGCCCATGGTCTTCTACTGATGATCCCCAGGCTGTACTGTGCTGTCTAACTGCCTTCTCAGCACTGTCCCTGGAGTCTTCTAGCCCATTGCCTGGCCTCTAAACTTCTGACTACATGAAAATCAGTGCATTGATTTCATTTGGTTTCCATAGAATAGTCTTTTGTCTCAAAGAGCTGCCAGGTGGCAGGACTGGTCTCAGGTTAGTATCTCCTTGTACAACATAACATAATCAACACACACACACACCAGCAGCAACAACAACAAACTCAGCTGCTCCCTCTTCACCTCACTCCATATCCAGTCCCTTCTACAGTGTCCCCATTTTGCCTCTATGCCTTTTGCCCCTTCTCTTATTTTTAGAATGTTTTCTGGCTGCCATCTAGCCAACTGACTTTCTTACTTCACTTAAAGGGAGAAGTGCAACACATGAATTAAGAACTGAAGGCTCTGGAGAAAACCAACACTGAAATCAAAGCTTGGCTCAGTCACTCACCTCTCTGTCTCTCAGTTTCCTCATCTATTAAATGGAGATGATAATAATAATATTTGCCTGACAGGATTAGTGAGGAGGTTAAATGAATAATATGTGAAAGCAGCTTAGCACAATATCTGGTGGAGAATAAGCACTCAATCACAAAAGCTAGCCTTAGATATACGTCACTCTCGGCAAATCCAACCCCTCGAATATTTCTTATTTTACCCAGGAGTTTGGTGGGGAAATTTTCTTTTCTCATCTCAGCAGAGCATCTGACTTGCATGGCCCTCTCCCCTCCACGAGGTTGGCCTGCCCGTAATTAACCTCTCCAGTCCCAGCCCATACATGTGACTATAATCCTTCATACACTAGTTAGATGTGTTCTGCACACTCTCAGAAAATGGAGCCCCCACAAGGGTGACGGATTTATCTGATTGGAGCCAAACTATCTGAGGACCAAATATTCAGACCCTGCAGCTCTTGGGCAGACAAGTAACACTGCGTACAGAGTGGATGGTTGGTTTCCAAGTGCCAGTCATAGGACAATTCACACAGACCCAGAGCTTCAGGTCTGGGTCAACCAACTGGATTCATTGTGACCTGGTCCATTGCCTTAACGTATGCCAATAACCATGTCAATGGTGGAGATTTTCAGAGACATTTTCCATGATGGAAAAGGACACAGAATTGAGTTAAACTTAATATAATTCTCCTGCTCAAGAACCTCCCATGGCTCCCAGATGCTTCTCAAACATTTTGATCTCCAGTCTCCTTTGCAATCTCAAAAAATATTGAAGACCCAAAGAGCTTTTGTTTATAAGGGTCATATCTACCACTATTTGCCATTTTAGAAATTAAAACTGAGAAAATTTTTAATTATTTGTGAATTCCTTTAAAAAACACAACAATAAACTTTGAATAAATAAATAAATAAATCTTTACCTGTGCATGATTTTGTTACATCATGCATTGGTCATTTAGAAAGTATTGGCTCAATGAGTTATGCAGCTCTTCCTAATGTTGAGATATTCCACTATATAATATCAAATATCAAACAATCAATTTTTTATTGTACATGGCAGGAAAGAATTCAATGATTTGTAGTGCAGTTTGGTAACACTGCTTTGTTTCATGCTAAGGTGCCAGCAGTTTTAGTCACCACTGCTTTTCCACCACCAGCACAAATATCAACACAGGCGAAAAGGCAAAAGATGAATTGAGATTATTATGAAAAAAGTTTTGACTTCATAGACCCCCCTCCAAAAGGATCTCAGGGAACCCCCAAGGGTTCTGTGGACCACAGTTTGAGAACTGCTGGAATCAAGAGAGTAGTTAAGTGAGTTGGCTTTGGAGTCAGGCACAGGTGGCCCAAGTCAAAGTTCTGCCACACACTAAATGCATGACCTTGGATAGATGACATCGCCTCTCTGAGCCTCAGTTGCCTCATCTGTAAAATAGGAATAATGATAGTTCCTACCTCACAGGACTGTGCTGAGGGTCACATGAAATATTTTATATGAAGAGCTTAACATAGTGCCTGTCTCAAGTACCCAATAAATAGTATGTAAATTTTGAGTATGTAAATCATAACAACGTGATGTAGTTGTGCCAATAGAGGTGGGTACACGATATGGGAAATAAAGGGGAAAGGGCATCTTATTCTACTTTGTATAATACACATTTAGGTACATGCCTGTCTTCCTCATACTATTTCAGGATCCTGAAAGAGAGAAAAGAGCTAAGCACTATGCTGAATTTAGATGCATCATCAAATAGAAATATTCCTTGTTTATCCCTCAGAGCCTCTCGGTGCATATATGTAGTTAATACTCTTTATCAAATAAAAAATAAGTAGCAAAGAGGCAGTAGTTTAGCTGAAACATGCGTTTTCTTTGAGATAGGGATGTTTTTCAGGTTTTTCCATCTCTTGTTACATTAACTATTCATCCGTTACACCTAACTGACACTAATATTGGTTTCACATGCTGAAGGGAGACTTCAAATTTAAATACTCAAACTTCTTAGAAGTCTCCTTTGCTATAAAAAGTAATATGCCTTATTCTTTTAGAAGTCAGATCAAAGGAAAGAGCTAACCTTTCCTCTAAAAGCCGGCAGCGACTTCTTCCAGAAAAGACGGTCATGTATGTCTCTGCACAGTTGAAAAGCAAGCTAACAGTGTGTCTGGTTCAATACAAGACAGGGAGAGTTATGAGCCTGCGTGGATGTTGAAACATGGAAGTGTGCTTTTCAACGCCTCTACAGGGGTACCTGTTAGCCCCTTCCTGCTACTCCAGACTGCCAGTCCTTGTGCACCCAACCTGCTGCTCACCCTCCGCAAGGCTCTATGGCTCCCTGTGGTCACGTCTACGGCTCTGGGCTTCCCTTTTGCTGAGTCGGAGGCAAGCTGCTTTATTTGCCCCCTCAATTGTCCAGCCTCTCCCACAAGAAAGGAAAATCTGTACCTTAGAGATGAGTTGTGAGTGAGTCAGCACACAGGGCAAAGGAAGAAAATTGGAATTACTTTTGGAAAATGCTTCAGCCTCAACCTGACCCAAACAGAGATATCTCACATGGGACCATCACTAGGGAAGGAACACAGTTCCACTGCTCTCATAAACAAAGTTGTAAAAGTGAAATGTTTGGGCAAAGACAAATGAGTGCCTTTACCTCATTTTAACACCCCTTGGCAGGCTTTTCCAAGAGGCAAAAGGCTCAGGGCTGCTGCAACATCAGGGCGCTCAGAATCCCCTGGAAAGCTTGTTAAAATGCAGATTCCCTGGCCCCACCCCTCAAGCAATGCTGATGGAAAGCCTCCAAGATGTCCCTGAGAATTATTTTCCACCAGTCTGGATTTCCAAGCAAGACCAGCTGGAGGAATTCTAGCCACCGTGATTTCTTTCTATTCTCACTATTTATATATTCTTTTATTTAGAAAATGTTCACCAACACCTACCAAATGCCAAACACAATTAGTCATATATATACAAAATATATATGTATTAATGTATATACCACAAACTTTATTTTCATGAAGCTTAAATTCTAATAAGTCAAATCATCAACAAATAAATAACCTGTGTGATAAATGCAAATGTTCATAGCAGCATTATTCATAATAGACAAGAAATTGAAACAATCCAAATATTCATCAATAGGAGATGGATAAATAAAATGTGGTATATCCATACCGTGGAATATTATTTAGTAATAAAAAGGAATGAAATACTGATATATGGTACACCATGGATGAACCTTGAAAACATTATGCTAAGTGAAAGAAGTCAGACACAAAAGTCCACATATTGTATGATTCCATTTGTATGAAATGCCCAGAAAAGGAAAATCTATAGAGACGGAAAGTTGATCAGTGGTTGCCAGGGTCTGGGGAATTGGGTGGAAGGGGAAGTGACTACAAACAGGCATGAGGGATCTCTTTGGGTGATAGAAATGTTCTAAAACTTGATGGTGGTGATGGTTGCACAACCACACCCTTCAGTCTTATGTATTACCTGCAAACATCCCTGCAAACAAGTTACACTCCCCATCTCTGTGTTTGGGCCTCAGGAGTAGGTTGAACCATGACATAGGGCTCAATAGGATCATGCAAAGAGACGAGAGTCAAGCATGATGTGAGAAGGAGACTCATGGGCTCAGGAGTGACACGTGCTGACCCACCCATCAACCCAAACTACATGCAGAAAGGAACATGTAACTGTCAGAAACATGATAGAACAGCCAAATGGCCATGAAATCAAGAGCCTAAATCATCCAATGTGTTTCCATTACTCTGAGAAAACACAATAATATAAAAAGAAATAACAGTCATGGTGGCTAACATTTAACAAGCCCATCCTATGTTCAAAGCACTATTTTAAGCTTTTTATATGCATGAACTCATTTAGTCATCACAGCGACTCTGTGAAATGGTATCATTGCAAGAGTTTTCTATAGGGTCCTGGCAGGACGCAGATGACACATTCGAACAAGGCAATTGAGGACAGCTTAAAAAAGGACCACTTACAAAGGAGTAGGCAGTATTCTGGGAACCAATAAACACTGGTGCAATACTCCAAGGCTAGCAACAGCAGAGTGCCATCACTCCCCTGGGTCTTACAAGAGGAAGGATGGGTACTAGCACCTAATGGGAGAAACTGTAGCTAGGAAAGGGGATGAAACCTACTCACATAACCCAGAAAGAAGGGAGCTGGGAGAATAAATTCCCCAACCTCACTCTCTTCCTTTTCTCCAATTTCCTGCTGACAACTCCGAGTGGAGTTGTCCCATTGGACAAACCCATTTGGACACAACAGGACAAGGAAGCCTACATAAGTCAACCTTTGGGGCACAGAGAAGGATGGAGAAGGGTAGAGAATGAATCTAGAGGGACAAACGGAAAATACCCAGTGTAGTACCATTATCATTCTCTCTTGACAGAGAAGGAAACAGGTCTGATACAGTTAAGAAACATGTCCAAGGGTAAACAGCTAGAGAGCCAGAGCTGGGCTAGGAATCCAGCTGTTCTGGTGGCTCTTAACCACCACCTCTAGGCTGCAAGTGTTTCCCCAACCCCAATCAGGGTAGAAAATGATCAATAAACAGCTGGGAAGGATGACCAGGACTCCCCAGGGTTCCAGGATTAGGGGAAAAAAAAATTGTGCCCCAGCACGCAATGGTAATCCAGAACCAAGACCAGATCATGTGACCCTGTACTCCCCACACTCTCCCACACCCAGATATTTTAGTCATGCTGTTCCCAGGGAAGCAGCCCAAGTGTGAGTATCGACTCTCCAGCCAGGTCACTGAACATGGCTCAAACACAAATCTCCAGGCACATGGTGTTCAGTGGAAACTATCTCAGACTCTTCCAAGTGAGTGCTGCTTTACTGCCACCCATAGGCCTACTGCACCTCTGAACTGCCGGGGAAGCAAAATTCATGCAATTCCTGCTTGTCCTTCAGCCTCAGAGAAAGAACCACCTGGGAAGATGCTTCGACTGGTACAGTAAAGATCTCTCCAACTCTTTTTTGTGTGTGTTTGTGAGGAAGATTAGCCCTGAGCTGACATCCAACGCCAATCCTCCTCTTTTTGCTGATGAAGACTGACCCTGAGCTAACATCCCTGCCCACCTTCCTCTATTTTTTATATGGGACGCCGCCACAGCATGGCTTGACAAGCAGCGCGTGGGTGCGCACCCGGGATCCGAACCCGTGAACCCCAGGCTGCCGAAGCAGAGCGTGCGCACTTAACCGCTACACCACCAGGCCGCCCCTTCAACTCTTAAAGAAAAACAAAATAAACGTGCCTCTCCCTGCTCTGATTTTCAGTGATTTGCAGAACTGGTATGCGATGGAATGGGCTATGGGGTCCCTGAGTCCCCAGAGGGACCTGGTTATGAAGGGTCTCCTTCATTTGACCTCTCATACCCCACCACCCACCCTGGGGCTGTGGGGTCCCAGAGATGTTCTAAAAAGACCTTGACCCCAGAGACAGATGCCACCCAGGAGTCACCCAGCTGGTGAGCCCACCCCTTGAGGCCCCATTGGCCCCACAGGATAAGCAAGCAAGGCCTCTTGGCGCTGTCTGAGCTGACAGCTGAGTGGTGGAGTTGACATGGAAGGACAAGCCTGTCTACTATCCGAGCCTTTGTTATCAAACAGCTCCTACAGAGCGCTGCGGCTGCAGCAAGCACATCAATACGAAGGCAGGCAGCCTTTAGAAAGTAGACGCCAGGCCTGCTGTTAGCCCGAGGTCCTGGGGGCTCCGAGCCCACCTATTTCATCCTTGACTTCCAGCTTTATTGTTCTGTGATGGGGAGGAAGGGACCGTTCTCCCCGTGTTCACCTCGTCTGCCTTCTCTGCCACGCACTGTGATGGTCTCTGGCTCCCGGCAGGTCACGAAACCAGCCAGCTTTATGATCGCTCTCTCCCTGTTTCCCCAGTCTGTGGATCTTTCTGTCCCAAATAAATCAATGTTACTATTTCTCCTTTCCCTCTTCACTCTCAGCAGGCTGCCGCTCAGGCCATTTCTTTCAGATAATGAGCCAGGCATGCTGTCAAGCTGGGCCTAAGCCGGGATGGAAACAAGACTGCATGGTCCAAACCAGAGGGTTTCTGAGCCGCTGCGCAGATTTCCCTCTGGCTGGGCCCATCACAGCGATTTCTCTTCTGCATGATGGATGAGGAGGATTGCAGGACAGGGCAGGCCAGTGAGGGCAGAAAGAGCGGGTGCAAAGGCTTCATCCTAAGTCATCTAAGTGGACTCCTCGGTCGGCCCACGGAACACACACCGTCTTTATGTCAGTAGGGTTTCCAATACCATTTCCATTTCAGACACCAAAGAAAGGACTATAGAAGCCATTTAGCTGAACAGTTTCCAAAGCAGAGACTTTTTTTTTAAAACAAACAAACTCCTACATGGAATCTCAATGAATGTAGCATTGCCCCAGCTGATGCTGAAAGGAGGGCTCAGGACCTCCCCATGTTCTCTCCCCATCAACTCCACAGGCTACCCAAAGGTCTCAGTAAAAGCCCAGAGTTCCACCAGATAATAGTTTGGAAACCACAAGTTGACCCTTTCATGGAGTTGAAAACCTCTCCTCAGCATTTCCAGCATGTTCCCAGCTCTGGTCATTTGCGGCCATCGCCACACACACATCCATGAGTCTGTCGCTGCCTGGCATCTGCTGCTTTCCTTGTAGTGGCTGGTACCAACCCGGCCTGGAGGCTCTGCTCTCCCTGCAGGCCACCGCTGCCTCGCCACTCCCCGGTAAGGATGAGCCTGACTGTGGCTGGGCCCACAGCCCTGTGTTCCCCAGCCCCCTGTCTGGCCTTCAATGCCCCAAAAGGCTCCCTTGACCTGCACGTTGATGGGCTCCTCCCCAGGATGAGTAATTTCCCTGAGCCCTTGGACCTAACTGCCTTCTTGGCATTGTACTATAATGGTTAAGAGCATGGGCTCTCCAGCCAGGCTGCCCAGGTTCAAATCCTGACTGTGCCTCTTTCTAGTTACATGACCTTAGTAAGTTAACTGCTCCCTGAATCAGTGTGCCCATCAGAAAAGTAAGGAGAGTAATCCATCCAACTGCATAGGGCTGTTGGGAGGATTAACTGGGTCAATATATCACAGTTCTTTGTATGGCCCTGGCACGTGGTAAACACCCAATAATTGTTACTCTATTGCACCCACTCCATTCTCACCCTGTACTTGGCACCCACAGCCCAGAGGGAGCTGGGCCACCAGGCAGTTCTCTACCTTCCTGCTCCTGAGTGCACACTTCAAACCACACTACCACCTGCTGGTGGCCTGCACACACTCCGGGGCACTAAGCCAAGATAAAACTTGAACTCACAAATTCATTTTCTAAAAGTCTATTCAATAAATATTTACTGAGCACCCATGCAATGCCAAGAACTGTGCTATGTACTAGGGATGCAACAGAGAATAAAGGAGACAAAATTTTTACTCCTGTGAAGCTTACATTGCAGTGACTTTTTTTAATATTTTTCCCCCCAAGGAACCCAGAGGCAAAGGCTGACCCTGAGGGCTGATAAAGACTCAAGGAAACGCTCAGCTTCCCAACCCCGTGCTGCTTCAGTGCTCAGTGGAAGCCCTAAGGCTAATAACAGAATAGTAGAAGCATCACCATGATTGTGGCCAGTGCTTTCTCTACCTCTGTAGGCACAGAGCCTTTCTTGCAGTTACAGTGGCCACAGGATTGAGTTCTGGCCCACGGAACATGGACAGAAGTGACGTGAGCTGCTTCCAACCCAGGCCCACAAAAACTTCCTGCATGAGATGCTCTCCATATTTTTGTCCCTAACAGTCTTGAATGGAGAGGACCCTCACAGCAAACTTGAGAGCCACCCCTTGAAGACAGCAGAACCACAAGAGAGAAAAAGCCTAAGCCCCTGAACTACCACTTGGGAGAAAATTGCTCAACCAGGAATTCTCCAGTGTCAACTACACTGCAGTTTGACAAGACTGAGAAATAAACTTTGAAATTTGGGGGTTATGTCTTATCAGAGCTGATACAATTTAATGCGTAGAAGTGGTAAGGGACTCGGGGGAGAAACAGACAAGCTAGATGAGAAAATGAGATGGGTGATGAATAAGAGGAGAACTCAATCACATTCTGTTGCTCTTGTAAGTTTCTGTTCTTTAACATTAAAAAGTAAATGTGGTTTATTTTTCAGCTGAGCTCAGTAATAAAACATAAGCCAGGAAAGGGGATTATATGCCTACTATTTTAGAAAAAGAAAAACATAATTGACATGATTTCTTTCATGGAGGAGAGGAGAAAAAAAAGAAAGAAATGTCTTTCTCAAGCTGGTTGGAGAATTTGGAGTCAGAGTCTCAGGCACAGAGAGAGTGCTCAAGAAACTCAGAGGACATATGACCAGTTTCAAAGGCTGAGAAACTTCTTAGACCAGAATGCCTCAGACTTATGGAGAGATCTGATGAAATCACCAAAATCACAGATGAGTTAACAGAAGACAAAAGCTGTATCTTCTCCATATGAGACCAGAATTTAAGGAAGAATCCAAGCTAGCCTAAACGTATTACACAGGAGTGATAAGATGAGATATACTAGAATGGACTATCCCCCAAAATAACATTAAAACTGTTCTCAATGGGGTTCCTCAGACTATCAGCATCAGAATCACTGGGAATGTTAGGTGAAATTCACTTATATTTATTCATACTAGTCAAAAACTAGAAATAACCCAAATGTCCATTAACTGGTGAAAGGATAAACTAAATGTAGGATATCCATACAATGGAATATTATTCAGAAATGGAAAAGATGAGCTACTGATAAATGGAACATGTATGAATCTCAAAAACATTATGGTAAGCCAAAGAAGCCAGACATAAAAGCACATACTATATGTTTCCATTTATGTGAAACCCTAGAAAGGACAAATTTAACCTACAGTGACAGAAAGAACATCAGTAGTTGCCTGGGCGGGGTGGTGAGGGGAGTGGAGAGTGAATGGGAAGTGGCACAGAATGTGGGAATGCTCTCAACCTGATTGGAGTGCTAGCAACCATGGGTTTACAAATTTTTCCAAACTCATCAAAATATACACTTAAAATGGATGCATTTGTTGTAGGTAAAGTAGACCTTAATAAAATTGATTTCAACATTAAAATCTACAAAAACAGGCCTCTTGGAAGCAACAACACCCTAGGAGCAATGAGCACACCTAGCACTCAGATCTTGGTTTCTAATACCATTCTCCAATACAAGGAACCAGGGCCTCTTGGAGAAATGGCTGATTCTAGCACATAGGCAGAAGTACACAGACAAGCCCTAAGTTTTCTGTGGTGCCAGAAAGTGAGGAAGTACTCAAAAAAAAAAGAAACCCCACAATGTTTGACACAATGTATGTCAAACAGACAGAGTCACCCAAAGGTGATCCCAATGGCCAAAGCTGAAACATCTGAGCAACAAAATGAATAAAATGGTATTGAATATAACCCAAAGGTATAGTACAAATAGCCATGTGCCCATTTCTGAATAAATAAATAAGGGAGAATCCATAAAGCTCTCATAAAGAAGAGTTCCAAATAATTTATGTAGATACTCTGCCCTCAAGGAGGTGGAACATAATTCCTCACTCCTTAAGTGGGGGCTGTGCAAAGTGGCTTCTTTCTAAAGAGCACAGTGTAGACAAAAGGAGTAAAAGAGTGACCGGGAGTGGAGAACCTGATAAACACGACCTCAGCCATGTGATCAAGGTCAACATCAACAGTGATAAGTCACGCCGCGAGTATGTGCCCTAAGACTACGTGATGAGAATGGCGCCTCACCTCTGCGGTTTTCAAAAAACCCATGACCCAAGTCGAATCATGAGAAAAACATCAGACAAATCTCTGCCCCTTGTGGGACAGTCTACAAAACACCTCACCAGTACTCTTACAAACTGCGCAAATCATCAAAGACAAGAAGAGTCTGAGAAACTGTGTCAGCCAAGGAGACATGACCACTAAATGTACTGTGGGATCCCGGATGGGATCCTGGCACAGAAAAAGGACATTATCTAAAAACTAAGGTAATCTGAATAAACTAGGGACTTTAGTTAATAAGAATGTATCAATATTAGTCCATTAATTGTGACAAATGCAAAATATTATTAATAGTGGATATTGGGTGTGGGGTATATGGGAAATCTCTGCACTATCTTGGTAATTTTTCTGTATATCTAAATCTGTTCTAAAACTAAAAGTTTATTTTTAAAAATTATGAGTCTCTTCAATCAGAATCTAGCCCATGGTGCCCTGTAATCTGTAGTCAACACATTCGGGCACATCCAAGAAGCCCTAAGGCAGTGGTTCTCAACACTGGGCTGCTCAACAGAATCACTTAGGAAAAAAAAAAAAAAAACGATCCTGGACCCCACCCTTAGACCGAGAAATTGTGATTCAAATGGCATAAAAAGAGGTCAGACGTGGGTCTTTTTGAAAGGTCTCCTGGTGATTCTATTGTGCAGCCTGAGTTGAGATTCACTGCTTTAGGACATGTTGGATCCCTTCCTCTGTTCCTTTTTACTTCTAAATCCAATATTTCCTCCTTCCTTCCCCTTAAAGCATTTAATCATATCACTTGCCTGCTTGCAAAAAAAACTGCCATGGGCCTGCACAACGCAAGAACCACTCCTGAGCAGGCACACTGTAGCCCTTGGCCACCAGTGCCCAGCCATCTCCTAGCTGTACCTTTGTCTACCCCTACAGCGGTGCAGGCACCAGGCCCAGCAAGACTCTGCTTCCTTCACAACACCAGGGTCCACATGTAAGCCTCCTCTTTTCTGGCCAGACTTTCCTGCCTCTTCTGCCTGACAAACTCTTCTTCGTCCTTCAAAACCTAGATCAATGTCACCTCCTCTCTGAAGTCTTCCCAGATTCCACCCTATAACTTAGTCACTTTCCTCCTTTGTCTTCCTGTACACTTTTCTGATACCTGACTTATCACCCACTGCATTAGATTACAATTATTTATTTGGGTGTCTCTGCCCCATTGCTGGAATATGAGCTCCTTGAGGATAAGAATCTGGCACTATTGTCACTCATACTTCCCTGTCCTCTCAGCACACTGCTGAACACCAAGTACCTCTTCAATATTCATTCAAGCGAGTGAGTGAGTAAATGTGTTAATGAACAAACTCATTCTGGAGGCCTTAGCCTCGTGTTAGGGGAAATAAAATCTGCCAGCTAAGAGAAGATCTCTCCCTATATCAGACGGCCCATCTATTTTTGTTCGTTTGCTCTGCAAGCGACATTCGGAACGTTTCCTTAATGTGTTTGTTAAGAACTACAAACGCCAACTTAATGAACAGGCTCTCGTGTACATAAGCCAGTCAGGATGTTAATGATGCTGCTGGGAATATGGAAAGCAAGCAGACATCTCAGACTCATGAACCAGCCCAGAGCAGCAAACACCCTGCAAGGACGAGAGCAGGCAGAGGTACAGCCAGGAGACCAGTGAATGCCCAAGAGCATTTTCACTGTCCCACCCGCAGCTCCTCCCCATGACCACCCTGTAAAGCATGCAGGCAGCTGTTTGAAACCTCTCTTTTTTATGCGAGGAAACCGAGGCTCAAAAAAATTGGGATGGGAGCCAATATCATGGGCAAAGCCCAAAGCACTCGCCACTAAGGAGAAATTGACTTGAAGAACTTTCTTTTGCATTTGTAAAAGCTTCATGAGAACCGTCCACTCAGTTCCATATATCCTTGTGCTGCATTTCAAGAAGTAGCAAGTCAATACCCACCAGCTCATTCAGTGGAGGGGCGTGGACTGGAATCTGAAACTCCTATGACAGGAGGAAAGATTCTGTGTGGCAGAAAGAAGAGGATCTAGGGCCACAAACCATCTGAGGATTGGATAAAAGTTACAGACCCTCTTGCCCAGGGAAAAAATCCAGTGCTCAAGATTTTGCATAAAAGCCAGATTTTGCATAAAAAGCTCTCTGAAATATGCAGGGACTATCCAGGAGTCTACCCACAGGCTAGATGTTCCCTCCAAATCACGAACTTCCCTAATTTATCTTTTTTTAAACAAAAATGTTTAGTACAGGCTGCAACATAGTAACTGCTCAATAAATGAAAGCTATTAATTATAATGGTGTTAAAATAAATGTGAAATTAGTCTCTTTCCAATTGCAGGGGATAGAAACTCAACTGAAACTGGCTTAAACAAAATAGGGATTATTGGGAGTATCAGGCTTTAGGTACAGCTAGATCCACGTGCTCAGATGAATTCATCTAGAATCTGGATCTTCTTGGTTTTTCTTGGATCTTGGTTCTATTCTCAGATAGGATCTCTCTTTGTTGGGGCAATATGGCCGCCAACTGCTCCAAATTCACATCCTATCCTTTCAGTAACTCCAACAGAAGCAGCAAGCTTCTTTTCCAATAGTTTCAGTGAAGCTCAGGATGGTCTTATTGGGATCATCTGAAGTCACTTGCCAATCCTTGAATAAATCTCTAAGCCTGAGTGACAGCATAGCCTAATGGGCCTGGCTTTAGTTTCAAGCCCACAACGAGATCTGGAGGCGGGGAGGCGAACCACCCAAACCACATGCATTGAGAGTGGGGACGGGGTGGCTCCCCAAGAAAACTCAGTGTGCTATTACCAAAGGAAATGGGAAAGTGATCCTGAACGGGCAGAATCAATCTATGCCCACTACAATAATAATAAACAGCAATCACATGTAGTGGGCTATTGCTCTTTGGAGTGGAGCCAGCACGCTGTTTATTGGACACTGGTCTGGATGACTTTTTACATAGGACATGGTGGTCCAAGGCAAAATGAGATGGAATAGTTCGAAGGCAGGGGAAGCCCATTGACTCCTTCATCCCAGTAACAGCCCTGCTTGCTCCTTTCAACTCTTCTCCTTTCGAGAGAGCAGCCCCAGTAACAGAAACCCTCCCATCTCCTACAGTCCTGTCTCTGCCAGTCAACAGCCACTGTTAACGAGAGAAGAGAAAAATCTCCTATCATCTTGACAGGCCTCCTGCTCAGGTGTATTTTTGTTCCTTTACCTAACCCTGAAGGCTATCTTTATTTTCTCCCCTACTGAGTGTTTTGGTGAATGTCTGCTTTAATCATTACAGAGATTTAGAAATTTGCTGGAGGAAAAACTGCAATCCTCACGGAACAGGGATACCCGAAGTGCTTTTTCTACCAATGACCTCAGCCCTGAAAAGGAATTTGAGCACCAGTGATAGATTGAACCCTCTGGGCCTTGGAAACGGGGACTCGCCTCTCTGCCCCCTGGGCCTCCATCATCAGCTGGCCGCAAGATATTGTTCATCTGGATCGGATGAAGTAAAGTGCCTTCAACGCCTTTTCCTCTTTCTAGCCTGCTCTGGGCCACAGCCCAGCTCTGGTAAGCCCCCTGCTCTGGCCGTAACTCAAACAACCACCCCAGAAGTCCAAGAAGAAATGATCTGCCCACACCCTTCAAGACGTGGTTGTCTAGTTTTATCTGAGGAGAACTCCTTTTAGGATCGAGTTTTGGATGGGAGGGAAGAATGTTTAGTGTAATGAGAATAAAAAAGTCGGAAAACTGAAAGCTGTCAACCAAATTCTGTTCTTTTCTAAGAGCAAGAAGGAGAGTCCTGTGGTGATCTCAACACTAACATCCACTTGGCACCTGCTCAAAAGCCTGCTCTGGCTCCCTATTGTCTGCCATACAAAGTCAACCTCCTGAGTGTGCCTTCCAGGTCCTGTGTAATCTGGCCCCTACTCACATTTCCAGTCCTAACTCTCTTTGCTTTATCCCCCCACGTTGCTCCAACATGTATTAAAGAATAGATCCTGCTTGCTCTCTCTTTCTAATGTGTTTCTCTACTAGTTACTGTATTAGTTTCCTTTCACTGCTCTAACAAGTCACCACAAACTTGGCGGCTTAAAGCAACACAAATGTATTTTCTTATAGTTCTGGAGGCCAGAAGCCCAAATTGGTTCCATGGGGCTGAAACCAAGGTGTTGGCAGGGCTGCGCTCCCTCCAGAGGCTCTAAGGGAGAATCCATTTGCTTGCCTTTTCCAGCTTCCAAAGCTACATTCCTTGCATTTGTTTGCTCCTGGTCCTTTCTCCATCTTCAAAGCAGAGTGGCATTTTGCTTCATTGCTCGCATAGCCTTCTTCCTTCTCAAGTCTCCCTGTGCCTCCTTCTTATAAGGACACTTGTGGTTGCATTTAGGGCCCACCTGGATGATCCAGGATAAACTCCCCATCTCAAGATCCTTAGCTTAATCCCACCTGCAAGCCCCTCTGCCATATAAGGTAACATCCTCAGGTTCCAGGAGGTTAGGAGCTGGATATCTTATGGGGGGCTCATTACCCGCCTGCCACCACCACTTCCTACACACCTATCAGAGGTCACCTTGATGTCACTTGCTCCAGGAGGCCTTCACTGTCCCACATCTCTTCCCAGCTCAGGGTTACATGCCCGCACCATCCCCTGCTCCCCTGAACACTGAGCACACTGGAGTATGTGACACTGCCACCGGCCTGTTCACTGACAAAACTCAACTCCTTGAAGGAAGGGAGCAGATCTAATGCCCGGAAAGGTATGTCATTTATGGAAGGGCATGTAAAACAAGAAGTGAGGGAAAATGAAGCTACAGAACAATAGGTACAACATGGACACTGGTCAAAGAGCACCTGAATCTGGAAAGATACAACCCAACTTTGACACGTGGTTACCTCTGGAGAGAGGAGTAGGATTGATGAGGCGAGTATGAAGGGAGATTTGGACTCCACTCCTGTGCTGTTTGTGCTTTTATCATGAGACTGTGTTCATGAATTACTTGAGAAGTTGAACAGTGGCATATTTGAGATTCTGTAGCGTTTCCCAGCTATCAACTTGAACAGTTTTTTTATATGTGTGTGCAGCGCCCACTGAATCCCAGTTTGAAAATATTTGCAAAAAGACCACTTAGTCTTTTTTTTTAAGATGATATTGGTTTTATCAAGATTCTTTTTTCACTTTCAAAAACATCATCAGTGATTTAATCTTTGGAGCATTTGCAGTGTTGAGCTATTAAACAATCCTGTTTTGTTTTGTTTTGTTTACTGCAGTAACATTGGTTTATAACATTGTATAAATTTCAGGTGTAGATCATTATACTTCTATTTCTGCATAGATTACAACATGTTCTCATGTTCACACCCAAATACTAATTACACTCCATCACCACGCACATGTGCCTAATTATCCCTTTCGCCCTCCTCCCTACCCCCTACTCCTCTGGTAACCACCAATCCGATCTCTGTCTCTATGTGTTTGTTGTTGTTATTATCTACTACTTAATGAGTGAGATCACACGGTGTTTGACCTTCTCCCCCTGACTTATTTCACTTTGTATAATACCCTCAATGTCCATCCACGTTGTCACAAATGGCTGGATTTCATTGTTTCTAATGGGTGAGTAGTGTTCTGATGGTGCTCAGGGCAAGCTGCCCCAGGAAGCACCACTCTGGTATGCGGATTATTTCGAGCTGAAGACAATAAGGACATTTGACCTCCCCCACTAACTGCCTAAAGAATCTGACATGGTGGCTCATTCCTGGAACAGATCTTCTATCATGATGGCTATAAAGATAATGTAAAATAGATGTTACAATGGGAGGGGCACCAAGCCCCTTTTATCAAAAAACTCTATCTCTCCCTGACCACATTATCAATAGATGACCCTGAAAAGAATTGTCCTCCTGCCCTCTGAAGTCCCAGGCCACTACCCACCCCCAACACGTTCCTTCGCCTTTAGCTGCAATACTTAAGCAAGCAGCTTAGACAGAGGGACGAGTTGCTCATTTCTGAGTTTCTCCCATGTATACATGTTATTAAACTTGGTTTTATTTTCTCCTGCTAACCTGTCTTGTTGATTATTTGGCCAGCCAGAAGAACCTTAAGGGAAAGGGCAGAGGGAGATTCTCCCTCTTCCCCCAACAGTTTTGGCGTAGTGGCCAGGAGCCACACTGGCTGGCAAGTTGCCTTCTCTGGCTGGAAGACCTGCCTTCTCCCTGGACTACTGCAGATGATGAGATACGGGAACGCCTGACGAAAGCCGGCAAAAGGTAAGACTTCTTATCACGTCAGCCTCCCGGAATCTCTATCTGCGGAGTCCAGCGGAAGGAAATGGTGAGAATTTTTTCTCTTTCTAAATTTAGATTGACAGGAGAAAATATTTGGGAAACTAGTTTCTTGGGCTTTTAGTGACTCTTGGTTTAAATTTGGTAGAGTACTCTTGGTTTTTGATCTTGATCCCTTTTCCTCCCAAAGGTAGTCTCTGTTTTTCTCTTTTGTCTGTGTCTTTTGTCATAAGAAGGAAATACCATAGGGTAGGACGCAGGCATAGGCCCTATAAGCCTGCTGTCCGGGCCGGCCCCACAGACTCGTGAGTTTGCGGGTCTCACCAGACCGGCGTCTACAAACTTTGCTGTGGGTTATTATGCACATGAAGTGAAGGTCATTGCCAAGGGCATCTTGGAAGCCAAAAAGGCCGCAAATTTGGCGGGCACGGGTCGAGCAGTTAAGAGCCATTAGGGCGCTCGCCACTTTCAGAAGACTCCCGTGTCAGGATAAGTTGGGTCACGGAACGGGGTAGATGACACAGGTCCCCCGCCAACTGCAAGAAAATGTCCGTGCAACGACGAGGTACTCTGTAAAAGCACACAGTCCCCAACCTCGCGGCACCTCCCCCGCTAGGTGTTATTCTGGCTCCAAGAGACCTAAGGCGTGACTAAAGCTGTCATTGTGCACAGAAAAAAAAAAAAAAAAAAACGGATGAGGTTTTTCCGTCTTGTTCTGTGTCCTGAGAAAACTTGGCTTTGTGGCCAGTGAGAATATTCTCCTTGGTCTCCACCATACGGAAGGTGCATTTACCGGGGTGCACCTTGGTGGCCAGTCGAGTAGACTGGGGTTCCGAACTGTCTCTTTGTCCGGCTGTGCCAAGCTCTCAGGGGAGTTTGTCATAAAGGGCCTAGTCCATAAGGGCTTTTGTCGTCTTAACCTTTGTTGCTTGTTAGTGCTGGAAAAATCCCATTCCAGTATCGCCTGCCCGGTGTCACAGATTAGCGGGTCTGTGACTGGAGGCGTCCCACACTATTGTGGGAGACCGGAGACACCATCCTTACCGCCTGTGCAACGAAGGTCTTTACTGTCTCTGAATATCTTTGGGAGTGAATTCTCTGGATCATGGGGGCTACATCATCTGCGCCCTCACCAGGGACGCCTCTTGTGTCCATGGTAGATTTATTCTAAGCGTGGAAAGTTACCTCCGGGTCTTTCCTTAAAAAGGCTTATTGGTTCGAGTCACTATTGGAATAAATATACAAATGAAGATCCTACTCGTCAATGGCCAGACGACAGATCCTTTGAATTGGAAAAACTTCTAAATTAGGGGAAAAAAAATTGTTTTGAGAGCTCTCACATAATTATTTAATTGGTACCTAAAAAAAGGCCAGAAAAAGGAAGGAAAAAAATTTGACTAGCCTTAAGACTTTGACTCAGGTTACAAATGAATTGAGAACATGTAAAAGTGTAAGTGTTGATAAGATTATAAAGGTTGGAATGTTTGAGCTAATTTTATATAAAGAGGTTACTTCAACTTTGCCTGAGTATGTTTTAAAATGTCTGACTGTGAATGCTTCCCTTGTCCAAAATTAGAAGACCAAGACCTATTGATAAAAATCTTAATGATAACTATGTTTAAAGGTATAAGAAGTGATGAAAATTGCATAAAATTTTGTAGGAAAAAACTGATGTTATTTCTATTACAGAACTGGTTAACAAAAATAGTAATTTAAATGATGACTAATTTTATCTAATGTCTTATGAAGTGTTGTAGGCAATCTAAATAATTATTGAGAATAAGTAAATAAATTGTTGTGAAAAAGATAAATGTTGGATGAACTTTAAACAATAATTATGTGTTATGGTGGTTACAGCTTCCAAACTCTTTTTGGTGACTTAAAACTTTAGAGTTTTGCTAAATTTTATGATAAAAATTCAACTGAGTATCTCGATTGTTTCCAAATAAGATAAGATATTAGACATTGATTGCTAAATGTACGTTTGTCTACGTTTGGCTTTTCATTACAGGAAAACTAAAAGGTGTTTTGGGTCTATTGGTAAACATGTGTTTTATTAAAAGATTGTACTATAAAGTAACATGTTTCTAGAAATTATAAAGTGTTTATAAATTTTCCAAGCCACAAAATACTAATGTAAAAGAAAGTTTATAATTGTTTACTTAGTTTTTACTTACAAATTAAGGTTTCTAAAGGTTAAAATTTCTAATTAGTATATGTGATTGAAGCTACTAAAAAATTAAGAAAAATATGTCTGTGTACAAGGAAAGTAAGATGTATAAAGAAGGTACAAAGAATGGAAATATTTTGTTTGGTCGATTAAGAAAGATAAATTTGTCCTCAAGTACTAGGAGGGAAAAGAAAGACATGGGACAAATTCTGAATGTAAAAAGAAAGTTATAGGTTTGTGAAAGAGGAATTCTGGAAGAAGAGTTTTATGCATGGTCAAGTTGGCTAAGATTAAAATGAATTTAATTAAGTAAATGAGTTTTAATAGCAGAAGTAAGCTGGTACGAAATTATAATTTGGTCTTATTTCTCTTAAAAGGATAATTTGCTTAAACTTGATAAAGAGGTTACAAAAGATTTTTCTTTACCTTTGAGTAAGTCTACCTAAAAGACAGAAAAAAAAAAAAAAAACTTAAAATAATTTCCTATGTTCAAAAGACTGAGGTCTCTCTATTAAGGCTTTTTGGACTGTTAATGCTCTGTTTGCTTTGATTGTTTATATTTTTTACAAGCTCCACCAAAATTCATATCTTAAAATAAGTCTTTTGTTCTTTGAGAATTTTCAAAGGGCCCTGAAACTTCTCAAAGAAATTTGCTCTCTTCCTATAAGGAGGAAGATACTAAACTCATTAGGCTTATTCAGTATGTTAAATTACATGGAAAGCATTGTCAGACAAGTGATGATAAGTCTGCTTAGGTGCTATTATGTGGGTAAATGTTATTGATATAGGTGTTTTAAAATTATATAACATTACTGAAATGCTGATCTGTCCTGATTATCAGTCATAATTCTGGTTATTATTATTTTAAAGTGTTGTATGTCACAAAATTAACCAAATTTCCTTGTCAATTGCCATTTTGAGGTCTTGTTGTTTACAGACTTATTTCTTTGCTCTAATGCTTTTGCAAAATATGTTTCATCTTCAGAGAAGTTCATGGAAAGGACTTTAACACTTACTCTAGAATACAAGTTTCTGACAAACTTTCTGATCATAAAACTGAACTTGGTAAAAAAATTACAGAAATCCGATGGAGAAACTGATGACTTCATAAAGCCACTAACAAAAAGAGTGGGATCAAGAATGGATTACACAGGACTGAATAAACTGATAAGGATGATTATAATTTTTATGATTTTTCATTTGAAGTATTGCTGAGTTTTTAATGTTTTGTTTTTTCAGATTTAAGGAAAACTTTTTCTCTTTTCTCCTGAGCTAGCTATGACATAACAATTTGGTAAATGATACTTTTGTAAGCAAAATTGAAATATTTACCTTTTTCTCTCTACCTGATCCCTCCAGGATTTGGAAACTCTTAGTGAGTATTGTTGTTTTCATGGCAATATAGTTAGTTGCATAAGTTCAATAAGAATCTGTTCTCCTTATAACAAGACACAATTGGAAACACTGGTTATATTACCAAGGTTGTGACTGGAACATCATATTTGCCATATAACCATACAGCTTTTGAGGAATGAAGATTGGACTTTATGGAATAAAGCCACGTGGAAATATTGGCCTGGTACCTTATGTTCCAAGCAGCACTTACCAGGATAAGTAAAGAATGTCACTTATCTGGCAGGTACAAGGAACCTCGAAATATTTTGGGGAAACCTTGGAAGAGAGGAATTCACCCAAATCTGTAGGTATTACAGGCAAAGTCTGATGACAAAATCCTTGGCTTGGCTTTCCTGGCCTCAAGAGACCTTTAAAGTTCAATCTGAGATTCCTTATAAAAAGTTCCAGCAAAGCAGATTTAAAAGAGCCTATGTGATCAACTGCTATTCTTGCTGTACCTATGTAAATAATTGGGCCAACTGTATTGGAACTAGACTTATTTTACAAACTAGTTAGTTTTAATTTGGCTATCTTTGATAAAAATGAGGGTGATTTTAGAGAAAAAAAATTATATTTCAGTAAAAACTATTTCAGTATAAATTTGCGGATATTAGATCCTAGTTTTGTTGTCTTTTGAGGTTTTTGTTTTATATCTGTTGACTGGACTGGATCCTGATTTCTTCTAGTCTCTTGAAATATCTGGCTACAGATGTCCAAACTAACGTTTTTGATTTTTTCCATCATTTTCATTTGAAATCACTGAGAACTGAACCTGCCCTTTTTCCTGAAGCCTTACAAACTGAAGCTGATGAACTTGATATAAACTTAAGAGATGACCTGACGACACCATCAGAGACATTTTAAACTGCAAAAGATACTTCGACGCTGACATCTAACATTCTTCTTCACTGGCTGTCCTCTGAACTCAAAAACTGGTTTACAATTTGCTCTAACCATTAACCTTGTTTTTCTTTCGCTTACACAAATATGCTTTTGGAGTCTGCCATGCTGTTGGCACAATTTGGAAATCCCGTGGATTCTTAACTTCTGCAGGAACTCCTATTGCTAATGGACACTTAATTGCAGCCTTATTACAAGCTATTCACCTTCCTTCAAAAATTGCCATTGTTCATTGTTCAGCCCATACTAAGGAGACTGATGTCATATCTTTAGGGAATGACAGGGCTGACAGAGCTGCTAAACATGCAGCTCACTATGGACCCCCTTATCCGTTTTCCACCCAATTCTTAAACCTGCCTTTATCCCTGATTGATGTTATTAACTATCAGGCAAATGCCCCACAATCTGAAAAAGACAATTGCATACAAAAGGGTGCCAAACAATTATCAGATGGATTATACATTGGACCAAATGGACTTCCAGTAGCTCCTTTTCTTTTGACTTTTTGGCTTGCACTTATCTCCCACCAAATGGGACATATGTGCAAACGGGGGATAGTTAAGGAACTGAAAGACAATTGGTTTTGCCCTGGCATCCATAAAATTTCTGACCAAATCACCTCCCAGTGCACAACTTGCAAATCTTACCAAGTCTCTGGGAGAAATCAGTGTGATCCAGGAAGTCCTTCCAGGCCCACGCTGCCTTTTGCGGCACTCCAAATGGATTTTATAGACTTGCCTTCAGCTTTAGCTTACTCTCACTGTTTGGTTATTGTCTGCATGTTTAGTGGATGGACTGAATGCTATCCAACCAGACATGCAGATGCCACAAAGTGGTAAATAAATTAATAACTGAAGTTATTCCTCGCTTTGGCATTCCTTTATGGATTGAATCAGACCAAGGAACTCACTTTACAGCAGAGATAAACCACTTGCTTGCAAAAACTCTGGGGTATTCATTAAAATTTCATACCCCATATCACCCTCAGTCATCAGGGCAAGTGGAACGTAAAAATCTAGATATAAAAAGAACTCTAGGAAAAGTCTGTCAAGAAACTGGACTTAAATGGCCAGAGGCTCTGCCCTTGGCCCTTATGAAGATTCAAAATACTCCAAATAGAAGGCATGGACTGACTCCTTTTGAAATAGTTTTTGGACGTCCGATGCCTACTGGCGTCTCTAAACCTTCAATTCCTGGATTAAATGAATATTATGGGAACTTAAGTGAACAATTTGATGCTATGACTTGTTATATACAAAAATTAACTAGTATACTTGAAGCATATCGTCAACAGGTAAAAGAGGCATGGCCACCACCTTCTGACAAGCCTTGCCATCCCTTTCGACCAGGAGACTGGGTGTACATCAAGGTCTTTAGAAGAAAACACGCACTGTCACCTCGCTGGGAAGGACCTTATGAAGTCTTACTGACGACCTGCACTGCCATCAAAATAAAGGAAAAATCTTCCTGGATCCATGCGAGCCACGCCAAAATAGACCCAGAACATCGCTCTCAAGACAACTGGGAGATAATCCCCACAGGAGACCTTAAACTAAGGATTTCGAGGGCCAAAACCCAGGCCCCAGAAGCAGCCGACATCACGAAGTAGACAGCTTTTCCCAAGATCACGGATCAAGAAAACCTACTTTGACCCATTTCCTCCACCTTGCTTCAAAACTCCCTATGTATATACACACTCACACACACAAACTATTAGTGGATATATATATATTATTTTTTAACCATTTATTAGAAAGCTGACTGGAGAGTGCTGGTCTCTATCTGTCCCTCTTCCCCTCTCTAAGTCTCCGCTATGGGCTCTTTTCCGATCTGTGTCTTGCTTTTACTAACCCTCTCCTTTTCAACAGGTCTGGCACAGACCAAACACCCCCTTATGCCAGTTTACCAAGCCCTAGCCACGCTAACTAATCAATCTGACTGTTGGTTATGTCAACAGCTAGATAGTGCAAAAGAACCTGAACTAGTCTTTGTTCCTGCTGATATGAACACCCGGTGGACTAAGTACGGAAAATGGATGAATAACAGAGTATGGTATCCGCAACAAGGGAAACTTCACTCTGCTTCTTCTCCTGGTGAGTCACTTGGGCCCCAGAAAGACTACTTAGAAGGTCAAGGACTGTCCCTTGCCCAAGTAGAAGCAATAGGTGAAAGTTTTTCCCTCTGCATTGAAAGTAAACATGGCGCTGGACCTTTCCTGGGTGACATACCGAGACAATATTGCAGTCAAACTCTGTGGTTTGATTCCGCGCAGGCGGCATCTTCAGAACTCTCAAGGGAATTGTAAGTGACTCTATCAGTACTCCCTCTGGCACAAACATTTGCCAAATCACCAAGTGCTCTGGATGGCTTACGAGCCACCCGTGTGCAACTTGGGGTATCGCAGCTATCCGCATGGTTAGGCTGCCCAATGCCACAGACTATATATGGGTGGATCAAAAATCTGGACTCACCTGGTCAGGTGACAAGACCAGGCTTTATAGCTGCCAAAATCAGACTGCAGGCCTCCTGTACCAGCTATTCCGCAATCTGTTCTGTTCTCGCAGATTGACAGGAGCTCATGGGAAATGGAAATGTTTAGGTAGTAACAGTGCAAGTGGCACAGATCATGAAATAGTCCAGATCCTGGAAACTACAGACTCAATTCTAACCTTGTCTTTAAACTACACTGGTCTTTTCATTTTATGCGGCAACAAAGTGTATAAAGGATTCCCACCTAATTGGTCAGGACGATGCAGACTTGGATACCTGGCTCCTTCTGTCACCAAACACTCCACCTTAAATGCTAGCCAAATTACAAACTTGGGTTCGTTTGTTCATAAGATTGTGCCACATAAACGTGCCAGTCGAGAAATCGTGGAAAATCCACTTGTGTATCACAACTCCAAGTTCTTTTCAGCCCTGAGAGTCCTATTCCCCGGCTTTGGAGACTGTGAGTTGGAAAAGGCAATATTAAATCTCTCTATGGTAATGGAGCAAGAGTTCAACACCACCACGCAAACCTGGAACATACTCCAGTCAGAGATTAACAGCCTAGCATCTGTGGTGCTCCAAAATCGACGTGCTCTGAATGTGCTCACTGCCCAGCAAGGAGGAGCATGTGCAATCATTGGAGAAAAATGTTGCTTTTATGTGAATCAAACAGGTCAAGTAATATCTAACTTAAATCTATTAAAAGAGAAGATTGACATTTTTCATCAGATAAACGAAGCTCACACATTTTATTGGACTGACTTATTTCCAGGATTGGGGGACTGGTTTAATGGAGTGTGGGGAAATGTGCTCCGATTTATTCTTTTCTGCCTGTTCATCCTCATTCTAATCTATGTTCTTTTCTCTCTTTGCAGACTTCTTATCACTCGGATACTAACATGATTTCTCTCTCCACAGTCACCAGCTCAGCTTTTAATATGTGAAACTTCTAGGGAAGTTTCAGAGGAGGGAACTGATGGTGCTCAGGGCAAGCTGCCCCAGGAAGCACCACTCTGGTATGTGGATTATTTCAAGCTGAAGACAATAAGGACATTTGACCTCCCCCACTAACTGCCTAAAGAATCTGACATGGTGGCTCATTCCTGGAACAGATCTTCTATCATGATGGCTATAAAGATAATGTAAAATAGATGTTACAATGGGAGGGGCACCAAGCCCCTTTTATCAAAAAACTCTATCTCTCCCTGACCACATTATCAATAGATGACCCTGAAAAGAATTGTCCTCCTGCCCTCTGAAGTCCCAGGCCACTACCCACCCCCAACACGTTCCTTCGCCTTTAGCTGCAATACTTAAGCAAGCAGCTTAGACAGAGGGACGAGTTGCTCATTTCTGAGTTTCTCCCACGTATACATGTTATTAAACTTGGTATTATTTTCTCCTGCTAACCTGTCTTGTTGATTATTTGGCCAGCCAGAAGAACCTTAAGGGAAAGGGCAGAGGGAGATTCTCCCTGTTCCCCCGACAGTTCCATTGTCTATATATACCACATCTTCTTTATCCATTCGTCCCTTGATGGGCACTTAGGTTGCTTCCAAGAGAAGACCACTTAGTCTTAAAGCCTCATTATTCAGGGTCTTCTGCCAAAAGCCAGAAACAATATCCCAAGATTCCAAGTACTCTCAGTCACTTTCTTCTAAAAGGATCCATTTAGGGTAGGACATCCTGATTAACCCCAATCTCTAGTTAGTGAGGGAGCAGGCTGTTCATGCCATGGAGCTGACAACTGCCAGGGCTTGAGGATGCCACACAGAGCTGGGATGACTGTTCATCCGGCCCTGCCAGAGCAGGGAAGGGGATCCACGGCCATCACGTTCAGTGGTAGATGCTACCAACCCATCAGCAACCAGCAGATGTCACCAGATCAAGCCAATTGCTCTGATTAAAAAATTATGGCCCAAAGTAGCAAGGGAATGCCCAGAGAAACCCATGTGAGGACACATGAAACACATGTGAGCAGTCATGAGAAGAGAAAGCTGAAGAAACCCAGAGTAATAAAGACACCACTAATAAGAAATTTCTGATAAACAAGTTAAGGGCAAGAGACAGGCATGGAGAAAGTATTTGCCACACGTGTAACAAAGGATTATTATTTAAATATACATATTTAAACATTTTTCAAATGAATAAGAAAAAAAGCAAGCAGTCCAGTAGAAAAATGAGTGAAAGATATGAACAAGTAATTCACAGAAAAGAGCTTTCAAATGGCTTGTAAATACATGGAAAAATGCCCAAGTTCACTATATGATCAGGAAAGTGTAGATGTCAGTCTCATACTCTATTTGTAGGAGGGCAAATTGTTAAAGTAGTTTTGTGAAAAATTTAGATGTATGTAAGAAACCTTAAAATGCATATATCCTTCCACCTTGCCAAGTCTCCACCCTAAAAACTCACATACCTGTGAAAAGAAGAGAAATGGATTTTCACGGCAACATTGTGTGTTGTTGTTAAAATCTAGAAATAACCTAAAGGTGCAGTAAGAGAAGATTGCTAAGTAGGCTATATAACACCCATGCTAGGAAATACTATACAACAGTTTAAAATAGTGAGGTATATCTTTATATACCAACATAAAAAGACCTATAAGATATTCTACAAAAGTTAAAAAGGGTATTGAGTAATTATATTTACAAATTATTCCTAAATATCTATATTAAATACATAGTAGTCAGGAAAAGTATAATCCAAATTTCTAATAGTCATAACAAAATTAATTCTCTACAAACTGTTTTCCCCAATATAATTGATGCAAAATTGGTTTAAAAGCACCTAGGAAAACAAATTAGGAGTTTTAGCTGATGATATAAGCTTAAAATCAATATGTAGCTATCACAATAACTAAAAGAACTTAAGTCACATTAGCAGAATGGGTCTTTGAAATTTTTTAATGATACTGGCTGGTGACTTTTTAGAATATCTCAATTTGAGAATTCCATCCCTCTTCATCCTACATCACTTCTATTACCACATTTATGAAGTTAACTTACTCCACTTTTCTATCAATTACTGAGAGAACAGTAATAAAATATCCCAGTATGATTCTGGATTTTTCCATTTACCACTTTAGTTATGTCATTTTTTTGCTTCATATATATTGGAGCTCTTTTAATAGGTGCATCCACATGTAAGACTGTTGAGTCTTCCTGACAAACTGACAATTTAACTAATATGAAATGTCCTTCTTTATCTCTGGTAATACTCCTCTGTCTTGACGTCTACCTTGTCTAATATTTATGTAGCCACATTCCCTTTCTTAAGCTTACTGTCAACCTGGTATGTCTTCTTCCATCCTTTTGTCCTCAACCTGTGTCTTCATATTTAAACTGTTTCTCTCACGAATGGCATATAATTAGGTCTAACTTCTTTACCTAATCTGACAACTCTGCCTTGTAAAGGAAGTGTTTTGTCGACTTATATTTAATGTGATTATTGGTAAGGTTTTAAGTCCACCATTTTGGTATTTGTTTTCCATTTATTCCATTTACTCCATTCATTTCATCTGTTTTTTTGTTCCTTCTTTCCTTCATGAATTTGTGTAAATTGGGTATTTTTTAGTATTGCAATTTCTCTCCTTTGTGTAACTTTTGAACTACATCATTTTGTGTTATATTTTTAGTAATTTCTTTAGATTAGCACTCTCTAATAGGAATACAATGTGAACTACATACGCAATACTTACAAAATATCTCAATTTTCTAGTTGTCACATTAACAAAATTAAAAGAAACAGGTGAAATTAATTTAATAATATATTTTATTTAACCCAACATACCCAAAATACAGTCACTTAACATGTAATAAATATAAAAAGTACTAATGAGATATTTTACATTCTAAAATCACATTCACACTAAGTCTCTGAACTCGGATGTGAATGCTATACCTACAGCATATCACCACATTTTTTAAAGGGAAAGGTAGTCATACCAGCACAATAAAATGGTGTTCCGTAGAAGAATATGTACACTGCTTCAGTTTTTCATTTACATTTTAATAATTAAAATTACAAATTCATTTCCCTAGTTTCACTAGCCACATTTCAAGTGCTTAGTAGCCACATGTGGCCAGTGGCCACTGTATTGAACAGAACAGCTCTGGAATTTATAATATGTAAGTTTAACGTATCACAGCCTAAAATAATACTATAGTACTTCATTAACAATGAAATACTCCTATGACAGCACAATTCCATTTATCCCTTCCCATCCTTTGTGCTATATTCACATATCTCTTTTTCCACCTACATTATAGACCTCACAACACTTGGCTATAATTTTTGCTTTAAACAGTCAATAGTCTTTTAGAGCTTAACTATATATTTAGTATGCATAAATATAATTTCTAGAGGCCGGCCTGGTGGATAGTGGTTAAGTTCATGTGCTGCACTTTAGCGACCCAGGGTTTGCGAGTTTGAATCCTGAGCACAGACCTACATACCACTCATCAAGCCATGCTGTGGTGGCATCCTATATATAAAAAGTAGAGGAAGATTGTCCCAAAAAAAGAGGAGGATTGGCAACGGATGTTAGCTCAGGGCCAATCTTCCTCACCAAAAATAATAATAATAATAATAATTTCTAAAAATTATATTTTAGTTTCTCCTGTATATTTACCCTTTCTCGTGCTCTTCAGCCTTTATCGTCAACCTGAGTTCCCATCTTGTATCATTTCCCTTTAGCTGGAAGAAATTTCTTTAACATTTCTTATAGTGCAGGTCTGCTGGCAACAAATTCATCCAGCTTTCCCTCATTTAAAAATGTCTTTATTCTGCCTTCATGTTTTAAATATATTTACTCAGTATACAGAATTCTATATTGAGAGTTTTTGTTTTTATTTCAGCCCTTTATAGATGCCATTCCATTGCCTTCTGGTGTCCATTGTTTCTGATGAGAAGTCAGCTTTAATTCTTATATTGTTCCCATGTATCTAATGTATATGTATTTTTCCTCTGTCCATTTTTAATATTTTCTCTTTTAACTTTCGTTTTTGTCAGTATGAACTACCATGTCTTAGAGAGGTTTGTTTTTTTTTAATTTATCCTACATGGGTTTCTTCAAGCAGTGTTGTTAAATTTGGTCTTATTTATTTTTTTTTTTTTTGGTAATTCTCTTGTTGCTTCAGTTTACATGAAGTTTTTATTACCAATACTTCATTTTTCAATTCTAGGATTTCCACCTGGCTCTTTTTTATAGGTCCCAAATCCCTTCTGAAATCACCCATCTCTTTACTCATTAAATGACTCACTTCCTATAGATTTTTAAACATTTGTACTATATCGATATTTTAAAATTTTAAATTTTTACCTGAAGATTATAGTATCTGATTTGCCTCTGGGCAATTGACTCACATTTTTCTATTTTTTTGCAAGTCTTCTAATTTTTTATTGTGTGTTAAACACTGTGTCTAGGAATGGCTCCTCTCTCTGAAGTTAAATCCTTCTAGATTTCTTTGTGTCCATAGCTCTTAAACAGCTTTAAAGAAATGTATGATTTCATTGTTGTTTTTTGCCTAGTGACTTGTGTCATTAGAGGTGAGGGTCTTCCACATTTTCCTGTGTCCTAGCCAGAGGTGGAATGCTTCATTTAGGATTTTTTGCATAATAAACCTTCCCCAAAACTATTGGATTGAAACAATAATCATTTGTTTACAATAATGTAAATATTTACAAAAATTTACAATTTATTTACAAACAATAATCAATTGTTTACATGTCTGTGGGTTAGCAGTCTGGTCTGAGGTCAACTGGATGGTTTTTCTGGTCTCAGCTGGAGTCTCATGCATCAGTAACCAACTACCAGTCAGGTTGGAGGATTCAGTTCTGAGTGTGGGCTGCAGATCAGCTGGTACAATGTGGGCACCTGAGTGATCTGTATCTCATCCTCCAGCAGACAAGCTGGAGTTTGTTCCCACAGCAGCTAGGCAGCAGGACTAGCCAGAGCATGAAGGCTTCTTGAGGTCTATCCTCTAAACTGGCACATTGTCACATCTGCCACATTCAATTGGCCAGCCCAGATTCGAGAAAAGGAAATATAAACTTTACCTCTTGATGCAAGGAGCTGCAAAGTTACAGCCATGACATGTGTCATGGAAGAGTTGAGAATTGTAGTTATTTTTGCAATCTACTCTAAGTATAACCATTTGTTCTTTTTGAATGTTTTTTCATTTTTAATTAATCACTTGAACTACCTTCTTCAAAAGAACAATGAAATCTACTTTCTTAATGTTTCTCATAAAAAAATAATGAATCATAGACTGCAATCAGTCAAAATTGAGAGTGTTCAATTGTGAATATCAACTGTATAGAGGGATCATCCAGCGACTTCAGGGAGGCAGAGGTAGGTGTTGTTCTATTCTGACCCAATGAGTCTGCACTTGGAGCAGTGTTTTGTTTGGAAAGGATATCATAAGAATAGCATTGTTAACCTGGGGCAAGAAATCAGTTCAGGCTGGGACTCAAAATCACATCATCAGACAGATGGTTAAAGGAATCAGAGCTGTTTTCCTTGGAGAAGAGAATCTTCAATAAAGACAAGCCATTCGGCTTCAAATATCTATAGATTTGTTTGCTTTAATAACTATTTTTAAAATCAAGAATGAGGGGTTATTTTCTTATCTAAATTATTTTTTATTGATATAATTTATATACCATAAAAATCACCATTTTAAAGTATACAATTGAGTGGTTTTTATTATACTCAAAAGATTGTGCAAGTATCACCATGGTCTAATGCTAGAACATTTTAACCACCCCAAAAAGAAACCCCACACCTGCCAACAGTCACTCCTAACTCCTCCCTCGTCACAGCCCCTGGAAACCACTAATCTACTTTCTGACTCCATAGATTTGCCTATTCTGGGGATTTCATATAAATGGAATCATACAATATGTGGTCTTTCATGACTGGCTTCTGTCACTCAGCATGATGTATTCAATATTCATCCACTCGGTAGCATGGATCAGTATCTTATTCCTTTTTATGGCTAAATAATATTCCATTGTATGGATAGATCATATTTTTTTTAACCATTTATCAGTTAATGGACAATTTTAGGTTGTTTCCACTTTTGGCTATTATGAATAATGCTGCTATAAACATTCATGTATAAGATTTTATTTTCTTTTAAATAAAAGATTTCAATTTTCTTGAGTATATGTCTAGGATCATTGGGTCATTTTGGTTTACTCTTGAAGGCAAAGCCAGTGCTAAGAGCAAATAATTTTCTACCAATGGAAACTATGGTCACAATGGAATGAGTTTCACTGAAAGATAATAAGCTACGTGTCCTGGAGTGGTAGAGGGGAAACTAGATGAGATTCTTGGTAGGACATGGGATGTTAGACTAGCAAGAGAGAGGAGCATAGGGTTTAGGAACAAATATTCTGGAGTTTAACTACTCGAGTAAAATTTCACTTCTGCTACTTGCTAGCTGTGTGACTTTGGGCAAACCACTTAATCTGGTCTTAAGCTTCTGAATTTCCTCATATTTAACATAAAAGCACCTAACTCCCTGGGGTTGAATTATATACTATGCGTAAAGCTCCTGGCACAGAGTAAGAGTTCAAACAATAGAAGCTACTGTTATTATGATCATCATTAGACTTGAGGTTTAGAGATCCTTTTTTAAAATACAAATTGGATATCCCTTTATCATTTTACTCTTTCACTCACTCACAATCTTTCCATTTCTCAGTTCCTCAGTGTTTTTCTCTCTACATATAGTTTTGCCAGACATAAATAGATTAAAAACCACCTGGCAACTAACCCAAACTCTACACCATTCCATAGAGAACTGGTTTGTTTCAGATTTAAAGAAGTAACTTACAAGGTGAGTTCGTAGCCAAGGTTTAATTCCTTGAGAGGAATCCAGTCTCCTTTAGGTCAGCAGGGTCATTGTTGGGCCAAATGACCTTACACGTGTTGCTTCCAACTTTCCCATGAAGGAGCTCAGAGAGTTCAATTAGCCTGCCTAGGAACTCATAAGCAGTAAAGCCAGAATCAAACACAGTTAATAGAATAGGGCAGAATGGGAACCTCAAAACCCTGGTGCATCTGACTCTAGAACTCTGCAGAGTATACTACCAAATGAATAGTTCATCAAATGAGTTAACAAGGTTATTGAAATAATGCAAACATTTCTTTATTTAACAAGACATATATATATATATATATATATATATATACATATATATATATACACACACACATATTTGGTATATACCAGGCACCGATCCTGGGGCTCAAACTTCATAGCAGTCCCACGAAGAGTTGGTATTATTATTATTACGTCCATTTTACAAATGGGCAAATGGAGACAGAAAGATTAATACCCATCCAAGATGACCTAGCTGATAAGTGGCAAAGCTGGAACCCCAGTGCTGGCCCTGGAGCCCATGTTGTCACCCACTGTGCTATACTGCTCTTAGCATAAAGAGAGAAAACTGACAGGGGTGATTTTCCTACCTATTAAACCTCTGCTTCTCCCAAGATGCCCCCTTGCTTGTCAGGTGTGGCCAGAAGAGAGGGCCTACATCCTAGTTATCACTGAAGCAGCCTGAGTCCCAAGCAGAAAGTTCTACACTATTTCTAGGCCCAAAACCACAGGAGTAAGGAAATCATTCTCCTTTTGCAAGAAGCCCAGGGTGCTCTCCCTGACATGGGTGCATCAGCTGCCTCTGTTCTTTGCTGATTCTCCTGCTTTTACCCTGCTCCTCCTCTCTCCTCTTCCTGCTGTTTGTTCACCTCGGCAGACTCCCAGTGTCTTCAATCGCTCTGAGCTCATGCTACCCAGAGGCTGGTTGCTGTTGACTACGCGCTGCCTCCAGCCACAAGCTGCAAGGCCCTGCATCCCACAGGCTAGTAACAATGCTCAGCCTCTTCCTTCCTGATGCGCTGGGGCTAGACCTGCGTCCTCCTGTGCCCCTTTCACTCTGTATGACATATCCCCCATTGCCTTGGCCCCCAGTCAGACATGCAAACAAGCCAGGACCTCAGTCCAGTGGGCAACAGGCTTCAAGATTCTCTCAGAGAAGCCTTTGCTCTTCAGCATGACATAATTCAATTAGCCTCCCCCCTTTGCAGAGATATTCTGAAGCTCTCCTCTTAAATAAACCAAATGGCGTCTTTGAGGAAAGCATTTGAAATTGCCTGCATTCAGCATCACTAGGTTATTTCTAAACATTTCAAAAGCTATATTTGCATTTGAAATATATTTTACTTTTATATGGCTAAGTTGGCTCATACCCCAACTCCATTTTATGGTTGAAGAGAATCATGCTAAGAGGTTTTAAATTATTTACTTTACATTGGTGGCTCTCAAAATTTAGTATATGCAAGATATACATCAGAAGAGCAACAAAAATGAGTTTGCTGTTCCAGTTCTTGAAAATCTGCATTTTTCAAAAAGGAACCTTCACTGATGCTCCCCCTCACCACTTGTCACCCCCCATTCGTTCTGATGCAGGTGGCCCAATGTTTTGAGAAATACTGCAACAAAACAACAACAAACAAACACATAGAGACAGAGATTGGAGTGGTGGTTACCAGAGGGGAAGAGGGGAGGAGGGAGGGCAAAAGGGGTGATTAAGCACATGTGTGTGGTGATGGATTGTAATTAGTCTGTGGGTGGTGAACATGATGTAATCTACACAGAAATCGAAATATAATGATGTACACTCGAAAAAAAAGTTTGTATGTTGGTAGGTGTTTGGGATTAAAGCACGCTGAGTTTCTTGTAAAAAAAAAAAAAAAAGAAAGAAAGAAATACTGCAACAGAGTAAGTAAGGGAGTCTATGGATAGAATACAGGGGTCTATGAACTTGGCTAGGAAAAAAGTGTTATGTCCATGATTTTAGTATCTTCTAATTGAAATTTACATTTCCTTCAATAACAAACATAGTTCATTATTGGCTTAGACCATAGTTGTATTAACAGTGCCTGTGACTTTGTCACCAACACAAGTCACAGATATTTTTATATCACACAGGTTTTGTGAGTATCTCAAAATATCCTTTATATTCACCAGTTCTTCAAAATTATAGTTATTATGAGCCTTGCTGCTACATCTCATCAATGTGTTTTTAAAAAAGCACATTACAAATTTTGTTTTATTTAGCAGTCTGATAATCATAATTTAATAGAATTGGCTGCCTTTGTAATCCAACATGTGTGTATATATATATTTTTTTTTTTTCCTTGAGGAAGATTCGCCCTGAGCTAACATCTGTGCCAATCTTCCTCTATTTTGTATGTGGGTTGCTGCCACAGCCTGGCCACCGACGAGTGGTGTAGGTCCACGCACAGGAACTGAACCTGGGCCGGCAAAGCAGAGAGTGCCGAACTTAACCACTAGGCCACTGGGGCCAACCACCCAAAATATATTTTTATGCATTTAAAAACATTATTCTGAGAAGAGATTTATAGGCTTCACCAGACTGCTAAAATGGTTCCTTGCATTTAAAAAGAAAAAAGTTTAGGGCTGGCCCCATGGCCTAGTGGTTAAGTTTCAGCATGCTCTGCTTTGGCACCCTTGGTTCAGTTCCCAGGCACGGACCTACACCACTCCTCGGCAGCTATGCTGTGGCGGCGACCCACATACAAAATAGAGGAAGATTGGCACAGATGTTAGCTCAGGGCAAATCTTTCTCAGCAAAAAAAAAAAGTTTAGGAACCTCTGTTCTCAGTCCTCCCACTCACCACCTCCAACTCCTGGATGGCCACGGAAGTTGGACAATGATGGTCACCTGACTCAACAGAAGCCGATCAATTGGCTGGGTTGAGCCAATCAGGTTCTCATTCTTGATTAAGAGGTAGCCAGCTGTCAGTGGGGGGATACTCTGGATCTAAGAGGTCTATGGAATCAGGGCTACGGCGAGTTCCCCTACAAGCCACAGACAGATGTGGAGAAGCCAAGACAGCTGGCCTGCAGAGAAAATCCAGCAGGCACAGCAAGGGAAGCAGAAATCAGCTCCATGAGCTCCAATCTATGATCCAAGAGGGGCTAGAAAGAAAGACCATTCCCATTGCCCCATGGCTCAGCTGCACTCACTGCCTTAGACCTGCATGAGAGTCCCTTCTCTCCTTAAAATCTATCTCCCATCCTTTTCCTAGTTGGGGTTTCTGCTCCTCAAAACCAATGTCTTGACTGTAACTGCCCATGTGCCACTTATTATTGGTTTCAGTACCTGTCTGCGTTTGTCATCATCACTTAGCCACATAGTGGCGAAGAGTCTGTATGTTCAGACTTCCCGAGTGCATCCTCTGCTACCCTCTGGTTGTAAGAACACGGGCAAGTGGCCTAGCCTTTCTGTGCCGTGTTGCTTTATCTGGAAAATGAGGACATTAACAGTGTCTACCTAAGACAAGCATCAAATGATTTAATATATGTAAAATATATGCCTGGTAGGGAGCAAGTCCTGGGTAATCGCACACCATTACAATGCTCATTGTTCCTAAGTCACAGGCCTTGGACTCTACATAATCTGTACCTGCTCACCTCATTTTTCAGCACAGCCCTAATCAGAGCTAATAGTGATAGACAGGCCTAGTTTGGGGCCGGATGTCTCCACAAGTTGGCATTCTCCACTGGCAAACTTAGACTTGCTCTTTGTAAAAAGTTTCCTTAGTAGGATTGTGAAGATTCTCTCTCAGAGTCCTGATCAATTATAAGAATGAATTTACTTATTTATGAGATAATTCCCTTATATTGAGGTTTCTCTGCTATCTAGGCCAAAATATCTCACATCTCCACTAACTCTCAGCTCAGATCCATGCTAAGGCTGGGACCCATTAGTTATGGGGTGTGGTGTGCTGGATACCTGTGAGGAGCTGCACACCCTCGAGGGGAGCACCATTACAAATGTATGGGTGAACTGAATGCAGCAGCTCTGAGAAAGGACAGCCACCTCTTCAGGCTAACCACCTGACCATGCACATCTCCTCCATGATGTGACCCTGGGCGCTTCCCCTGCTATTTACAAACACTATATAGCACCAGGCTCTGAGCACAAACACACAGTGCATCAGCTGCTGCTTCCTGGAACACATCTACCCTGGGGGCTGTCAAAGATGCAGATGTACAGAGCTTGTTCCAAGGATCTAATTTCAGATCTCAAATCATTTTGGCTTAATGTCTGTACCGCTATCATTGACATACCCATCAGGGAAGTCACCTGAGGTTGAGTGGAATACCAGAAAAGCTTGTCGGAGACTTTTTTCCTAACCATCAGGCAGTTTCATTGCTGCCTTGGTGTTTAGATGTTTTGTTTTGTTTTTAAGTGATTGATGGGGGAAAAAAGTTCAATTAGACTAAGACCTTCCATCCAAAGAAGATGAATAATATAATCAACCAAGATAAATACTGGTCTAATTCTTAAAGTCTGCAGACAAAGACTATGAAATCCCTCCACTCCCTTATTCTACCCTTTAATCATGCTAACATTGGAAAAGTTATTAAAATAACAACAATAATAATATTAATAACAGTGAGTATTTAATAAATGGTAGCTATGTGCCAGACACTTTCCTGAGTATGTCACCTGTGCTAGTTCATTTAACTTTCACAATAAATGAAGTAGGTGCCATCATTATCCCAGTTTTACAAATAGGCACAGAGAGGTTAAGAGACTTGCCCAGGATTACCCTGCCAGTCACGGCGAAGCCAGGATTGAAGCTCGGTGCCGGGCTTCAGGGCCATATGCTTAACTAGAACATGATTCTGTCCACCAAGCATCTCTTCTGCCAGAAGTTGAGCCCATTTTCTCTTGAGCATCTGTGGAAACCAGAACAAAACCACTTAAAATAGCCCTTCCCATTGCCCACAAAGAAGGTGGGAAAGTGCCACTTCACCCCTCCGTCAGTTTCTCTTGCAGACAACTTTAGCATGGACTGTCTCCTCCTGTGCTGCCACTGAGTTCCTGTGTAACTCAGCCACTTTCTTTTCCGGGCTCCAGGTCCAGAAAGGGTGACTAACCGCCTATTCCTACTCAAGATTCAGATTGTCTCATGTGCTCACCCAGGAGAAAATGTAAGATTTGGCCATTTTTCACCCATTCAGCTCCTAGACATTACCATGGGGAATCAAGGAGTATTAAGGGCATCTCCAGATTTCTAAAGTCAAAGGTTTTTACCAATACACATCCTTTCTGTGTGTCTTCCATCTTCCAGCTTTTTCCATGGCCATTGCTGTGTGCTTTGCAAGTGAAAATGGAAGCATTACTCAACTCCATTCCAGGATCTCGGTGAGGGATCTTAGTTCCCTGATGTGATGACTTGACTCAAGTAAACATCTTCTTGCCTAGTGATGAAGTGTCATCATCATAACTGCTCTGTCCTGGAGGGCCATGACCTGAGCTTTGTGTCACAACAGAAGACACTAGAACTCCTTGGATCACGTGTTGGGCTGGAGGGCAGCATGATAATATCCTGCCATGTGCCCTTGACCTGGCTTTCCAGGATGGAACCTTCAGACATGTGCCTGAGCCAAGCCGTGTGTCATCTGAGTGTCTCCACATCCCTGCTAGCAGCAGACATAGCATTAGCTTGGGCTGATAACAAGGGTGGAAGTGAAGCGTGCCACTTGCAGAAGAAAGCCTTGAGAGCCTGGACGTGATTTGCTATGTTTGTTTCTCCGTGCCATGGCCACAGGTGATGCGCCAGACAGTGAGCTCCATCAGCATGGGTGTTAGAGGCAGGAAATATAGAGCAGAGCTCCCAGCCAACCGACTACTGACATATAACAAGAGCAAGAAATCACCTTCCATTGTGTTAAGTCAGTTAGAATTAAGTAACCGTTACTGCAGCAGAATGCAGCCTATCCTAATTGCTCCACATCATGACCCCTATGTTAAGGGTTCTCCACCTGGCTGCACAGTGGAGTCATCTGGAGGGCTTTAAAATACCAACACGTGAACCCATCCCAAAGCAAAGTGGTTAGTAAGACATAACCACTCTCTTTAGATAATGAAACAATACCATCATAAATATATGGCCTCGGGTACACTGCAGATTTTTCAGACTGAGGTTTGGGAGGAGAGAGAAATAGCAATGACTTGCTGGGTATATAGAATCATGTAATGTCTTTAATGACAATTTAAGAAAACAGTGGCTTATGGGTATCTCTAAGTACCAAATGGTATATTTATTAAACAACAACAAGGAGCATTGAGGTGTCTAAGTTGGTGGTGATTATTCTGAAAAATGTGACAGTTTTCCTGATCTACCAGCAGATACTCCTATCCCAGCCAGTTTAATTAACTTTTGTCATGTGGTTCACTGAGTCTAGAAATGCAAAATTATCTGACTGTGTCCAGAGATTTGTCAAACATAACCTGAAAAAAACTACTTTTCATTTACTGTAAGGAGAGAAAGGGAGGAGGAAGGAGAATTCAGAAACAACACAAATGTATCACTGTAATTCCATTTTCCTTTGTTTCAAAAACAAAGAGAAATGAGTTGGACATGTGACAAACAGACAAAAAGCCAAAATAATGAAAACTTGCTCAGGGAAATAAAAATTGCCATTATTAGTATGCCTGGGGAGATCGCATCTACGAAGCAGCTGGGCTCGGCTAGTCTCCAAAGATAAGCAGAGAGGAGGGAAGAAAAGGCTGTTACAGCGATGGTGCTGCTGATACCCGGAAGAAAGCCACCTCTTGGTAATTGGCTAAGATTTTAAAATTAAAATACTGCTCATTTTGCTGACCCAGAGTTGCAGAATTACAAGTGCATGGAAATTTTCCTTTAGTGGGAAAGAAGTCTCTGGGCAGGAAAGATGGGCTTCAGATGCCTCTTTTGAAGTTGAACAAAAACTCTGAGCTATTCTAGTTGCATCTTCCACTTCTGGACCACCAGACTCGCACTAAAATACTGCCTGAGCTCAACCAAGAGGAAGCCAGAGACTTGTGGCCCTTTCTCAGGGGTTATGAGGGAGGCTGACAGGAGTCAGAGACAAGGAGCCCATTTATAAATGCCCGATTAACTTTCTGCAATGCATTTGCTTGTGAAATATGTAAACATGGTTTCTAAAAACTAAAAACTAAAATCACAAGCAGTCCTTGGGAAGTAGAACAGTCTAGGAAGACAAAGCCTACAGCTTTAAAACAATTTTTTTTAAAAAGGAAGATAATTTTCCCGCTAAGTCCCCACTCTGACACACACACACCTCTGGCAGACATTGTTAATCAATCATGGCTGTCATTCTTGCTGAGTCCCGTTGTGGCCAGAATCCTCAACATCTTGTCCCAGGTAGTCACTAGCAGTCAATTCAGGTTAGCATGCATGATGACCACTATGCTCTCTGTCTCTGAATTTGAGATTAGGCAGAACTCCCAATGCATAGCAGGAAATCCAAGCACATGCCAAGAGCTGCATGAGGCAGACACTGCTGGCTACCTACCCAACAACCACTCGCCCTTCCTGAAAAAGCTGCAGTTTTGCTCAGGTAGCTACTTCCTCTTTAAATAGCCATGTGCCTTAAGGGAGGTGGACCCCAGTTCTCCTCCCAGGAGGTAAATTATGTGTGGTATAAGCCAATCACAGTGCTCCATTTCCTCTGCCAGTGATTGGTTAGTCTGTGAGGGCTTGGGGGAGCATCTGGGAAAAGAAAGCTTTTCCCTAGGAAGGAGGAAAGAGGGATAAAGAAGGGAGGAAGGGAGGGAAGGAGGGAGGGAAGAAGGGAGGGAAGGAGGAAAGAAAAGAGAGAGGAAGGGTGGGCCTCTCTTCTGCTGGACACTCATATTTGGATGGTACACTCAGACCATCTTGCTACCAAGAGAAAAGCAAGGCTAAAAGATAAGCCATTTGCCAAAGATTATCAGAGCAAAATGATAGAAAAACCTGGGTTTTTCACGCACTTCAGGACTTCTAGTTACAGTAGATAAGAAATTCTCTCTACTGTTTAAACAAGCTGAGTTAGGGCTTTTGTTTCTTGCTGCTGAAAAATTCCCAGTTAATACATAGGAAAGGCTCTGGGCAGATGGGCAGAGGAGAATGTCAGAGGAGAGACCAACAGCCACAAAAGGTAGAGAAAGCAGCACCACACATTGCTGATGTCAGCAAACAAAGGGCCCACTCACGACCTGAGTTTGAGTTCCAGACAAAGCAAGGCAGGATACATATCTAGGAACAGCTCAATTAAGGAACAGAGCCAGGACTGCGACCCATAAGGTCGAAGACAGGTCCCCAGGTTCCATAGCTGCAGACAAAGTAAGTCAACAGAAGAGAAAAGGACCACCCTCCCCCAACCAATCATGTGCCAAGCACTCCTCTCGCCTAATGTTTCTTACAGCCTTCCAAGGTAGGTTGATTATCCTCACCTTGCAGGTGAGGAAGGTGAGGCACAGAGAAATTAAGTGACTTCCCGCAGGTCACAAGGCAGTCAGTCAACAGCAGGGCTAGGATTTGATCCTGAGTCTGACTCTGAAGTTCAAGCTCCTTCTACTGTATCATGCTGTCTTCCCAAGAAACAAGGTAGGAGCTAGAAACCGACATTGAGGTTCACTGGTTCTAAGCTCTAAACTTGAGCCTCTTTAGTACCCTATCTGGCTACACTATTGGCCTGGCTTAAGACGGAGGCTGCTAGTGAGGGCGGTGGCTTCCTGGGGAGGAGGGAGAGGAATTTGGGACCGGCAGCCAGACCTGTCCCATTAATGGTGAGTGCGGGATCCAGACCCCTCTGTGAATCTGCCACCAGTAGCAAGAAACAATGACCCCCCAGACTGTTGCTTGCAGTGAAATTGAAGGAGTGGCCTGGGATGGCCCCTGCCTGCGACCTGCATGCCGGTTGTCAATGTGGAGCAGCCATCAGTGCAGACACATCAAGGCCACGAGTTTATTAAGAAGAGGACCAAAGTTCAATAGAGGTATAGAAGTTAACAAACACATCTGGAGTCAGAAAGTTAAACAATGTATTAGTTTTCTATCACTGCTATGACAAATTACCACAAACTTAGTGGCTTAAAAGAACACAAAGTTATCTTCTTACAGTTCTGGAGGTCAGAAATCCAAAATGGGTTTCACTGGGCCAAAATCAAGGTGTTGGCCAGGCTGCAATCCTTTGGGAGGGTCTAGAAGAAACTCCATTTCCTTGCAATTTTCAGCTCGAGAGCCTCATTCCTCGCATTCCTTGGGTCATAGCCTCTTGTTCCACCTTCAAAGCCGGGATCATAGCAGCTTCAAGTCTCTCTCTGCTTCTATTGTCACCACATCATCTTTTCTCCCTCCTGCAGCCAAATCTCCCTCTTATAAAGCAGCTAGTGATCACACATGGGGCCATCCAGATAACCAGGATAATAACCTCCCCAGCTCAAGATCCTTAACCACATCTGCAAAACCCCTTTTGCCACGTAAGTTAACATTCCCAGGTTCTGGAGATTAGGACCTGGATATCTTTGGGACCACTATGTGGCCTACCACAGGTAACAATATTGACTCTACCACTTATTAGCCATGTGATCTTGGACAGCTTACTAAATCCCTCTGAGTCTTTGTTCCTTTATCTGTAAAATGGGCTAACAATGATACCTACCTCATAGAATTATCGTAAAAACTTAGAAAGAACGCACGTGAAGTCTGAGCACAGTGCTTGGCACATGGATGTCATTGTTAGTGGAAAGAACTCCAAGTCTGAAGCCAGAGCATTCTGAGTTCTCAGTCCAGCTCTCCCACAAGTCAGCTGTGACCCTGGAAATTCAACTCCTTCTCTGAGTCATTCTGCTCAGAAGAATGGGGACAAGATTGGACCACCTTCCTCTCCGAAGTCTCTTCAAGAAAAGAAATGATGCTGCTGTGTGTAAGGAGCCTAACACAGAGCTGGAACCACTAAGTAAGAAGGATAAGGATGAGAATGAGAATGGCAGGAATAATAAAATTTATTGAACACTTACTACATGGCAGGCATGGTTCTATGTTCTCTACATGGCTTTCCTCATCTAATCTTCACAAGTACCCTGTGAAATAGGAACTACTGCCATCCCATTTTGCAGATGAAGGAACAGGCAGAGAGAGGTTATGTAACTGCCCAAGGTCCCACAGCTAGAATGTGTTTCTATTAGTTTCCTAGGGCTAACATAGTAAATTACCACAAACTTGGAAGCTTAAAACAACAGCAATTTATTCTCTCATACTTGTGGAGGCCAGAAGTCCAAAATCAACGTGCTGACAGGGCCACACTCCCTCTGAGGCTCCAGGGAAGGATCCTTCCTTGCCTCTTCCAGCTTCTGGTGTTGCCAGCAGTCCTGGGCACTGCTTGGCTTATAGATGCATCACTCCAGTCTCTGCCTCTATCATCTCACGGGGTGAAGTCTCATAGGGTGGAGCCAGTGTCTCCCCGTTCTCCTGCCTTCAAGCAGCTCCAAAAGCAGAGGCGGCTAGTGCACTGTCACGGCCATGGATGGCCCCAGAGCAAACCACCCTGGGAACAGCCGCCCCAGCACAGGCTCTGTGAGCCCACGTTTCATTCAAAACTGACTCGACTTCAAACTAAGGCTGAGTCCCATTATCATTACTTAATGTCAGTATACCAGCAGTGTGATACCCAGGCTTTTACACGATATATCATTCCCACAGACTTGGATGCTAGCAGGACACAGCAGAAATACAGCATCCCAACTTCCCATGTGCTCGTGGCCATCAATATTGATGGCGCGTCATCAATCAAATCTGGCAGGCTTTTGCATGCTCTCATTTTTAACCAAGCCTTACTATGCATCACAATGGAATATTTAAAACCGTGTACACATTTAATCAAGACTTCATGACCACTAAGTGCTCTCTGGTTTGCAGCTCCAAATATTATTCATCACATCTGGAGAGGTGGCAGGCAAAAGTAAAGAAACCTCGTGGGAACGGAGTGTGATTAAGGACAGAGCAGGAGAAAGACACCGTGGGAATCCGCTGCCTGATCCGCTCTACACTCCAGACCAGGCCACCAAGCTTCCCACCTGCTTCCTTCTCAGCCCGAACTGGTCTTGGGGCCAAGATGCGTGGTTCAAATCCCAGTCTTCAGGTGAGCCTGGTCAGGCTGCTTCACCTCCACCAGCCTCGCTGTCCTCATCTGCAAAATGGGGCTAATCCTACCCACCATAGGAGTTTCTGAGGACATAATCAAGTCTTGCACATCTACTTGGCTCAAGTGTCACCTTCACAGTGAAGCCTTCTCTGACCACTCCCCCACCTTTTTTATTTAATTGCCACCACTCCCCCATCCTAGGCATGGCCAATCCTTCTTACCAGGCGCCATTTTTCATAGCACTCATTTCCTGCTCACAGACGCTCTGATTCACTTATGTGTCATGTCTATGATCTGCTTCCCCATGCCAGAGTGTAAGTTCAACAAAGGTGGGACTTGTTTCTGTTTTGTCCACTGATTTACTTCCAGGTCCCAGAACAGTGTCTGGCACACAGTAGCTCTGCTCAATAAATGTCTGTTGAGTAAGTGAATAAAGCACATAGTAGGCCCTCGATGAACAGTTCACGTTTGCTGGGTGTGAATAGAGCAAATCTCGTGAACAAGCATGCTAACAGCAGCACGTGTGTGTTTAGCACTGACTCTGTGTGCGACACTGTAGTCAGCTCTGTGTACGTTACCCCCACCAATCCTGGGAGGCAGCTGGCAGTCTCCCACATTACAGATAAGGACCTCTGGCGTTCCCGTCCTGAACCTGCTGCATAGGCATGGTGGGACCTTGATCAGGTGATTGACTCCCGGCCTGTCTTCTCTTCTACAGGTCCTTCCTGTGCATTCCCACAGGACCCTGGCCTTGTCCCTTTGCCACAGGGACCACACTCCATCATCAGTTCTCTCTCCCGAGCCACCAACTTCCACGTGGGTAGGGCCCGTGACTTACCCATCTCTGTGTCTCCATCACTTGGTGGTTGTTCCTCATATGTAGGATGAATAAGTTAATAAAGGTAAAACGGAGAACTCAAACTAGAATCAAGGACAGCAAGCAGAGGCATGTGTGTTACCATTCCCCTTCCCTCAGCCCTGGCACACACAACTAATGAACCCTCGTTCCCTTCCTTTCTAAGCGTGGATTCAGCCTCAACATCCTTCTCCACACCTCACTCCAGACAGCCATTTCCAACCCACGAGAGCCAGCAGAGCAAACAGATAAGCCATCCCTGACACAGATATGGTTGCTAGAAGATCACCAAACCTACTCCCTGTTCCTCGCGGGCACACATTCTACATTTCCCACCCTCTGAGGGAGCTGTGCCATGTGACAGAGTCTAGGCCGACAGAATGTGTGTGGGAGTGATGGGCACCACTTCCAGGGCTGGCCCATCTACATCTCCCACGTGGGAGTTTCCATGCTCCTTCTCCCCTTGTGGATTGATGCTGACAAACCCCATGATCTTAAAGCCCTCGTGTAGAGGATAGTGGAGCCACAAGATAAAAGAAGCCTGGAACCCAAATCACCTCTCGGAGGAGAGCCATCTGCCAGCCAGGAAGGCTCATTGACAAGAGCAAGAAATAAATACTAACTGCATACTTGGCACTTACAGTTTGCAGTTGTGTGTTACAGAGGCTAGCTTACATTAACCAACACACCAAATGGGCTACTTATTTTTTCCCCAAAATCTCTCTTCTAGTTCCACATTCCTATAATTCAAAAACTTTTCTTTTTTTTTTTTTTTTTGTGAGGGAGATCAGCCCTGAGCTAACATCCGTGCTAATCCTCCTCTTTTTGCTGAGGAAGACCGGCTCTGAGCTAACATCTATTGCCAATCCTCCTCCTTTTTTTTCCTTCCCCAAATCCCCAGTAGATAGTTGTATGTCATAGTTGCACATCCTTCTAATTGCTATACATGGGACGCGGCCTCAGCATGGCTGGAGAAGCGGTGCATCTGTGCGCACCCAGGATCCGGACCCGGGCCGCCAGTAGCTGAGCGCACGCACTTAACTGCTAAGACACCAGGCCTGCCCCAAAAACTTTTCACTTGCTACCTAAGTGTCCAAGTGGCATTTTCTAGTAGCTTAATGAGGCGTGTGCACTTCTGGGTGTTTTATGTCATGTTAGAGGGTACCATGTGCTCAGCAAGTAAACTTTTAACTCTGGGAAACACATAAAGAATTGCAAGATGTAATGTCTATCTTCAAATCACAGATCATCTTCTTGGGAAAATAAGATATGTCCATGTGAAATGGTTGGCTATCCCAAAGTACTATCTCAAGAAATGCAGCAACAAATGACAAGCTCAATAAAAGTAATACAATTACATCACTATCCATGTGCCTTGGGCAAGTTACTCACCCCCACCCACCAACACCCCAGACCTCCGTTTCTTCCTTCAATAACACATACGCGACAAGTGCACCCACCTCATTGGATTGAAGGTACTTTAAGTAAATATGAGTGATGTGCTTATGACAGTAACTGGCACAAAGTAAGTGTTCTATAAACATTAGCTACCACTTGTGACAGGAAGGACAGATCACTGTGGGCTAGAATGGCAGGCAATGAGTGCGGTGATGGCTAAGAAAGGATATGACGGGGGAGGAGGTGGGAGCAGGAATGCATACATTATGTTTGGGAAATGGCAAGGAAATCAGTCTAGATATGTTACAGAGATTTTGAAGTAAGGGATAATTCTTCCAGGATAGATTCTGAAGGTCCCCAAATTCTAGAATGAGAAATTAGCACTTTTACTTCTTTTTTGGAAAAGTGCATGGTGAAGGAAGAAAGGCTACAGACGTGGCTAAATACATGGAGGGATGAAAGGAAGAGAGAAGAGGGCAGGAAGGAAGTTGGGAGGAGAGAAAGGAGGGGGAGAGAGAGGAACAAAGGAAGGAAAAGGGATCTGTCATTTGAGATTTGACAGTGTAGCCTAGTAGAAAGAAATCATGCTTCGGAAGGAAAAAGACCTGGATAGAAATTTCAACTCTGTTTTCTATTATCATATGATTTTGAATTAATTGCCTTCTCTCTCAGTAAGCCTCAGTTTTCAACTATAAAACAAGGGTCATAATCCCCATCTCACATGGCTGCTTGGTGAGAATCAAATGAGGTAAACTCTACGGGGCCTGGCACGGTATCCGCTGGTAGGGTAAGTTCAGTCAGTCATTCACTGATGCAACCTTATTTATGCAGCACCCACAAAGGCCCTGCAGTTGGGATGAAGTTGTGTTCCACAAGTATTAGCCTTCCCATCCTCACACTATTTAGTTAGTAAAAGCCATGTTTGCCAATACAGCAGCACTGAAAGCTCGGTTCCCCGCCAGGGTTTGGAGAGGACCGAAACCAGCAGTCAACAAGAGTAAGAACAAAAGCCCAGAAAATGCCACAGTTTCACCAGGTCCTGAGCAGCGTTTCGAGTCTTCACACATCTCTCTCAGGGTGGAGGCCTGGGAAATAGTCAAGCGTAGCCATGGCTTCCCCTGATTCTGCCGAGTGGAAACATGCCCGAGTCTGAGAAAGCTCTCCAGACGCACGTTCCTATACCTGACTCCCTTCCTGTCATCTGCAATCAGAAAAGAGCAACCTACTCTTCACAATTTCTCCATCACACTGAAATTCCTGCCTGGTGCTTTCTGCATTCAAAGGGGTGCGGAGGGAAGAGCTTGTCTAGCAGAGTTAGGAATGAGAGTTACAGAAATAGGTTCTCATCCAACACGCTGGTGGGCCGTGCATGGCGTTCTCATCAAAGAGTTGTGGCTGAAGACACAGTTCTCTTTTCAGAAAGCAAGGGTGAGTTTGCCAGCCAGGAGGCACCCACTGCTGCCCTACAAAGAGGTTCCTGAGATGGAGAGTTATTTTGGCGACTTCCCCTCAAACCTAGCAGAAAATGTGTCTTGCTGAGAGGTGGCAGCCCCCACCTGTGGTTCTGCAGTGGTGGCTCTCACAGTGGAACGCCAGAGGCCAGTCAGTGCTGGAAGTTTCTTGATGGGTTTGTTTGTATCCCTGAAATGCCAGAAGTGTTGGGAAAATGGTAGTGGGAGGGGAGAGGACAGAAATGGAAAAAGAGCAGAATGTTCTTTAAAATCATCAGAAAAATGGTGACCTGAGTGGGAAAGAAAACACAAAGCAAACATTGCTTGCCACAGAAGCAGAGCTGGAGACAGAACATTGTCACAGTCTAGCAGAGCGAGGGCTCCGGAGGCGACATCCTTCACGAACTTGCAGGGTTCTGCCCAACAGTCGTCTTTGCAGGGCCAGCCACATAATTTGCAGGACCTAGTGAAAAATGAAATGAAATATGGGGCCCCTTGCTCAAAAAGCAGAAAACTGTGCCGTTAGTGGCACTCAAATGTAAAGCTCTTTCCTTTCTTCCATGGTCTTTCTCTCAATCTGTCATGGTGCTTTTTATATGCGATTTAACATCATTGTAATTAAGAAAAATTAAAATTTTAAATTATTAGTATGAATTTTACCATTCCTCTTTGTTTTGTACGGTGCCAGTTTAAAATGCAAATATAGGAGCATTTAGCTTGTATGCAGAATCACAATAATTACACAATTCGTATTCCATAGCCTGTCCATGCATATGAATTTCATTCTTACTGTAACAGTGGAAACGCTGCACCAAACTAACTCAACTGCTTTTATTTCATTTCTTAATATATGTGCTTTCTACCAACACTGTCTACCTCTGGCTTCCTAATGAGTAGGGAAGGACTAAAGGAAAAGGAACTATGACTTTCCCAATCTTTCCCTTTCCTTCTATGTCATCATTTTCAGCGTGAGTGGCTGCCTAATACAGGAAGTGACGTGAGTAAGACAGTGTCCTTGGTCACTCACGTTTCTTAGAACCTCAGAACACCATCACTTTCCTTCTGTGTTCTAAGCAAGTTCTGGTTTGAATGGAAAGGGTGGCCTCCTGGGGCTGTCAACTCCCTAACGTACTCAGTCATAGATGTAACACACTTACCTTGTACTTGCTTTGAGTCTTGCCAAACTCCCATGTATTATGGGCCCCCAGAATTCTGTGCTCATGAGGCAGTGAAAATGCTACATTGTAAACAGGGTGGCAAGGATTGCTGAACACACACATACTGCATATCTCCTCTGCTCACGTGCATAGTCCACTGTCCTGTGAAACATAAGTTCAGAGATAAAGTTACCTAGAGCTTCAAGACAGTGACCGCAGAGCACTAACACTAGTGTAGAGCCCCACTGAGTGCAGGGCGTCACATGACTCCTTGCCTGTGAGTTGATGAGCTTCTCCAGGGAGCCCCGGTCAACCCAGCAAACACTGTCCTCCCAGATGACTGGATTCAGTACCCTACATGCTCCAGGGTGTTCTTTCTAGACTCAGGGTCTTTACTCACTGTAGTGGGGTGAATAGTGTCCCCCAAAAAGATATGTCCAAGTCCTAACCCCCAGTACCTATGAATGTAATCTTGTTTGAAAATGGGATCTTTGCAGATTAGTTAAGGATCTGTAGACGAGATCACGCTGGATTTAAGGTGGGCCCTAAATCCAATGACTGGTGTCCTTATTAAAGAAAGGAGAATGAGATTGGAAACACACAGACACAGAGGAGAGACACAGGGGAAAAGGTCATCTGAAGACAGAGGCAGAGAGAGGAGTGATGCTGCCACAGGCCAAGGGACCTCAGGCTCCACGGGAAGCTGGAAGCTACAAGGAGAATTCTCCCCTAGCATCTCAGGAGGAAGCATGGCCCTGCTGACACCTTGATTTTGGCCTTCTGGCTCCAGAATTGTGAGAGACCAAATTTCTATTGCTTTAAGCCACTAAATTTGTGGTAATTTGTTGTGGCAGCCCCAGGAAACTAATATACTTATGCTTTACCTTCTGCCTGGGCTCCCTTCCCCACCCCACTCACCCCATCACATTCATCATGCTGCTGTATGGAAAGCACTTAGCAGAGTTCACGGCACGTAGTTTTTGTCCAATCAATGGTAGCTAAGATATAACCTCTAAAGGCACAAGGAGCTGCCTATCCCAACTGCTTATTCTCAGCGCCAGGCACAGAAGGGGCTCAATACGTAGTTTTTAACTCAGCAAATGAATGAATGAATGAATGTTGCTTTCAAATTTAATATATGTTTCACCTTTACCCAACAAGTTCTCCCAACATCCTGTGAGTGGATTAAACTTATCTCTATATGCACCATTAGTGCTGTTGGAGTTTATTCACTTATCCGTTCAATAACTAGCTGAGGGCCTACTATGTGCCTGGTCTATTCAAGGTGCTGTAGCTCTGGTAGCAGACATGACAGGCGAAGCCCCTGCTTTCATAGAGTGTATGTTTGAGTGGGGGAAACAGGTGCTACACAAGGAAACAAAGAATAATGTAATAGAATTTCAAGTAGTGATCAGTACAATGAAGAAAAAAGGTTGATCTGAGGACAATAGTGGGAAGGCAGGAGCTATTTTGGATAGAGTGGTTGGGAAAGGGGTCTCTGAGGAGAAGACACATTCATTCATTCATTCAGAGACCTGAATGAAGTGTGGGGACATGCCATGCTAAAGGCTGAGAGAGAGTGCCCCAGACAGAGAGCACAGCAGTACAAAGGGCCTGCAGCTTGGCAGGTGGGAAGACCAATGGAAAGACCATGTGGTCACAACACAGGAACTGATGGGAAACTGAGAAAATGGGGTTGAAAGGAAAAGTAGCAGCCAGGTCACGTAGGGTCTCATAAGCAACGGCAAGGAGTTTATATTTACTCTAAGAGAAGACTTCAGAGGGTTTTGAGCAAGGGATGACTTTTTCTGAACTAAGTCTCTCTGGCAGCTGTGTGGAGAATAGATTGAAGGCCATGCAGGGCGAGAATAGAATTAGACACCTGTTAAAAAGCTTTTGCCACCATCCAGTCAAGAGGGTATGATAGCGTGGATAGGGTCTTGTTGAATGAATTTTAAAAGGAGCAGTTCTGCACACGGTTATCTCCTATGAGAGAAAGGTCTCAAATAAAGCTGTGCTTATTTAACCTGCCCATGCTGTATTAGTGATGGTTGTTCTATGAATGCTTGTAGATGGATTGGACAATCCTCGTGCCCTGCCCATAGGCACTCAGGCTGACTCAAGGCTTGCGAAAGTCTGATGCTCCCATGTGTGCTAAATCCTCCAATAAGGTAAAGGAATATAGCGTTAAGTCACTGTTGTCTTTATCTGCCTCCTGATTTACAGTGTATTAAAAATAGCAGCTAAGTTTCTAGCAGCGTCTGCCCCATTATTTACCTGGTAGTCAATCCAGGTTGTTTTGGCCTGGCTATTGCCAACCATATGGCAGAAAGGATGGGTACCACAAAGCTTCTTGTGGATAACATGCTGAAGAACTCAGGTACTCCTTTCTGGGTTGTGATTCCACCTGCTGTGAGACAGCCTGGAATAGGGTGCTGGCTTTACAGTGCTGTTACTCATGAGATATGTGACCCACCACATATGTCCCTGAAACTGGTTCTGAGTTGAATGATTAAAGAAATGTTTTGCAAGCTTAGCAGGCAGGCTTTAATCTGCCTTAAAGTTTCCTCTCTAATAGGTGAAGAAGCCTCTATCTGAAGGGATACAACAGGGATGGGAACATGAGCTGGTGCCTCCCTCTCTAATATTTTTTAGGATTTCTTTTCCCAGAATTTGTATCACAATCTTCAGGCAAGTTAAGGACCTGGGACTAAGCGACACTTTACCATAACTCCTTGCCAGATGAGAGGGTCATTCTGCAAAAGCAAGTCAACAAGATCCAATTTAACCACCCACAGAGGGAATGTAGCTTTAGAGGTAACAGCACCCAATACCCTGCTTGATACATAATAGGAACTTAACAGTGAAGAAGTAAATAAATGAATGCTGTTAGTTCACAGCTTCTGAGACCAAAAGCAGGACCTGGGGTCCTCTTAACCACTTATAATCCCAACATCTGAGTGCCTGCATTAGGAGTGGATGGCTGAAAAATGGTGAGATTGTGAGATTAACATGAGCTCCCTCATGACTCAGATTCTCACATAGCCTCAAAAAGTCAAAGAAGGGAACTGAATGAAAGTGTTCGTGGGAATAATAAGCATATGTTATCATATATCCGCATTTCCTGCTCTGGGGTAAATTGGCCACGTTTATAGCATATGATCCCATCCCTCTTTGACCACAGGCGAGGGGGCTAAAGATGCCACCTGATCCAATGATAGCCCCTCAAAGACTGAGTTGAGCCACTAAGTTCCTCTCTTGGGAATCTGATCAAAGAGGCACAGAGTCTGTTATCACTTGGCAGCAGATGCTCGAGGTCATGATGCAGAGCAGGCAATGGCAAACTGCGGCCCATGGACCAAATCTGGCCTGCCACCTGGTTTTATAAATAAAATTTTACTGGAACGCAGTCATACCCATCTGTTTTCATACTGTCTATGGCCACTTTCATGCTACAACTGCAGAGTTGAGTAGTTACAGCAAAGACTGTATGGCCCACAAAGTCAAAGATTTTACTATCTGGCCCCTTACAGAAAAAGTTTGCTATCTCCTGATGTAGAGTCAGGTCTGGCAGCCACAGTGAAACACATATAAGGTTTTAAACAGCACAGTGAATATAAAACCTGTGGAGCCCTGAGAGATGGAGAGAGTTCCCTCAGTTCCAAACTTTCTCGTCCTGTTCTTCATTAGGTCTGATTGTGTTTTTGTTTTTGTGAGTACATACATATTCTTATAGCAAGCCTTCTTTCCCTTGAGCTTCCTTGAGTGAGCTGTTCTTGCAGCCGGAGACCTGGACTGAAAGAGTAGATCCGTATAAATCCATCCCCATGTACTGGAAAGTTAAAGAACATGATTCAAGGATGTTAAGGAGTCCCATCAGGTCAGGTCCCATTCATAGATGTTAAAGAGTCCCATCAGGTCATACCTTGCTCCATGAGCTGGCACCCCAGCCCACTGATCACCCATCAAAGACCAGTATGGTGACTTGGGAATATCAGTGTCCAACAAACAGCTTCCAGGGGTATCCTGAAACAGAGGTTGCAGAAAGAGGTCTGTGTTTATGCTTGAGAAAACCCAAGGAACTCTGAGTAATTTTTCTTAAACCTGTGATCACCTACATCACCTAGACTTGGGCTGTAAAGGGAAGGAAGAGACCATGGGTGGACTCTCTGACAGTGCTGACCCCTTTGTAGAAATTTTTCCCTTTGTACATGACTACAGGAGGGCCATAGCTGAGCAAATCTTCTTTCTTCAAGCTCAAAAAGTCCATTTCTTCAGCACTCAATCAACACTTATTGGACACAAACTGTGTACCAACCACTGTAGTTTGGGAGTCCCCAAGATCACCCTCAATTTCAATGATTCACTAGGAGGATTCACAAAATTCAGAAAAGCTGTTGTACTCACAGTTTTGGTTCATTATAGCAAAAGAATACAGATTAAAGTGAGCTAAGGGAAGAAGCACATAGGGACGAGTCCAGGAGAGACTATGCAGAGCTTCCAGTTGTCCTCTCCCAGCAGAGTCGTCCAGACAGTGCCTATTTCTCCCAGCAGTAATGTGTGCAGTACGGAGAGAGTATTGTCAACCAGGAAAGCTAACTGGAGCCTTGGTGTCCAGGTTGTTATTGAAGGCCAGTGACATAGCCAAGGCTGATCTTCTGCATGGCTGACGTTAGTCTCCACCCTCTCCAGAGGTCAAGCTGACCCTACAGGGCCAGAGCCCCACCATAAATCACATGGAAGCACGGGCTATCTAGCCCAAGGCCTGCAGGTAACCAAAGACATGCTCATCAGGCAGGACATTCCAAGGGCTTAGACATTACCACCCAGCAGCTGAGCAAGGGCCAAACCTTTCATTGGCATGCTTAATCCTTTCCTGCACACAAAATAAGTGAGAAAGACCTCAGAGAAGAAACCACGACCATGCCCTGAGGCAACTTATCCTCTGCTTGGGAAAACAGCAGCATCACCCATGAAATTCATCAGTAAGCAGACCTGCCAGGAGCGTCCATCATGCAACACTGACATGCAAACATCCAACCCTGCAGGACACCAGGATGCAGCACTGAAAGCCTGGCCCTGCAAATACCCTGACATCTCCCTCTTTGACCTGCCTTCCCTAATGTTACTGCACAAAGGGCAGGATCTGCTCGCTGCAAGACAAAAGCCAGTCATCAAGAGGCAAGATGGTGGCAGAGAAAGGGTAGTTTATTAGAGCTTGCTGGCAAGCTAGCAAGGGGGAAGATGGCCAACTAATGTCTCAAAGAACCATCTTACAGAACAAAGACTACAGGCCAGTTATACAGAGAGCTGGTCTCCGGGTGGAGGAGACATCTGGTCTCAGGGTGGGGGCATCCATCTGATCTCCTGGTGGAGGCATCCATCTGGTCTTAGTTCCTGATAGTCTTTTGTTTTACTGGATATGCATCAGAGACCAGAGCAACTGCCCTATCCCTTGATCTTTCAGTTGTCATTGATGATGGCTATCAGTATAGCCCCAGGGGTCATCACATTCCTAAGGAACTCAGAAGAACAAAGTTATCAACTTATAGCAGCGGGGAGGGGCCATAAAATCTAGAGTTAGTCAGAAGTCATTCAAAGTTACAATATGGTTTATTTTCTACAATATGGCTTTCCTTATGTCAACCTTCTGTTGAGCCGGTATCACTAATCTGTTATAGTCATTCACTCGCCAAGCACTTCTTAACACCTACTATGTGTCAGGCTCAGTTCCAGGCACTGGGGGTGCAGGAGTGAACACTACAGACAAGATTCTTCCTGTGATGGAGCTTGCATTCCAGTGGGACTGGTCAGAACAGTCAAAAACCAAGTGGACAAAAAATTAAACTGCTTCTGATAGTGATAAGCCCATTAAAATGGCCTAATGTGAGAGAAACTGGTGAAAATCCACCTCTTTGAAGAGGCAAAATGTAGCTGAGAGAACTGAACGATTAGAAAGGATGAGCCCTCCTGGCAAAGAGAACTAACAGCAAGAACTAAAGCCCAGGAATGAGACTCTGCACAGATGAGAATGGGGTAGGAAGGGGGCACAGAGAAGGTTCTAGAATGAACCCAACTGATATGACCAGGTCTTCATCCCAGCTCTGTCCACCAACAAAGAAGCCTGTTGGGGGTGTAAAGAAGACAAAAAATTGTCTCTAAAATGTAAATTGGCTTAGGGGGGCTGTGTCATGAAGATAATTTTTTTTAACACAGTCATGCATTGCTGAACGGCGGGGATGCGATTTGAGAAATGCGTCGTTAGGGGATTTTGTCATTGTGCAAACATCATAGAGTGTACTTATATCAAGCACAAGAGAAAATGATGCAATCAAGAGACACAGTAAACACAAGATGTATGAGACTGCTGCCAGTGTAACACAGCGTATTATTTACAGTAAATTTTTTTTAAGTAGAAACAGTACACTCTAAAATAACAATAAAAAGTATAGCATAGTCAGTACATAAACCAGTAACATGTAGTTTATTATCATTATCAAGTATTATGTAGTGTACATTACTGCATGTGCTTTACTTTTATACGACTGGCACTGCAGTAGGTTTGTTTACACCAGCATCACCATAAACACATGAGTAACGTTACGATGGCTATGATGTCACTAGGTGACAGGATTGTTCAGCTCCATTATGATCTTATGGGACCACCATTGAATGTGCAGTCTGTCACTGCCTGAAACATTGTGTGGCACATGACTGTATTCCACAATGTATGGGGTGAGTTTCATGTACTTTTCTTTATTGGGGTGAAATTCACATAGCATAAAATTAACCATTTTAAAGTGAACAATTCAGTGGCATTTAGTACATTCACAATGTTGTCGAATGACCACCTCTATCTGATTCCAAAACATTTTCATTACTCCCAAAGGAGACCCTGTACAGGGGCTTGTGCAATGTCTGAGTGGTCTACGCGGGGCCTGGCCAGGCAAGGAAGGTGGAGGAGGCAGGCTTTGAAGGTGGTGCAGGACACAGATGGGCAAGCAGCCTGGACCTATGGTCTGCAGTCTGGGTTGTCCAAGGCCCAGCTAGACCTGTGTGGTGAGTTTCCTCTGTCTCACTCTGCCTGTCCATCCCTGATATCAGAGATTGCTCCTGCAGAAGAATCAGCAGATTCTTTACTTCCCCAGGAAAAGTGTATATGTGTGTTGGGGAGTGGGGATTGACAGAGGAGGGGAGGCCTAAGTAAACATTTTTGCAAAAGAGGCTGTGCAGAGCAGCAATGGCTTCCTAGGGGAAATGCTGTTTGAGTATAGACCTGAAGACAGGTACCAAGGACCCAGTTCGCCAAATGGGGTGAGAGATTGGGTCATTAGGAGAACACACAAGCCCTGGTGGCAGGAGAATGGTTCCTGGACCAGCTGCATCAGCACCATCTAGAAAGTTGCTAGAAATGCAGATTCTTGGCCCCTGCCCCAGACCTACTGAATCAAAATCTCCGGGGGGTGGGGCCCAGCAATCTCTGTTTTAACACACCCTGTAGTTTGAGAACCACTGCCTAGGAGAATTACAGATATTTCACAGTCACATTCAAAGCCCTTCAAGGTTGCCCTGAACATAGATTTCTATCTCCCCTCTGTCCAGAATGCCCTTCCTCTTGTTTTCCTGGTTATGCTTCAAGATGCAGTTTTTTTTTGTTTTGTTTTGTTTTGTTTATTGATGTTTTAATAGTTTTTAACATTGTGAAATTTTGGGTTGTACATTTTTGTTTGTCCATCACCATATATATGACTCCCTTCACCCGTTGCCCACCCCCCACCCCCATTGCCCCTGGTAACCACAATACAGTTTTCTCCGTCCGTGTGTTGGTTTATATTCCACATATGAGTGAGATCATATAGTGTTTGTCTTTCTCCTTCTGGCTTACTTCACTTAACATAATACCCTCCAGGCCTATCCATGTTGTTGCAAATGGGATGATTTTGTCTTTTTTTATGGCTGAGTAGTATTCCATTGTATATATATACCACATTTTTTTGATCCAATCATCAGTCGAGGGACACTTAGATTGCTTCCACTTCTTGACTATAGTGAATAATGCTGCAACGAACATAGGGGTGCATAAGCCTCTTTGGATTGTTGATTTCAGGTTCGTTGGATAGATTCCCAGTAGTGGGATGGCTGGATCATAGGGCATCTCTATTTTTAATTCTTTGAGGAATCTCCATACCGTTTTCCATAGAGGCTGCACGAGTTTGCATTCCCACCAGCTGAACATCCTCTCCAACATTTGTTGTTTTTTGCCTTGGTGATTATAGCCATTCTAACAGGCGTGAGGTGATATCTTAGTGTGGTTTTGATTTGCATTTCCCTGATGATTAATGATGTTGAACATTCAAGATGCAGTTTTATTTTGCTTTTTACTTTCATCCAGTGCTCGCTACATGCTAGGTACTGTTTTAAGCACTTTACATATATTAACCCAGTTAATTCTCATAACCCTATGAGAGTTGTCATTATCCCCATTTCCCAGATGAGGAAATTGAGGCTCAGAGAGGTAAGGTAACTTGCCCAGGGTCACACAGCTTGTGAGTGGGGGAGCCAGGGTTTAAATCCAGGCTAACTCTAAGCTCTCCTCAATCACATTACACTGCTATGAAGCTTAATCTGGGTTGTTCTGACTCCTTCCCACTCTCTCCAATCACCATATTTGTATACACATTGTAGCACTTATCACACAGTGCTGAAATTATATACCTGCCTGTGAGCCCTGAAGGTGAGGGCTGTGGATGTTCATCTCTGCATCTACCTGGCACAGATAGGTGTTCTGCAACATTGAAAAAAGTGAAAGAATGTGGTTCACTTGTGAGAAACCCTACAGGACACCTGCTGACAGAATCATGGGGTTAATTTTAGGGTCTCTGTCACTGAGCTGGAGAAAGCTCTCAGTTTCAGGAGACCATGGGAGAAAGAGAAGCATCATATCTGGGAAGTGCCCACCTGCTGTGACTCAGTCCCCCCTCCAGGAAACTTCCCCAGTCCCTTGGAGATACTTATTCATAATGAACAGAGAGAAGAACTTGGCATTTGAGTTTGAAATCCAGGACCCTATGGAACAGGCTGTGGTGACTGATACCACAGCTGCCATCTAACCATTTCCAGAAAATGGGCCAACAGCCTTCCCATTTTAAGAGAGGACAACAGCAACTAGAGGGATGTGCAACTATGACATACAACTATCTACTGGGGCTTTGGGGAGAAAAAGGGGAAAAAAAGGAGGAGGACTGGCAATAGATGTTAGCTCAGGGCAAGTCTTCCTCAGCAAAAAGAGGAGGATTGTCATGGATGTTAGCTCAGGGCTGATCTTCCTCACGAAAAAAAAAAAGAAAGAGATTGAGGACAGCTCCTCATTAACTGTTCTGACCTGTGTTCTCAGCCTGGGGAGTGAGCTGGGGGAAAATATTGCAAGCCCACCTGTCCTGAAGCCTTCAGGGATGGCCTGGTTCAAGGGTACAGGAGGAGGAGGACAGCTGGGCTTATCATGAACCTTAGGACGCCATCCTACCAGAGAGGAATGTGCCTCTACATACACTTTCTGGGCTATGTGGAGTGCTTTTTGATGTCCTAGAAGTAAAACTGCACCCTGGTGATACCGGCTCAAGACAAGGTTGACAGGAGAGAAGCCGTGTTGTAGAAAAGAAACCCTATTGTAATTTTGAATGACCTCTAACTAACCAGCCCAGCTGGATCTGCACCCTCCGAGAGATCTAACTGCTCTGTAGATTTTACAACCCATGCTTGTTCATGTACCTCCCAGCTGCGATAAGAGGATAACTTTGTTCTTTTGAGTTCCTTAGGAACGTGATGACCCCCGGACAGAGAGCCTATATGGTGTGGTCACTCCCAGTCGGTAACACCAGACGGTCAACAATCCTAATCCCCACTCCTATAACCCACTGGCCTATATAACTGTTTGAAGATTCTGTGCCCTCTTGCGTAGCGGTTAAGTGCGTGCGCTACGCTTCAGTGGCCCGAGGGTTTGCAGGTTTGGATCCCGGACACACACCGATGCACCACTCGTCAAGCCATGCTGTGGCGGCATCCCGTATAAAGTGGAGGAAGATGGGCACGGATGTTAGCCCAGGGCCAATCTTTCTCTGCAAAAAGAAGATTGGCATCAGATGTTAGCTCAGGGCTGATCTTCCCCACAAAAAAAAAAAAGATAGTTCTTTAGGACACTAGGCCCCCCTCTTCTGATTTGCTAGCTCATCAGTTAATAAAATGCCCTTTCTCTGCCACCATCTTGCCTTTTGATGATTGGCTTTTGTCTTGTGGCAGGTAGATCATACCCTTTGTGCGGTAACACTGGTACCATGCCTCCCAGTCCTGGTGGTACTCCAAAGGACTCACAGATCCCGTTATGTCCTTCATGTTTCTATTTCTATTGATTTCTGTTTCTCTAGTTCTCAAATGTAAGCTCCTTGAGGGCTGGGCATCTTTCATCTTCACCACTATATCCCCAGAGTCCGTCATTGGTAGGCACTCAAATATTTGTTGACTAACAGTCTGATGCCAAAATGACTGGATGAATGGCTGCCAAATTTGCAGCAATATTAGTTAGCTGTTGCTGCATCACCAACCACTCCCAAAACTAGTGGCTTAAATCCATAAGCACTTACCATTGCTCATGAGTCTCCAGGCCAGCTGGTGGTTCTGATGATCTGGGCCAGGCTTGCCTAAGCTCAGCAGGGCCGGCTCACGTGTCTGTGGGCAGCTGGCAGGTTGGCTGGTGGCCAGCTGGCCTAGGACAGCCTCACTCACATATCTGGTGGTTGGCTGGCCATCGAGGGGATTTCAGGGGTGACTCAGTCGTAGATCTCCTATTCATCTGGCCACCCTGGCCATGCTTCTTGCCACATAACCATGGCAAGTTTCCAAGAGCACAAGGCCTAAGCTCAGAACTGGCACACCATCACTTCCACCACACAGTATAGGCCAAAGCAAGTCACAGACCAGCCCAGATTCCCAGAATTCCCAGAGATGGGAAAATGGACGCCACTTCTTGATGAGAGGAATTGCAGAGTCACATCACAAGGGGTATATTGTGGCCATTTTTGAAGTCTACCTCACAGGTATATTTCAAAATCTACAGCTAAAAATACAGATTATATGTCATACAGCTAATGCATTGTTGGAGGTTCCTTGAAGGACATTTCAAGGAGATGGACTTTCAACTCTGGGAGCTAACACAAGTCTTAATTTGACATCATGCTGCCTGTTCGGCTCCAAGAGCGTCATAGTAGGGATTCAATTATTTGATTTCTCCTAGTAGGGAGAAGGAGTAAAACTAATTAGAATTATGATGATCATAGTTTTTAAATGATAGTAAAATGAGGAGCAATATCCATTGTACAAGTCCCAACTACATGCCAAGCATGGGACAGGGCCTTTTGCATACATTGTTCCCAGTCCTTACAAATCTCAAAGAGGTCTTTTTCAACCATTTCCCCGATGTGGAGACAGGCTCAGAAAAGGTAAACAGCGGTGACAGAGTGCAAGCTCAGGTCTGCTGACTTCAGAGGGAGGGCTTTGTGCATTAGGCCAAGCTCACATCTGAACCTTCCAGGAAGAGAACACACAGCAGGGAAGTAATTCACTTTACACGGCTTGACCCCCTGGTACTTAAGAACACTCCTGGCCCTGCAGTGCCATCTTGCCTCTGCTAGCAATGGCTTCTGGTCAATGCTGGGTCAGAGTTTTAGTAGCCACGAGGGCAGCAGTGTTATTGAGGCTTCTATTGTCTGATGACTTAGGGAAACAGTATAGCTTAATTTTATTAATTCATATTGATTTATACAGCTTGGCTCTTTCCACAAAGGATTTGAGGAAACTTACAACAAAAACAATACAGCTGAATATAGAATCCCGGAAATCAAGTGCTGTTAGAAATATATTCCCAGAACCATTTTATCCATGGCATCTTTTACCGTCCTATGTGGACAAGATGAGAAATCATAATCACAGAATCTCAGCCCTGGAAGAAGCCATAGTGGGTTTCAAACTAGAGGACACAAAAATCACTGGGGAATGTGTTTAAAATACAAATTGCCTAACCCCACTCCCAGAGACTGATTCAGGTGGTCTTCAGGAAGCCTTAAAACACGTTTAAAATAAGTTTTAGATTTCCCAGGCAATTCTGTTGCAAGTGGCACACAGATTATACTTTGAAGAACCTTGATAAAATCCAAACCACTTAACAACAAAGGAACAACCTGGCTCGCATTCACCTCTCTACTAAACACAGTGCTAGGCCCCAGAGGTAGAAAGATAAATAAGAGGAGACTCCCTCCCTTAAAAAGCTCAAAGTCTAGCCACAGAAACAGAATGGTGACACAATGTATTTAGCGCCACAAACTTAAAGAACCCTTTGAGGAATGTGGGTAAGTTTCATCTATGAGGTGTCTCTTGGGGAGTGATGGTTAAGAGTATGGGCTCTGCAGGTGAACTGTCTGCAGGTAATATGAATCCTGGCTCTGAATTTGCTACCTGTATGATCTTGAGCAGGGGACTTAACTTCTCTGGGACTTGGCTTTCTCAATCATAAAGTGGTGATAAGGGTAGGCCTACCTTATTAGGTTGTGAGGATTCAATGACAGAATACACTGGTAACATGTTATATCTCAGAGTTTTAATCTGTGTATTGTCTATGTGTTTTCCTACCCTGGGTGCTTCAAAAACTATTTTAATGTTCTTGGTGGTGGTGATGGTGTTGAAGGTAGTGGTGGTGGTGATGATAATAGTAGTGTGATGGTGGTGAAGGGGATGATAGTGGTAGTGGTGGTGTTGGTGGTGGAGGTGGAGGTGGAGATAGTGGTGATAGTGGTAGAAGGGATGATGATAGTGACAGTGGTGAAGATGGTGGTGATGATGGTAGAGGTGATGCTGATGGTGGTGATGATCATGGTGGTAGAGGAGATGATGGTGGTAATAGTGGTAGAGATGGTGGTGATGATGGTAGAGGTGATGCTGATGGTGGTGATGGTGGATGATGGTGGTGATAGTGGTGGAGATGGTGGTGATGATGGTGGAAGTGGTGGTGGTGATAGGCGTGGTGGTGATGGTGTCTAACCTCTCCTCAGTCTACTTGGTAACAAAAACAAAGACTAAAAGTAGCTACAGCCCAAAGGTAAGAAAAGAAAGATCCTGATACCTGGTTGCAGAGCAAGTTCTTCGTTTCCCAATTCCCAAAGAAAGATAAGACTAAGGTTTGGAGTGAGGATAGATAGAAGAGAGATAATGAGTTCCATTTTGGCTAATAAGTTTGAGAAAAACAGAATTTCCAGCTGGAAAGGCAGTTCTGTAGCTTTGGAGAAAGATGAAAGTAGGAAATATAGATTTGAGAATCAGTACACATGCAGAGAAGGTACTGGGAAGAGAATGTGCAAAGGAAATCTGTAGAGAAAGAAACAGAGAGAAGAAGATCCAGGGACAAAATTAGAAGTCAGTGCCACGCTAGGGCACCTTCTTCTAAAGTAAGGTATTCTTTAGGTATAGTAGTTTAGTCAGTTACAAATTCAACTCATTTCTATCTTGTCAGAAAAAAGGCATCAGAGGAAACATTACCTAATGCCTTGCTGAAATCAAAATACGCTACATGTGTATTTTCAACATGCTCTTCCCATCGAATAACCTTACTAGAAGAGGAAGTAACGTCAGTTCAACATGACTAGTTCTCAGGAAACCTGTGGTAGTTCCAGTGATTCTTCTTTTCTTTTCCATGTGATCACAACTACCACTTTAAAAATCCTGCCATAGGAGCAGGCCCCATGGCCTAGTGGTTAAGTTCGGGGCGCTCCACTTCAGCAACCCAGGTTCGGTTCCTGGGCATGGACCTACACCATTCATTGGTGACCGTGCTGTGGTGGCGACTCACATACAAAAGAGAGGACGATTGGCACAGATGTTAGCTCAGGGTGAATCTTCCTCAGCAGAGGAAAAAAAAAAAAAGTCCTTCTGTAGTTATTCCAGATATCTTCCTCAAGATTTTATTTGCAATTTCAAGATTCTACCATTTTTCTCTTTTTGGAAAATTAAAACATTTGCCCTCTACAGACATCTAGTGGCTCTTCTATACTGCATTATGCCTCAAGGATCACATCCAACAGTTTCACAATTTCAACTGACAATTGTCTCCTCTGGTGTATGACTAGTGTTGACCTGTGACCTCTGAATTCATCCAGGGATACTCCACATTATCTTAAGATATCCTCACCCATCTTCTAGTGTTGATTCCTTCTAAACCACATTTGTTCTTATCTGTCCAGTTTGCATATCTGTTTCTTTTCCAGAGATAGTGAAAGCATACTATTCTGGGTCAAAATATTGAATTTACTGGACACCAGATTCATGAGCTGTTCATGGAAAGGCACACCTAGAACATTCCTTCCACGTGTCCCTGCTTCACCTCTACATCTGCCCTAGAGGATCTGACCACTACTCATAACTACACCATACCACTTCACACTTCCTAATCCACCCCACCCCTGATACTGCTCGTGGCCGCTAAAGAGCCTGGTTGAGATTCTCATGACTAACCAGAGAAGGAGAAGCCCTTGGCCAGAAGCAATATTAAAACCTATTTGGTAGTCCTAAAGTCTAAATAGGATTAGTTGGGCCACTCTGAAGAATTTGGGAGGGCCCCAAAATTCATTCATTTATTTTACCATTATTTATTGACCTCCTATGAGGCTCTAATCACTATGACAGCACTGGAGTTACAATGCTGAGCAAAACAATATATAACCATGGCCCACCTGAAGCTTAAAATCCATGAAGGAAGAGAGATATTAATCTGATTATCCCACAATTAAGTGTAAAATTCACTCTTAAGTACTATGAGGGCGAGTGGGGTAAGTGATTTTTCAGTAGTGTAAAATAGAAATATTCTGATCTAATCAGGGATATCAGGGAAGCCTTCCTCAAAGAAAGGAACACAGAGCTGAGATCCAAAGGTGGCACAGGAATTAACCAGGTCAGGGTTTCTCACCCCTGGAGGCATGTTAGAATCACCTGTGGAACTCTTAAAATGCTGATTACCAATCTTCTCTCCAGACCAGTGAAATTCAAATCGTTGGCAGTGACCTAAGCATTGGTATTTTTAGGATCCCTCCCTCTGCACCCCAGACGATTCTAATGTGCAGCCAAGGTTGAGAGCCACTGAACGTGGAGGAAGAAGGAAAGGGCATGTGCAATGCCCCACGAAGGAGACAGACACGGCCATTGGTGGAACCTAAAGAACCAAAGAAGGCTGGTATGACCTGAGCGTGGTGAGCCAGCTGGAGCTCAACTGTGGATGAGGCGGGAAAAGAGGGCGGAGGCCAGGCAGGACCATGTAGGCAGTGTTAAGAATTTTGTTTTTTTTATTTTAACATCAATAAGAATCTAGTGAAGTCTTTTTTTAAATCTTTATTAATAATTTTTTGGCCACAATCAGCTTTGCATTCTAAAAAGACCACTCTGACTTCTTGATGGAGAATGGATTGGAGGGACTAGAGTTGGAAGGGGAAGGGGTGCCCACCTGACCTCCAGGCTGAGAACTGGAGGACAACAGCGACCCCTGTCCTCAGGGTGGTGGGAGAGGGCAGGGTGAGGTCTATCCATGAGAGGGCCTGGCCTCGCCAAGCAAGCAGAGCATTTTGGCAGCCTCAGTGAGCTCTAATCAACAAGTTTGGCTGAAACCCCTCTTTTCAGGAGCACTGGGCACAGTGGCTTCAACAGCCCCGCTTGGCTCAGGGCTGGGTGACGCTTCTGCAATCCAGGCAGCCCGCTGGAAGCCATATGCCCTGCTTAATTCCTCCACAAACCTACTGCTTGCAGCCACGCAGACATATGCAGCCTTAATATGGTTACAGCATCTTCAATTCCTGAGGAAGGGTTGTGGAGGGATATTCCCACCCAAGCACAGCAATGGAGAAGAAAATTGTCAGAAGTGATTCTTGGCTGAGATTGGCAACATGCATTGTCATTTGAACCTATCAATAGACAGGGCTGATGATGCTTTTCACTTAACACCTAGCGATGAGGCTGTCAGAAACTGGCAGGAGATCCCTGCATGCTCTGCCAAGACAGAGGAACACGAAAATCTGTCGAATTCATGCTTGCTAATAAATATACCCCTGGGATTCTTTTTTAAGGAACCCAGGGTTTTAGATGTCTAGGCAACATTCGCCAGGGATTCAAAAAGCCTGATTGAGCCAAAAGGTTTCTCTCCAGCTCCAGTTTTCACGTGACTTTCGCTTGCTGGCAGAAGAAAGGGGCAAGGCAGAGACTTAGTAAAGGAGGGGCCCCAAAATACTAATCGTTGTAAATCCTAGCGTCGGGTATGCAGTCTGGGCAAAGTAAGTGGATACATGACCTGGCCCCTAGGCTCCAGGGATGCCCTCTAGGCCACAGGGGCCAGATTCCCAGTGGAACCTACATCAGGAGAGGACGTAGGGACTTGGCAGAGGGTTCAGAGGGAAGGTGCGATAACCAGCAGCTGATGCTGTCTGGCTGTGCAGTCACTGGCGCTATTCAATGAATATTCCCAGTAGGATCACCCTTCCCTACCCCCTGGAAGCTAGGTGAGGTCATGTGGCTTGTGTTGACCAGCGGAAGTGATGCACATTACACTTCAGGGTGGAAGCTTCAAGAGCCAATGCATAATTTGCACTTGTGCTTTCCTCCTGCCCCAGTGACTAGGAGCAGTGGCTGCTCCAACGGCTGGGTCCCAGAGCCAGGACAACACAGAGCAGCACCCTAGCTGACCTGCGATAGACATGGAGCTTGAGGGGAAAATAAAATGAGTTGTTGTAAATCATTGAGATATGGGGATTGCTACAGCATAATTCAGCCCACGTGCTGTCTGTTAGAGCCATTTTGAGCAACTCCTTTCTTCTTCCTTCATGCTCCTCCTTGTAATGGGGATGGCTTATTGCATAGTGGTTATAGTCTAACATGCCTGTGCTCTGATCTACCAGTCATGATTCCGGGTGAAGTTCTTAAACTCCGTAAGCCTCAGTTTCTTCATCTATAACTCATGAATAATAATACTATCTACCCTGTAACGTTCTTGCAATGATTAAATAAGATAATGTCTAGAAATGATTAACTTTTATTGCATTCTGTGCAGAAAACAGTCAAAGTAGCAGGCTTGAGACTTCTATCCTTAGAAAGGTGTGCTTGCAAGGTTGGCCCTTGGCTAGCATCTGGGAACTTGGATTTCAGGAAGTTTTCCATCATTCCAAAACTGATTAAGGTGCCTACTGTACCTAAACTGTTTGTACAAATGATACGGTTTATGGTGAACACAGCTTTCCTTCTGGGAGTCTGGAATTTTGGTACATGCCAGGCAGAAGGTGCCTACATGACCAGCCCCCAATAACACCTGTGGGCAGTGGGTCTCTAACAATCGTCCACAGTAGATAACACATCACACATGTCATCACAATTCGTCATTGGGGGGAATTACGCACATCCTGTGCGACTGCACCGGGACAGGACTCTTGGAAGCTTGTGCCTGTTTTCCTCCAGACTTTGCTCCATGCACATTTTCCCTTTGCTGATCTTGCTTTGTATCCTTTTGCTGTATAAGTCTTAGCCATGAGTCCAACTATATCCTGAGTCCTGTGAGTCCTCCATGTATATCACCAAACTTGGGGGGGGGGGGTCTTAGGGATGTAGAAGTATGGTTTTCTCTAAGTTAACGATAATTATAAAAAGATAAGTTAGGGGCCGGCCTTGTGGCATAGTGATTAAGTTCAGCACACTCCACTTCAGTGGCCCTGCTTCGCAGGTTCAGATCCTGGGCACAGACCTACACCATTCATTAGCCATGCTGTGGCGGCATCCCATATATAAAGTGGAGGAAGATTGGCACAGTTGTTAGCTCAGGGCAAATCTTCCTCAGCAAAAAAAGAAAAAAAAAGATAAGTTAACAATAAGTGTAAGTATTGTTAGTATTAAAAATAAAACAAAGGGAGACACAGAGAAAGAAATGAAAATACCTAATTCATAGGTAACCACAAAACAAACACACCAGGAGACTGACTTATGTCCCAAAAGTACCTATTCAACTACCATCTACCAAGAATGATAACTTATCTAGCCTAAGATTCCTGAAAGTAACCTCCCTATGGGACCAGCGTTGGCCACAGGCACTGAGTCCATCCCTGACTGAGGTTTGTATAAAATTAGCTGTTCTACAGTGACTCAGTGAAAACAACAGTGCTAGAAGCCACAGGAGCCAACATCTAGTGAACACTGTTCTCCACCTTCTATATACATCATCTCATTTAACCCTCACAACAGCACTCTGGGATAGGCACAATTACTATCCCCAATTACAAACACAGAGAGGTTTGCCATGTGCCCACTGGGCAGCATCACAGTTGAGGGTGCAGACTTGGAATCCAGCCTGCCTTGGTTTCCATCTCAACACTGTCGTTTCTAGGGACTGCTGTAATAAATTGCCACAAACTGGGGGGCTTAAAACAACAGAAATGTATTCTCTCACTGTCTGGAGGCCGGAAGTCCAAAATCAAGATGCCAGCAGGGCCAGGCTCCCTCTGAAGGCCGTAGGGGAGGATCTTTCCTTATCTCTTCCAGCTTCTGGTGGCTCCAGGGGTTTCTTGGCTTGTGGCCGCATCCCTCCAATCTCTGCCTCTGTCTTCGCATGCCTTTTTTCTGTGTCTGTCTCTCCTCTGTGTGTTTCTTATAAGGACACCTGTGATTGGATTAGGGCCCACCCACATATTCCAGGATGATCTCATCTCAAGATCCTTAACCTAATGATATCTGCAAAGACTCTTTTTCCAAATAAGGCCACATTCACAGGCCCCAGGGATGAGGACATGGACATATCTTTGTGGGGCCACCATTCAGCCCACTACAAGCACCAACAGTTAGCTCCATGCCATTGCAGGCCAGGTACTTAACCTTTTGGCATGTCGTGGGATTGCTCTGAGGGCCCAGAGAGGCAGTGCATGAAAAACGTTCCACATGTGGTCTGGTGTACAGTAAGAGCCCAGTAAACATCAGTCACTGTTATTGCCCGTCACCACCCAGTTGTTGAGGGGAGGAACTAGGATTTGAACCAGGCACACGTAGCTGCTATTCAGTCTTACTTCACTCTGAGAACCGTTAAAGAGGGGGGCTTGGAGAAATCTTTGTAGACTCAATGATCACCCACCCATCAACCTGAAGTCATTCTGACTAGGACCCTTCTACACACTTTTTTGGTCCAGAGCTTGTGACAGGGCTAAACTCCCCCCAGACCCTCTCCTGAGGCCCTCAGAGAATAATTCTGGAGAATCTCGGCTCCTCCGTTTCACCACCTCAAAAACTTCGGCAGTAATTACAGCTGCCACACTAGAGTGCTTTGAGGGTTGTTGAGTTAATGACTATGAAGTCTGTGGAGCTCTTCAGAGTAAAGAAGCCATAAAAATTAGATAAATAAAACAGTCAATCAGCACGTGTTTATTGTCTCCACAGGGTGCATAGTACTGACTTGGAAATAAAGATTAAAGGAGAGAAAAGAAAAGAAAAGAAGGAGGAAAGTTAGTTCAACTAAAATCTTTCCAGGCCAGGGTACGAGGCCAGCTATAAACTAAAGAGTTAGAGCCCTCCAAGGCTTTAAAAAATGAAAGAGGTGCCCACAAATCAGTAAGAAAAAGATAAAGAATTCAATTGGAAAACAAAATGGGCAAAGGATTCAAGTAGGCAGTTCACAGAAAAATAAATACAACTAGCCAAAAAGCAATGAAGAGATGCTTAACTGTCCTCATAATTAATCAAAATAATAACAAGATACCATTTTTCGCTTGTCACATAGGCAAATTTTTAGTTTTCTGATACAAAGTACTGGCAGGGTTGTGAAGAAATAGGTTCTCTCCATCCACTTTTCGGGACAAGATGAATTGGAGCAACCTGTCTAGAGAGCAATGAGACAAGACCCACCACAATTAAAAGTATATATGCCCTTTGACCCAGCATCTCACATCTAGGAATCTGCCCTAGGAATAAACTCATAAAAACATATCTGGCTATATAAGGACATTCATTACATCATGGCTCTTAATGACAGAAAATTGGGAACAACCTAATGTCTGAGAGTAGCATGCTGGTTAAATTATGGATAATAGACATGGTAAACACCAGGCAGATGTAAGTGAGAAGGAGGTAACTCTATTTGGCTGGTAGGAGAGCATGTCATGTTAACATAGAAAAGTTAGAGCAGAACAGTATGCATAATACGACCATTTTGTGAATGAGAATGTGGGGGGCTTCATATTCAAGGACGATCCTTGGGTGTGCTATGAACACACCTGGATCTGCATGCCTGGGCCTACTGTGACCAAAGGCCTGCCCTACCAGGAGGCATCAGGGTGGGGGTTGGAGTCTCGAAAGATGGGAGATTTATTTTGTTTTCTTTGTGAAAGCCAAATTCCACCCAGATTCATCACAACAAGGAAGAATATAGTGTATTAACAGATCCTGAACTTGGAACCAGACTGCCCAGGTTCAAATTCCAACTCCAGTGCTGCTTACCCACTGTGTGACTTTGGACAAGTCATTTCACCTCTCTGTTACTTAGTTTTCTTAAAATAGCAATAATATCAGTACTTACCTTATAGAGTCGTTATGAAAAATAAATGTGTTGCTATCTGAAGAGTGCTTCGAACAATGCTTGGCAGATAGCCACTCCCCCCATAAAGGGCTGTTAAGCAAGTAAATTGCACTCAAACACTGAGCCCCCCATCTCCTGAATCCCAGTTTGACTCCCTCTGTTAGTGTGGCCCCAAACACCCAAGGGGAAAAGAAGAAAGGTGCCTTTTACATATTCAGTGGGCCACTCTACAGGATGAAATCATTTTGAAAAGGATAATTAGACCTCCAATTGGTTTTCATTTTATTTCATTTTCTTGCCTGCAGTTGACAAGCAGGGAGATTGTGTTACTTCCACAGCCGCCAACAGCAAAGCCGCCCGGTTCCCCCTATTTCTATAGCAAACTCGTGAAAGAGAGAAGCCTGCTGGTACAAACTGCTTTGATGGGAGGAAGCATCTAAAATGCATTTTAATTTCAATTTGTGTGAAGCTTTTGTATCAAATTACAGATCTGGGGCATGATGCGGCTCAGTGAAGAATCCCATTTTCTACCAGTTTGGATATGTTCGTTGTGCCATCAAGGGGTAAAATAATTAAGACTAAAATCCTGTCTCCACTGGAGACTCTCTACTGGTGTCCCACTTCCTGTGTTCATCAAGTCAGGTGACAGGGCAATGATCAGTATTCAAGGACCAGCGCTGCTCTCTTGGAGATCCCAGACCAGCCAAAAATCCCTAGGCAAGTCAATGAGTCCAAGGGGCTTCTCGCTCAAATGTGATGGTGCCAGTGGTCTGATGTTAAGTGCAAGACCACCAATCAACTAGGACAAACCAAGGTTGCTTGAACAAACTAAAACAGAAGCTGGAAAAATTCAATAAAGCAGCTGAATTCTGCAAAACCACCGAGTAACTGTTTACTAAACAGCTGAATTCACCAAGTTGCTTTTATGCAGATTGAGCCTGCATTTGGAGGCCAAAGCAATCAGGCTAGAAAAGCCACCACTGCTTACATATTTTTTTATTTCTCTGGTCTGGCATATCAGTGGTTTCTTTGGGATGTACAAGTTCTGCCCAGTACAAGGATTTCCTTTTACTGGGAATGTGCGCACATTCCCAGCTGCTGTGAGTGTTGGCTGCTAACAGGTCACAGGTACTGGCCTTCTTAGAGAACTGCTCAGCTCATAGGAGTCATGTCATCTAGGAGGGTACATGCTGCCCCCAAGGTGGGTGCCCCTACTAACAACAACAACCGAGTGGCCACCAATGACTGCCTGAAACCAGAATCAAAGACCAGACTCCTTGCCTCAAGATAGAATAACTCTGCTGTATGACTTATGTCCAGAGCACCAGCCTCCGTGAGTCAGGCCAAGGCTAGATTTTAACCAGGGCCACAGCCTTGCTTAGCAGCTCCCTTTCATCTTGTCTTCCTCATTCTTTCAGAGGGTTCTCCCAAGAGCATTCTCTCAACAAATCATATGTACCCAAATCCCTGTCTCAGGCTCTGCTTCTAGAGGTCCCAACTGTATTAGTTTGCTATCACTGCCATAACAAATTACCACAAACTTAGCAGCTTAAACAATGCAAATTTATTATCTGACAGTTCTGGAGGTCAGATATCTGACCCAGGTCTCACTGGGTTAAATCGAGGTGTTGGTAGGGCTGTGCTCTTTCTGGAGCCTCTAGGGACAATCCATTTCTTGCCTTTTCCAATATCTAGAAGCCTCCTGCATGCTTTGGCTCATAGCCCCGCATCACTGTAAACTTTTCTTCCATTGACACATCACCTTATCTGACTCTGACCCCTCCTGCATCCCTCTTAAAATGATACTTGTAAATACACTGGATCTACCAGGATATTCCAGGCTAATCTCCCTATGTCAAGATCCTTCACTTAATCACATCTGCAAAGTCCCCTTTAACATGTCAGGAACATACTCGTTGGTTTCAGGGATTAGGGTGTGAACATCTTTGGGACCATTTTTCTGCCTCCCACACTGATCCAAGAGAGTTGGTATGCGGAGCAGTCTTAAGAACTGGATTCAAGGGAAGGAACCCTTGAGTTGGATCACTGATTGGCTGCCTGGCAATGAGGAGTCCATCACTGGTGGGAGATGGAGTGTCTTCCGTCCCTGGCACATGGGCACAGTGCACTTGCTAAGACTTTCACCTGTGGATAACTAGGACAGGCTGCAGGTGGAAGGGGATGCTCTGGTTTGTGCAATATCTGTGGTGTTGGAGAGGAATGAGAGATATAGTAACTATCAGGGCTGTGAAATTGGGTGGCTGTTGGGGAATACCATGAATGCAGCGAAGAGAAAACATGACAGCCTCAAGGCAATCACTCAACGATTTAGAGCAAATTGTTTCAGAAAGCCTCCTTGGCAGTACTTAAAGAAACCCTGATCTTCTTTTTCACAAAAACAGAGCTGAAGAACAGATGCAGGACTTAACTGTAAGTGGCAGAACTTCAGAGAATGCTGAATTCTCAGGATAGACACGTGTCCTACGCCCAAGTCAGAACCCTGATGGGAAGCAGTGATGCTGAGACTTGGGGTGGGGATATCTGGGAAGATTCACTTGACTACCTTCAATGCTAAGATCCTCCTGGACCCTCTGGGCCTGCCGAAGCACCCTCCTCCCTCTTGTTGGGAGACAGGCCCCTTCCCTTGCTTGAAGAACAAGTAACGCCTCAAATGGGGTAAGTGCCTAACAAAACAATGTCCCCGCCTCCTCTGCTGGCTACCAGGCCAATACCGAGAGTTGACTCGCAGCCTAACCTGATAAGCAAGTGTTGGGCCTGCTAGGGAGAGAGGGGTACGTGCCCGAGTAGCCACAGGACACGGGCTAACATGGCTGGGCAAGAAGCAGCAGAGCATGACCGGGATTGAACCCCCAGAGTGCTTGGTCATTGGGGGCAGAATAGAAAGCTTTTTGGGTAAAAGAGAGTTTATTTGATGGGAGCCCTCCTGTGACATAGGATTTAACTCTTGACAAAGCTCTGAGAGACAAGTCTTATATGCAGCAGGGATGGCTCTTGGGAACTTCAACTTAAGCCCCTCAGGATGGGATGCAAAGGAGAAGGGGGCTGTGGGTAACAATTTAATGAAGCCAACTGTTAGCAGTGCCTGTGACATTTGGAAGTCATTGCTAAGGTATCTGGAAAAAGAAATCTGAGCTGACATTCCAGGAAGCCCCAATTCTTCATGGAATATAAAGGAAAGGAAACTCTACTTGCTGGGGAATTTTAACCAGAGGTACTCAAGGTGACAGCACGTGAGAAAAAGCAAACGGCAAGATTGAGGACCAGTATCCCTAGAAAGATCTGCTGGCAAGGTTGGACCTTGGCTGGCATCTGGAAACTCGGATTTGGGGAGGGCTCCCACCATCCCCAGGATTGAGAAGAGGGCTCACTATGCCTAAACTGTGAAAACAATATGGTTTATGATGAACATCTGCTTTCCTTCTGGGAATCTGGAATTTGGGCCTGTGCCAGGCAGAAGGTGCCTACATGACAACCCCCAATAAAAACCCTGGGCACTGAGTCTCTAATGAGCTTCCCTGGTAGACAACATTTCATGTGTTGTCACAATTCATTGCTGGGGGAAATGAACATGTCCTGTGTGACTCCATTGGGAGAGGACTCTTGGAAGCTTCTGCCTGGTTTCCTCTGGTCTTCACCCCATGCACCTTTCCACTGTGCTGATTTTGCTTTGTATCCTTTTGCTGTAATAAATCACAGCCATCAGTTTGACCACACACTGAGTCCATGAGTCCTCCTAGCAAATCACCAAACCTGGGAGTGGTCCTGAGGACCTCCGACACACACCATGACAAACAGATATACACAGTTTTCTTTATACATATTTATCAGGGTCCCCCTGAGGGCAAGAAGCTTAGCGGATCATGAAGAAAATGCCCTCTTACCCTAAGAGTTGGTTTTTATCCCCCTCTATACTAGGGGACTGTGATTCCCTTTGAACCCACTATTGATGTATTCCATCTTATTTAATGTATAAGGAGTTTGGTTTCATACTTAGAGGTATACGTCTTCACTTTATAAGATAGAATTTTTCAGAACTTCTTCTGGGGGCTCCTTTCCCATCCTCAAAGTATGGGTACAGACTTTTTATCCCACTGCCCACAAAGATCTCCAAAATCTTTGAAATTTTAGTGTTGTTTCTCCCCAATCACAATTTCTAAAATACCTCTTGCACAGATAAGTGGGACCAAAATCCTACTGGACAGATTTCATGTCCTGGCATTGGGGGAATGGGGGAGAAGACTAAGATGATATTACAGGGTCCCAGAAGGGCATCTCCATCAGACCAGAGAGTAGATAAGGTTTCCTAAGCCTCTCAGTTAATCTTAAAGGAAGACTAACAATTATCATAGTTGACCAAGTCTTAGAGACTAAGAGTTACCATGGTGAAAAAGTTGGCAAAGGGGACCATTTTGTCTGAAAAGACAGAAGAAATGGCTTGGGTCATTCTAAGAACCTACAAGGAGCTCAAATGCTGGAGTGAAGGGGTGAGGAGATGGCTTAGTCGGGTGCACGTGGAAGACATCTGCTTTCAAGGTATACTAAGGAAAGGGAAAATTTATTCTAGCAATAAGGTCATGTATGAAAGTGAGCTGTGTGTGCATAGCTGAAACCCACAGATCATCTCACCAGTTGCCCCTCAAGTTGCCATGGAGTAATAACTCTGGTTGGAAGGTGATTTTTCTCCCCTCTACTCCAGGACCCTCTCCTAGAAAACTTCTCTTCCAGTTTCCTCTGCTGCCCCCATTTCTTGACCAAATTCCTCAGCCCTCGGTTCTCCTGTTCTCAGATCTCCTGTTCTCTGGTCCAGTCTCATTAGGCACAAGATGGTAGTGCCTCAGTTTGATGCTCAGTCAACCCGTATTCTGTTCCAGCGTGGGATTCTTACCCTACCCTGTCAACTCATGGATACCTGCCATGGGGACAGGAGGTGTTGGGTGGCTGTACCAGTAGGATCATGGCAGGAAACAGAGGGCATGCTGAAGGAAGTGAGAGAGAGTTATAAAGACCCTTTATAAAGGGGTGGGCAAGCTGAAGGAAACCAACAGAGAACAAAGCCCCTCAGGGCTAGCAACGGTGGGAAGCTGATACCCTCTGTAAGACTGAAGGGACAAATGGAGGGAGTGTTACTAGAACTCAACAACCTTGGGAGAGGACCACCTGACAGGAGCTGTGGCCCACCACAGAGAACCACAACCACTAACTAACCTGTGTTCCAACAGGAAGTGAGTCAGGAATTCAAATGTGCTCATCTCCAATTTGTCCTTCTCTCCAATTTCCTGCAGGCACCTCCCATTGGCCAAACCCAGTGAGAAAGCAGAAGGCAAGAGAACTCACTGATGGGTCTAGAAGAACAAATGGAAGATGCCTAGCTGAATGGCTGAGTACAAATCAAGACACACACACAGAAATATAAATCAAGGTACATTCCAGAAGCTTTTATTTATATCAAATAGACAACAGATTGCAACATACCAAGAGGATTTAAAAACTTATTTGGAAATGCAGTTTTGTGCTTCAATAGCACACACCTTGGTAGACAGCCAGCTATTAACATACTCAGGTGTCTGGAGTGGCCCTCCCCCTCTAGGAGGCTGATAAAAGATGCCACTTTAGAGCAAGATGGGAGCATTTGGGGATATAGCTAGGCTCTTCAGTACCTCTCTGGGGTAGCAGATACAACAGAGATTTTGCTGCCTGTCTGTCCCCACAGCAATGCTGGCACTTTCTAGCAATCATGTGTCTCATAGGATCAATTTCACATATGTGCAGTTACCAGGTCTCAGTTGTGATGAACCCAGCAGAGACTTTGCTCCCACCTTACTCCTCAGTCACCCTGGGGTCTTGTTTCAAAAAGGGGTATCTGTGATCAATTTCACATTTCCACAGTCAATGGGTATTAATCCTAATGAACACCACTTACCCTAGGTTCTCCCCAACAAGTGGTCAGAAAGTCCTGCATGAAATGAAGACCCAGATGTTTGTGCAACTTCCCGCCCAAATATGCTGCTTCAGAGTTCCGCTATAATTGAAATCACCAGTCCCTCAGGGACAAAGGGCTTAGAGGTGGTTAGAGACTGAAGAGACACCCACAAGGGCAGGGAAAGGCTGGGAGAGTCAGTGCCCCTGCTCTTTCTAGGTGGCAGTGATGTCTGCCTGCACAGATGAGCAGAAAAGTGCCCATGGAGACTGTGTTCACTTTCCCTTTGATGGTAAAACTCTCGTTCAGTTTAGCAGACAGTGGGTGGCTTTGTAGCTTTGCCGTTGGGGAACATTCCTGCAGCAAGAATATTTTTCTTTCTTTCAATTAACAGTTCTCTGAGCAAGGAAACTGCTTCACTTCCTGCCACGTAGGAAGGGACCATCCTCCTTGGGCACTGCAGGGGAGGCAGGGTAGCACGATGGTTAAGGGCTCGTGTTCTGGAATCAGCCAGTCCTGAGTTTAAATCCCAGCTCTACCACTTAGTAGCTATGCAACCTTAGGAAAGCCCCTTAACTTCTCTGGGCCTCAGTTTTCTTACCTGTAATTTCTTATTTATAAGAGGTAATTATAGCCCTTCCTCACTGAGTTGGTGAGAAGATTAAGAATGAGACTAGACACAATTCAGCATAGCCTCGAAAAACTAAACATAAAATTGTCATATAAGCCAGCAATTCTACTCCTAGACAACAGAACTGAAAACACTCAGATACTTATACACGAATGTTCACAGCAGCACTATTCACAATAACCAAAAGGTGGAAACAGCCCAAATGACCATCAATGGATGAATGGATAAACAAAATGTGAAATATCCATACAATGGAATATCATTCACCCATAAAAAGGAATGAAGTACTGATGCATGCTACAATATGGATGAACCTCAAAAACATTAGTCTGAGTAAAAGAGGCCCGGCACAAAAGGCCACATATTGTATGATTCCATCTATATGAAACATCCAAATAGATAAATCTAGAGAGACAGAAAGCAGACTAGTGGGGCTGTGGGGAGGAGGGAATGGGAGTGACTGCTTAATGGTTATGGGATTTCCTTTTGGCATGATGAAATCATCTTGGAACTAGACAGAGGTGGTAGCTGCACAACATTGTGAATATACTGAATGCCACAGAATCGTACACTTTAAAATGGTTAATTTTGGGGGCCGGCCCCGTGGCGTAGCGGTTAAGTGCACACGCTCCACTGCTGGTGGTCCAGGTTCAGATCCCGGGCGCACACCAATGCACCACTTGTCAGTCCATGCTGTGGCAGCGTCCCATATAAAGTGGAGGAAGATGGGCACAGATGTTAGCCCAGGGCCAGTCTTCCTCAGCAAAAAAAAAAAAAAAAGAGGAGGATTGGCATGGATGTTAGCTCAAGGCTGATCTTCCTCACAAAAAAAAATAAATAAAATAAAATAAAAAGGTTAATTTTGTGTTATGCAAATTTCACCTCAATTTATATTAAAAAAAACATCTCCACATAGTGTGAGGAAAAAGTATGCAATAAATGGTGGCTGTAACACATCCCATGTGTAACTTAAATCATCCTCTGAGTTGCATTCAAAGACTCCCCATCACTTAGAGGATGAAGATTCTTTTTTTTTTTTTTAATTTTTTGTTTATTGCAGTAACATTGGTTTATAACATTGTAAAAATTCCAGGTGTACATCATTGTACTTCTGTTTATGCATAGATTACATCATGTTCACCACCAAAATACTAATTACAACCCATCACCACACACATGTACCGAATTATCCCTTTCACCCTCCTCCCTCCCCCCTTCCCCTCTGGTAACTACCAATCCAATCTCTGTCCCTATGTGTTTGTTTACTGTTGTTATTATCTACTACTTAATGAAGGAAATCATACGGCATTTGACCTTCTCCCTCTGACTTATTTCACTTTGCATTATACCCTCAATGTCCATCCATATTGTCACAAATGGCTGGATTTCATAGTTTCTTATGGCTGAGTAGTATTCCATTGTGTATATATACCACATCTTCTTTATCCATTCGTCCCTTGATGGGCACTTACTTAGGTTGCTTCCAAGTCTTGGCTATTGTGAATAACGCTGCAATGAACACAGGGGTGCATGTACCTTTACAAATTGGTGTTTTCAAGTTCTTTGGATAAATACCCAGCAGTGGAATAGCTGGATCATATGGTAGTTCTATCCTTGCTTTTTTGAGGAATCTCCATACTGTTTTCCATAGTGGCTGCACCAGTTTGCACTCCCACCAGCAGTATATGAGAGTTCCCTTCTCTCCACATCCTCTCCAACACTTGTTGTTTCCTGTCTTGTTAATTATAGCCATTCTGACGGGCGTGAGGTGATATCTCATTGTAGTTTTGATTTGCATTTCCCTGATAGTGATTTTGAACATCTTTTCATGTGTCTGTTGGCCATCTGTATATCTTCTTTGGAGAAATGTCTGTTCAGGTCTTTTGCCCATTTTTTAATTGGGTTGTTAGTTTTTGTGTTGTTGAGATGCATGAGTTCTTTATATATTTTGGAGATTAAGCCCTTATCAGAAGTATGGTTTGCAAATATCTTCTCCCAATTGTTAGGTTGTCTTTTCGTTTTGTTGATGGTTTCCTTTGCTGTGCAGAAGTTTTTTAGTTTGATGTAGTCCCATTTGTTTATTTTTTCTACTGTTTCTCTTGCCCGGTCAGACGTGGTGTTTGAAAAGATGTTGCTAATACCCATGTCGAAGAGCATACTGCCTATGTTTTCTTCTAGAAGTTTCACAGTTTCAGGTCTTACATTCAAGTCATTAATCCATTTGGAGTTAATTTTTGTGCATGGTGTAAGGTAAGGGTCTACTTTCATTTGTTTGCATGTGACTATCCAGTTTTCCCAACACCATTTGTTGAAGAGACTTTCTTTTCCCCATTGTATGTTCTTGGCTCCTTTGTCAAAGATTAGCTGTCCATAGATGTGTGGGTTTATTTCTGGGCTTTCTATTCTATTCCATTGATCTGTGTGTCTGTTTTTGTGCCAGTACCATGCTGTTTTGGTTACTATAGCTTTGTAGTATATTTTGAAATCAGGGAGTGTGATACCTCCAGCTTTGTTCTTTTTTCTCAGGATTCCTTTAGCTATTCGGGGTCTTTTGTTGTTCCATGTAAATTTTAGGATTCTTTGCTCTATTTCTGTGAAAAATGTTGTTGGAACTTTGATAGGGATTGCATTGAATCTATAGATGGCTTTAGGAAGTATGGACATCTTAACTATGTTAATTCTTCCAATCCAAGAGCACGGAATATCTTTCCATTTCTCTGTGTCTTCTTCAATTTCTTTCAGGAATGTTTTATAGTATTCGGTGTATGGATCTTTCACCTCTTTGGTTAAGTTTATTTCTAGGTATTTTATTCTTTTTGCTGCAATTGTAAATGGGATGGTATTCTTAATTTCTCTTTCTGCTACTTCGTTGTTAGTGTACAGAAATGCAACTGATTTTTGTATGTTGATTTTGTATCCTGCAACTTTACCATATTCGTTTATTACTTCTAAAAGTTTTCTGGTGGATTCTTTAGGGTTTTCTATATATAAAATCATGTCATCTGCAAATAGTGACAGTTTCACTTCTTCCTTTCCAATTTGGATCCCTTTTATTTCTTTCTCTTGCCTGATTGCTCTGGCTAGGACTTCCAGTACTATGTTAAATAGGAGTGGTGACAGTGGGCATCCTTGTCTGGTTCCTGTTCTTAGAGGGATAGCTTTCAGTTTTTCACCATTGAGGATGATATTAGCTGTGGGTTTGTCATATATGGTCTTTATTATGTTGAGGTACTTTCCTTCTATACCCATTTTATTCAGAGTTTTTATCATAAATGGATGCTGTATCTTGTCAAATGCTATCTCTGCATCTATTGAGATGATCATGTGATTTTTATTCTTCATTTTATTAATGTGGTGTATTACGTTGATTGATTTGCGAATGTTAAACCATCCCTGCATACCTGGAATAAATCCCACTCGATCATGGTGTATAATCTTTTTAACGTATTATTGTATGCAATTTGCTAGTATTTTGTTGAGGATTTTTGCATCGATGTTCATCAGTGATATTGGCCTGTAATTTTCTTTTTTTTTGTGTTGTCCTTGTCTGGTTTTGGTATCAGGGTAATGTCAGCTTCGTAGAATGAGTTAGGGAGCTTCCCCCCCTCCTCAATTTTTTGGAAGAGTTTGAGAAGGATAGGTATTAAGTCTTCTTTGAATGTTTGGTAGAATTCACCAGGGAAGCCGTCTGGTCCTGGACTTTTATTTTTGGGGAGGTTTGTGATTACTGTTTCCATCTCCTTACTGGTGATTGGTCTATTCAAATTCTCTACTTCTTCTTGATCCAGTTTTGGAAGGTTGTATGATTCTAAGAATTTATCCATTTCTTCCAGATTGTCGAATTGGTTGGCATATAGCTTTTCATAGTATTCTCTTATAATCTTTTGTATTTCTGAGGTGTCTGTTGTAACCTCTCCTCTTTCATTTCTGATTTTACTTATTTGTGCCTTCTCTCTTTTTTTCTTGGTGAGTCTAGCTAAAGGTTTGTCAATTTTGTTGATGTTTTCAAAGAACCAGCTCTTGGTTTTATTAATTTTTTCTATTGTTTTTTGGTCTCTATTTCATTTATTTCTGCTCTTTTATTATTTCCCTTCTTCTACTGATTTTGGGCTTTGTTTGTTCTTCTTTTTCCAGTTCCTTTAGGTGCATTGTTAGATTGTTTATTTGAGATTTTTCTTGTTTGTTGAGATGGCCTGTATTGCTGTAAACTTCCCTCTTAGAACCACTTTTGCTGTATCCCATAAATGCTGGCATGTCGTATTTTCATTTTCATTCATCTCCAGGTATTTTTTGATTTCTTCTTTGATTTCTTCATTGACCCAGTCATTGTTCAGTAGCATTTTGTTTAATCTCCACGTATTTGTGGCTTTTCTGATTTTCTTCCTATAGTTGATGTCTAATTTCATACCGTTGTGGTCAGAAAAGATGCGTGGTATTATTTCAATCTTCTTAAATTTATGTAGACTTGTTTTGTGGCCTAATATGTGATCAATCCTGGAGAATGTTCCATGTGCATTTGAAAAGAACGTGTATTCTTCGGTTTTTGGATGGAATGCTCTGTATATATCTACTAGGTCCATCTGTTCTAGTGTGTCGTTTAAGGCCAATGTTTCCTTATTGATCTTCTGTTTGGATGATCTATCCATTGGTGTAAGTAGAGTGTTAAAGTCCCCTACTATTATTGTGTTACTGTCTATTTCTGTTTTTATGTCTGTTAATAATTGCTTTATATATTTAGGTGCACCTACATTGGGTGCGTAGATATTTACAAGTGTTATATCCTCGTTAGATTGTTCCCTTGATCATTATGTAATGCCCTTCTTTGTCTCTTTTTACAGTTTTTGTTTTAAAGTCTATTTTGTCTGATATGAGTACTGCTACCCCAGGTTTCTTTTCATTGCCATTTGCGTGGAGTATCTTTTTCCATCCCTTCACTTTCAGTTTGTGAGTGTCTTTAGGTCTGAAGTGTGTCTCTTGTATGCAGCATATATATGGGTCTTGTTTTTTTATCCAGTCAGCCACCCTATGCCTTTTAATTGGAGCATTTAGTCCATTGACATTTAAAGTAGCTATTGATAAGTGTGTACTTACTGCCATTTTTTAACTTTTTTTTTTTCCTCACTGTTTTAGTAGTCCTTCTCTGTTCCTTTCTTCTTCTATACAGAATTGAGGGTCACTTTAGTTTGACCTCTGTCTGAAAGCTGTACTCTTTAACTCCCCTCCTCCCTCCTTTTATGTTTTTGATATCATATCTAACCTCTTTTTTGTGCATTTGTATCCATTACTCTCTTATCATGGAAATAGATAATTTTTCCTATTTGTGGTCTTCTCTTTTTCCCTTAAATCAGTCCCTTTAACATTTCTTGTAGCACTGGTTTCTTGGTGACAAACTCCTTTAATTTTTGCTTATCTGAGAAAATTTTGATCTCTCCTTCCATTTTGAATGATAACCTTGCTGGGTAGAGTATTCTTGGCTGTAAGTTTTTTCCTTTTAGCACTTTAAATATATTGTGCCATTCTCTTCTAGCCTGTAAGGTTTCTGCTGAGAAGTCAGCTGATAGCCTTATGGGGTTTCCTTTGTATGTAACTTGACATTCTCTTGTGGCTTTTAGGATTCTCTCTTTATCTTTAATTCTGGACATTTTGATTATGATGTGTCTTGGTGTGGGCCTCGTTGGGTTTATCTTTGGGGCTCTCTGTGCTTCCTGTACCTGGATGTCTGTTTCCTTCCTTAGGTTAGGGAAGTTTTCATCTATTATTTCTTGAAATAGATTCTCTGCCCCCTTGTCTCACTCTTCTCCTTCCGGGACACCTATAACACGGATGTTAGTGCGCTTGATGTTGTCCCAGAGGTCCCTTAGACTGTCCTCACTCTTTTTAATTCTTTTCTCTTTTACCTGTTCACCTTGGGTAATTTCTTCTAGTCTTTCGTCCAGCTCACAGATCCGTTCTTCTGTATCCTCTACTCTGCTTTTGAGTCCCTCTAGTGAATTTTTCATTTCCAGTATTGTATTCTTCATTTCTGAATTTCTAATTGGTTCTTTTTTTATATCTTCCATTTCTTTGTTGACATTCTGAGTTCATCTATTCTTCTCCCCAGATCAGTGAGCATCCTTAACACTCTTTGTTTGAACTCTCTGTCAGGTAGGTTGCTCATTTCTGTTTCACTTAGTTCCTTTTCTGGGGTTTTGTCCTGTTCCCTTACTTGGAATGTGTTCTTTTGCCTCCTCATTTTGCCTCTTTCCCTGTGCTTGTGTCTACGTATTAGGTAGGTCAGCTACGTCTCCTGCTCTTGGATAGGTGACCTTATGTAAGTGATGCCTTAGGAGGCTTCCAGTGTGCTTCCCTCAGTTCTCAATGTTTCAGGGGTGACCCCTATGTGGGCTAAGTGTGTCCTTCTGTTGTGGTCTGTTTGCTCTCCCTGTAGGCACCCAGGGAGGCTGAGTTATGCTCCTGGACAGCTGTTGTAATACTCAGCTGCTTGTAGTTGTTGTGGGCCCTTCAGTCTCTTTATCAGGTGTGGGGAGCCCAAGCACAGTTGGCTGCAAGTTCTAATACCACATTTGTGTTGCAGTATTTCTTTTAAGTGAGTAAGCCCCCAGCGTGGCAGGTTGTTAGGCTCAGGGCCTTACAATTGCTGTAAGCCTCTAGCCTATTAGGTCTCTTGTCAGCTCTCTGAGGATTGCAGCTGGGCGGGGCTGGCCTCAGGCACAGGAGCACCCAATTGTTTCAGGCTTTGGAAGGTGGGGCAAACCTCCTATTTGGGTCTTTGAGAAGCACAAGTCTTCTGCAGCTGACAAGCCCTGCCACCCACAGGTCCACACACACAGTCAACACAGTCCTGCCCCGTGTGAGTGCCCCGACCTCCCCAAGTGGACCCAGTCTCTCCACGGCGGGAGCCCCACACACTCCGCCACCGCCCCACACTCTCCACCTGCTCCTTGTGCACTCCCTGCCCCCCTCAAGTGGGCTCAGTTGCCAGGCTGCAGAGAATCCAGTCACCAATCTATGCAGGCCCACACGTTGCCTGAGGGCTAGTTGTTGGGTGGAGCCAGTCTCTAGGGTGGGCTGCCTGCCCTGGCTGAGCTGGATTAAATCGGTGCTCTAGCGGGTGGGGCAGACCCTGGGCTAGCTGGCCTCAGGGAGAACTCCAATGGCGTCTGTGTCAGCATGCTCACACCAGGCCACAACAATGGCCGCCGCCAATGTCCCAGTCCCTGGAGAGGTCTCACCCCTCACCGAGATGCACTCAGGGCCTATTAGGTGAGTCTCTTGTCACCAAAGCACTGTGCACCTTTCTTTCTGGTGATTTTAGGATGCTTTCTGAAACGGGTGATTTTGTGCACGGGCCCTTTAAGAGCCAGTTTTAGTTTCTTTGTGAGCCAGCTTTTCTGGGGGTGCCCCCCAGTGTTTTAGTAGCAGGCAAAGTCAGATATTATGCCGCTGGTCTCGATTGTGCTGGGTCCACAAAATCCCCACAGTGGGGGTGCTCCCCGGCTCAGGGCCCCGCGCCTCCAGGGAGGCTGCGTACCTGTGAGCTGTTCCCGGCGGCCGTGAAGCTGGCGGCTTGTGAAGGCGGCGTTTTTCCTCTCCAGAAGGGAGTCTCTGCCTCTTCCACCTCAGTTAGGATTGTCCATTGTTGCAGGAGTTCCTCTTATCCAGTTTTCAGTTCTGTCTCAGGGGTAATTTTTCCACGAGTAATTGTAAATTGGCTGTGTCCACGGGAGGAGGGGAGTTCTGAGTCTGCTTACGCCGCCATCTTGACTCCGCCCCCCCCCCAGGATGAAGATTCTTTGCTGGGAAGCCAAGGCCCTCTACAGCCTGTCCTCAAATCACATCTCTAACCTTCTCTCTCCAGATCTCTCTATACCAGTCATTCTCACCATTTGGGGGTCTTGAATTCTTTTAGAAATCTTCTGGAAGCACTGGATCCTACCTCTAGGAAAAAAAAATGCAAAAAAAAATTCCACTCAACTTTGCAGGTTTCAAGACCATCTTGAGCAATAAGAATGCTCCTGGTCTTTGTGAATTTGGGGTCAAGGAAACGCGCATACTCTCTACAACAGCTTCCTCAGTACTACCTGAACCTCCACACGCATTGCTACCTCTGCCTTCCTTCACTCTCACCCTCTCCTCACCCAGCGATGTCTGCCCACCCTTCAAGGTCCAGCTAATTCACGACGTCTCTCTTGTGACTACCCCAGCCTCCAAGGCCCTTTCCTCCTCCAGAATTCTCAGAAAGTCCATATCATGTCACCCACTTGGCACTGATCCCACACTGCTGTGTATTTTTGGTTTTCTTTTTTTTTTTTTAATAGGTTTACTTTTATCTCCAACTATATTGCAAACTATAGGGGGCAGATTCAAATGTCTTCAGGAGCAAAATAGTCAGAGATTACGGTAAACTGGAGAGGATTCCCCTCTTATAAAAGGCCCAGTGTCACTGGGTCTGCTGTTTTTCTAAGAAAGCCAGAAATCTGCACATGTATTTGGAATATTTTGGTTTTCAAATGTGAGTAACTACGTCTCAAAAGAAGCACATAGTAGGGGGACACATTTTGTTGAATGCTTGGCTGATCTTGATCAGACAAAAGTGATGGTCAGAATAACCACTGTGTAGGGCCTTCTTAGCCCCGTGCCACTAGAACACAAGATTCACCGAATTCTAAGGTGCCTGGAGGTCTTTGACCTCATATTCCAGGACAACTTTCTGTTAGCAAAAGTGGTTGAGGTCTGATTTTTCTAATAAAAGTTCTAATACTTTGCTTTAAGGCTCTCTCCTGGGAAGAAAACGAGGGCAAAATCGTGCTTAGGTTAAAGGTTGTGACGACTTGGATCATTTCAACAGGTATTTGGGCAGTTATTTCACGACACACACTGTGCTGGGCATAGGAGATACAGCAAGGCACAGGACAGACTGTCCCTATCCTCAAGAGTCTAGAAATGAAATACAATAGGATATTGATTGATAGGATGTTGAGGAACAATAGGATTAGGGCCTACACGAAAGAGAAAATACAAATAGCCAACAAATACACAAAAAGATGTTCATTATCACCAGTGGTCAGGGACATGCAAATTAAGAAGCATTCACATAGGCAAAAATTAAGAAGTTTGCTGATGCCGTCGATGTGCCGAAATGGTTACTCTCAAAACTGCAAGTGGGAGCATAATTTGGTGCAAGCACTTTTGAGGGCAATTTGCCAGTACCTATTAGTGTTTAAATGTGCATCCCCTGTGACTCAGCAATTCCACTTCTCCATAGTCCCCGTGGAGAAACATTCAGAGTCCACAAAGAGATGCATCCAGGGATGTTCATTGGAACATTGTTGGCAAAAGCAAAAATCCGCAAGCGTCCTAGATGTATATCAATAGCGGACTGTGGGATCAAGCTGCTATACGTGTCAAATACTGTGCACTACGTGAACTAGGAAGGTGGATCTGTATGTCCCAACATAGAAAAGTCTCTAAGACACGGTGCTGAAGGAAACACATACACTATACCACACTGCCCATTTTCTGTGATACAAATCTATGGGTGAAAGCATGTAGAAAGAGGGTTAAAAGGCTCTAGATTAACAAGAGTGGTGGCTTCTCATATGGAAGAATTCCCTAGGGATCTCTGGTGAGGGTCAAGGCAATTTGACACTTATCTTTTTAAAAACTGTTCATGCATTACCTGTGTGGTTGAAAAAATTAAAAACATTTAAGTGGTTAATTTGTGGATCTGTTCTCAGTAAGGATGTCCTGTGATGCTTCACCTTGTCACAAGCCCAAGCTCTCATAGTTCCCCTCAAGCAACATTATTTGTCCATTTTTTTGTTGATTATACTGCAATGACTCTAACAATTCACTGCATTATAACCTTGAACTTTCCCCAAGTTTCAGAATTAGTGCTTGAGACCCATTTTTTCCATTTCTAAATGTATTTTCCTTTCAAAACATAAGCTTCCCACCAGATTCACGTGCTCAAACTTGGAAATGGAAGCAGGTCTGCCAAAGAGGCAGAGCCTGAGGCGTCAGCCGTTCTAACACAGGCAGCAGCCTGAGCTGCATCGTCTCCCTGGGGCTGCGGCGACCCAGGCTTTCTCTCCCCAGTATGCTGTGAGCAGGACAGGTCTCAGGGTTTGGATCTGGGGCAGCAGGAGTGGGGTCTTTGGCAGTGTTATTCCTGGCTGCATGGTCTCTAGACCTGTATCCCCAGCCCTCACGGAGATGCTGTGAACTGCCCAATACCATTTTGAGAAATTTATTTTCTGCTGAAATTAATGAGGGTTGGTTTTTACTATTTGCATCTGGGAACCCTAACTGATCTGGTGATCTGGGGAAAGTTACCTAATTTCTTCTATTTCTTCATCTATAAAAATGAGGATAATGATATCTATCTCACAAGGTTGCAAAGAGATAAAATATATGCCATATATTTAAAATATACATGGCATATATGAAATATATTTTTAAATGCATATATATATTAATATACCCACTGAATATATTTTATGCACTTATATGAATCTATGAATATTATATATCTACATATATAATGTATATTAAAGAAAAAATTGGAAAACTCCCAACCCTATACCTATCTTTTCAGGGTTAGGGGCAGTGAGGTATGATGAGTTAAGATTTATTTACAGTAGATAAATTGCAGTGAATTTCTACTCCTAACGTGTCGTGGATAAATGGAAAGGCAAATGATGTACAGCTTTTCAAGGAGGCAGGAAAAATAAATAAAAAGATAGCATTTGTGGACCTAAGCTTGAGTACAAATAATCACTCCAAATCTCCCGTGGCTCACTTATTTTGTGTATAATCTGCAGTGACCTTTTCCTTGAAGGCCAATTTTCTGATACCAAATAACTTCCAACAACGGTCCAGCTGGCTTGACGGCATTCGCAGAACTCAGCCATTGTAATATCAGTCACGATAAACATCATTAGGATTAAATATTTCCTGCAAAATGACTCTCCAGCCCTAGAGTGAAATCCACAGCCAAAACAGGTGACATCAAGATTAACGACTTTGCTGGGTGCCCACGCCAGCGTTCCCTTGTCAGCCCAGGTAATCAAGAGGTGGGGGATGTGATGGTTTGTAAAGGCCTCAGGGATCCTGGTGTGCAAATTACTCTGAGCATCAGATTCTTTAGAGCCAGAAATCCATGCACCCTGTCCATTCACAGGGAGTACATAACCCCTACAATGGGTCCTCCAACTACTCCACTAGCCAAGGACAAGTAAGGTTGGAAATTCCCATTTCCCCACTCTGTGGGAGCCTTTGAAATGATCAGCCACAGGAAGCAGAGACAGAAATGGAGCTGAGGTGAAAATGAGCGTGTCCTTTCCTACTTCTTGCTGGACAGTCGGTAGAACAGATCCAGGACTTCCTCACAAATTACCAGGGCATCATCACTGTGTTCCTCATTAAGATTTTTCACCTGAGGACTTCAGGCTTCCCCAGGACGTTCCTTCACACATCAAAACAACAGAAAAAGAGAGGTGGAAAGCATAAACCCCAGACTCAAGCAGGCAAAAGGCAGCAGCAAATCTCAGCCTGAATCCAAAGTTGTCCTCTGCTTTAGTGGTAAAATAATGCTTGATCAAAAGCAATCACAGCCACTCTTCCTCCTTTATTTCAGGAGCTGGTTCATGAATTTGAAGATGAAGGGGCCCCCTCAGCCCTCTTTTTCCTTCCTCTTCCTACCCATACTTTGGTCATTTCTTCAGAAAAAGATTTTATAGATATATTTGTCTCCCTAGCATACTTCCCCATTTCTCTGGGTATAGAACCCCTGCTCTTTCCTGTGGGAAATTCCATGTGGTTTACCTGGGGCCAAACTTGCTATTCATAGACTCCTCCCAACACACACACACACACACACACACACACACACACACCCCTTATTGCCATGAGATAAGAAGAGGCCAGTTCAAGAGTGACCATATGACCAAAGTCAGGCCAATCAGAGTTTCCTCTGATATACAAACACCTGGAGAAGGTCCCTCTCTTGCTCTAAGACTATCAGCCATAAGAATAATATAATCCTGAGCTCCTGGCCGTTTACCACAGAAATATGGAAGAAGCTCTTTGCAGTAGGAGAGAATGACACCAATATCCAAAGGGAAAAGAGACAAAAAGTTAAACAGGGGTAGACACAGAGTCCTGATGCTAGCAAATGAGCCACTAAAGGGCCAGCCTGGTGGCGCAGCCGTTAAGAGCGTGTGCTCCGCTGCAGCAGCCCGGGGTTCGCAGGTTCGGATCCCGGGCGTGCACCAACCACCGCTTGTCAAGCCATGCTGTGGCGGTGTTCCACATCAAGTAGAGGAAGATGGGCACGGCTGTTAGCCCGGGGCCAATCTTCCTCCTCAAAAAGAGGAGGATTGGCATTGGATGTTAGCTCAGGGCTGATCTTCCTCACAAAAAAAAAAAAAATGAAGCCATTAAAGGAACACTGATTAATAAAAGAAGAAAATCAAAACAAGTAAGTCCATTTGCTTTTAATAAGAGGTTTGGGATTAGAAACGGTGAAGAGTAAAAAGCAAGTTGAGCTCACAGGCTATAAATAAGGGCTTGAGCCATACTGTGAATCCTGGCACTTGTAAAGCACCTACTAAATGCCTAGCTCCAACCCAGGAGCTTTCAGGTACCTTTTGTGTAGCACCAGGAGGTAGGAATTCCTTGTAATTCACACCAATTTATTCAACAAATAAAGTGCCTGGCTAAGACTTTGATACAGAGAGGTACTTAATAAATGTTTTATTGAATGGCTGTGGTCTGATAAATTCAGGAGACACGGGGACTATAATCTCCCTTGGTCTTAACACTCCACTTCTATTAATTCTGTTTAGGCACAGAGCTTTTCAACCACCGTGTCACAGAATTGGCTCTAATTGACTGTGTGCTGTTACGCTGTGGCTCTGCTACCCCATAACTCTGCAAACTGCTCTTCAAGGTCCACTCTTGGCTGTAAATTTACTCCTATTCAAATTCTTCTTTTCGTTTCAGACCATCATCTTGATCTGTCAACACGATGTGGAATCCTGACTCCATCTTCCAACATATAAGCTCCTTCTTTCCAGCTTTGAATCATTTGGAAATTTGAATGGTTCGCCCACTACAACCGTAACCCAGCCATTGATAAATACAAACAAGATAAGGAAAAGAGAACCCCTCAAGGTGTTGGTGGAGAAATTTCCCTTCCCTCCTCCAAAAAATTGACATTAGTAGCAGATCTTCACATACAGTTAAACATTCAGTTATAAGTCAACCTGTTACCTCCTTCAGGTATATTTTACCCTGTTGACCACAGGAGTTTTGTAAAATATTTTGCCAGCTGCCTTGCTGGGCATCATGCACTTCATGCCTCCAGGTTGTTACGACAGTGCAGTAATCTGACCATAAAAGGAATTTGAGTTGGTTCAATATGACCAGTTCTCAGTGAACCCATTCTGGCTCCCAGCGATGCCAGTTGTTTTCTCCACTGCCTCGCAAGCCATCTGTTTAATAATTCAGTTTTGGGATTGCGCCATTCGCTAGTGTCAAATTCACTCACTGGACCACCAGGTAGTGTCTAAAACAACCTTCTTCTTTCAAAATCTGCCCATAGTCAGTCTTCAGTCACCCCTCTTTTTCCTATTCAACAAACAAATATGTAAGGAGTGCCTACCACATGGCTTTATGTAAGGCATTTGGCATATAGAGAGAAATAAGCAGACGGGGTTGCTATTCTTGCGGAGTTAGAATGAAGATTGCCAACAATTATGTTTCAATCAAGGAAACATAACACAGGAGAATCAGTGATGCAATTCACCGGGTCTATCTTTGAGGGTTAGATCAGAGTTTTAACTTTGGCTGCCTCTTTCTGGTATTCTGCTTGTCTCACCCTCACCGCCCCCGCCCCACTGCTACACACCAAAGAATATCTCCCTCTTCTCCAGCAGTTCTAAGAAAAGTAATGAGAACGGCCAGCAACTGCTGAGTAGGAATGTTTACTGGGACAAATCTGAGAGGGTTTTTGCTCTCCATTTTAGAGAACTATTTGCTATAGTCAGCCATAGGGATACAAATGAGCAGCACACAGTAAAAAAGGTGTGTCCAGCTTGGATCAAGAACACACTAGAAATTCATGCCTTAGCCAAAACTTCACCTCCCAGCCCAGGGAATGGCCCAGAATTGACAGTACTGGACTCACTAACCTAGAAAACCTACATGCAGGGACATGACCGTTTACCCTCATACTCCCAAAGCGAAGCTTGGCACAAAGCAGGTACTTGAGGTAGATCAACTGCATTCATGGGCCCTTTGCCATGTGACTTTCCAGTTCCTATTATTAAAGAGGCAGAGTCCATCTTCCCAACTCCTGAGTCCAGGCTGAACTTGTAACTTGTTTTGGCCAACAGAATGCAGCAGAAGTGCTGTGTGCTAGTTCCAAGGACAGGCTCTCAGGTCTTGTTGTTTCTTCTTATGCTCTTGTGCCTCTGCCATCACAACGATAACACAGCTGCACTAGCATGCAAGGGTGAGAAACCTGTGGAGAAGAGCCATGTTGCCTTGATTTCCCCTGCCTAAGCCAGACGACAGCAGTGGATCCCAGACATGTGAGCAAGCCGAGCCGCGATCAGCAGAGCCACCCAGCCGGCCCCACCTGGCTCGAGACACATGAGCGATAAAAGCTTATTTTTTCTTGTTTGTTATGCAGTGTTATTTTTGCTATACATCATTCTTCTAGAAGTAATGCTCAAATATAATGCTCAAAGAGAAGAGGGGGAGGACATTTTGTTTTTTTTATTTTTTGTGTGTGAGGAAGGTCAGCCCTGAGCTAACATCTGTTGCCAATCCCCCTCTTTTTTTGGGGGGAAGACTGGCCCTGGGCTAACATCCGTGCCCATCTTCCTCTACTTTATCTGGGGCGCCACCACAGCATGGCCTGACAAGCAGTGCACAGGTGCGAGCTCGGGATCCGAACCCCGGGCTGCCGCAGCGGAGCGCGTGCACTTAACCTCTATGCCACCAGGCGGGCCCAGGGGGGAGGACATTTTAACACTTAGCTTGTTAAGAAATTTGCTGCATCTGTGATATACACCCTTCCTGTTTGACATATGCTACTTATGCCAAAGGGCTCTCAAGGAATAGATGTGGAGAAGGAAAAAAATCTGCCCATCTGAGTGTCATAAATATCTTGAAGAAGAGCAAAGGGGAAGGGGAGATTCAGAAGTAGTTGAACCATAGATTTTATGCTTGAAAGTTCCAAGAGACTCACAAGATGAATTTCATCTAAGCCTAGAGACCTGAGCTCATGTCTGTGAACCATGCTGGCTTCTTGCCTTCACACCTACTCTGGGTCCTGACTCCCTCCCCTTTATTCTGCTTTTTTCCCATAGCAAGATCATTCTCCCTGGTAGACAAGTCACAATTCAAACAGCAATCAGGTAGTGCTGCTTTCTCTCTCATCTGTTAAAATCTCCCCCAAGCAGTCTTTTCCTTGTTCATGCATTTTTTTTTTCCCCAAATGGAAATGAAATGCTCTTTTTAATTGTCTTTAGTATGTCTCTCAAGCTTCGGCTCTTCTGAGTTTTAGATAAGGTGAGATAGTTAGGAGCACAGACTCTAGAGCCAGCCTGACGTGGGTTTGTGCCCCAGATCTGCCATGTAGTAACCACACGACCTTGGGGAAGGTTCTTAACCTCTCAGAACTTCAATTTCCCTTTCTCTAAATGGGAGAAATGATCGTATCTACATCTACAACGTCATATCTACATCATGCAAGCAAACTGCTAAGCAGAGTTCCTGGTACATAGCAGGCACCCAATACCCAGCAGCCAGGATGATTCTTTAAGTTCAGGGCCATTCATTTGAATGGGAGCATAAGTGTTTTTTTAATCCTTGTCACTTTTTCTGCTGTTTATATGCCCTTTTGATATTTGGGCTTTTCAGAGAGCTCCACATGCAAATACAAGGTTACCTCTCAACATTCTTCCCTTTAATCTTTATTAAAATCACTCTATACCAGTCCCTAAGGCAGGACATTGATCAAGATTGGACTTTCCATCCCTGGACAATAGGAAGCCACACCAACATTAACCTAGATGTGGAATTATGAATAACGAAGAAGAATCCTGAGATTATTGTCAATGCCTGCCTGCTTCCTGGCCAGCCAGGGGCCTTCCACTCACCCCATGGTCTATTCCCTAGGCTGCCAGCCACAAACAGGAGGCTCCACTTCCTGCTGTACCTCCTGGGTCTGCCCAGTCTCTGCCCACGCACTCTTCTCACGTGTTCTGCTTTCCTTCTAGCCTGGCCCACCCCTCCCAAAGCACCGGTCTCAACCCAGGATGTGGGCCTCATTGCCAGCTCCCTTGTGATGGTTGGTTGTAGGTGTCTCCTTGGCCAGGCTATAGTACCCAGCTATTCAATCAAACACTAGTCTAGATGTTGCTGTGAAGGTATTTTGTACATATGCTTAACATCTGCAGTCAGTTTGACCTTAAGTAAAAGAGATTTTCCTCAATAATCTGGGTGGACATCATCTAATTGGTTGAAAAGCCTTATGAGCAAAACTGGGGTTTCCCAGAGGAAGAGGAAATCCCACCTGTGGACTGCAGCATTGGCTCCTGTCCGAGAGTATGCCGTCTGACAGCCTGCCCACAGGTTTCAGACCTGCCAGCCCCCACACACACATATATCCCTTACCGGTTCTGTTCTCTGGTAGAACCCTGGCTGATCCACCCTTCCCGCCCCAAGCACCCCTGCCACCACCACTGACCATGCAGCCAGATCCAAAATGGCCAAAATCTGAACTACCGTTCCTCCAATTTGCGGCAAGACCAACCAGCCCCTAGTCATAAGATAAATTGACTGGGCTGACTGTCCTTCTAATATTATGATCAACATCAAATAACTTCTTACTAAGCCATTACTATGGGCTAGGGATCATGTTAAGCACTCTTTATGCATTATCTCATTTAATCCTCATAGCACACTATATGATAGGAACTATTATTATTCCTATTTCTCCAAGGAAGTAATTGAGACTCAGAGCCTTCATGGAGCCTGACTAAGGTCACTCAGCTCCTAAGAGGTAGAGCTGGGATTCATACCCGCTCCAGCAACATCCTAGTCCCAGTTTCTGTGTTCTCTTGCTTAGGCTGCTGTATCTGTGTCCTTCCTCCAAGTCTTACCTTAAATCCATTTTTTTACGTAGCAGTTGTAGTGGGCTAAATGGCGGCCTCTCAAAATATATGCCGAACCAGAACCTGTGAATGTGATCTTATTTGGAAAATATGTCTTTGTAGATGTAATTAAGGACTCAAAATGAGATCACCCTGTATTTAGAGTAAGCCCTAAATCCAATGACAAATGTGCTGATAGGGAGAAGACACACAGAGGGGAAGGCTGAAGTTGGAGTGTTGCATCTACAAGCCAAGGAATGCCAAGGATTTCAGCAACCATCAGAAACTAAAGAGAGGTGGAACAATTCTCCCTCAGAGCCTCCAGAAGAACCAACCTTGCTGACACTTTGATTTTGGACGTATGACCTGCAGAACTGTGAGAGAATAAATTTCTGTTATTTAAGCCATCCAGTCAGTGTGTGGCTTACATTCTCTGTTATGGCAACCAGAGGAAACAAATACAGTAGTCAAAGTGATGCTTTAAACACGTAAGTCAGATTATGTCATTTTCCCACATAAAACCCTCCAGTCATCATATTACACTCAAGTAAAATTCAAACCTTCTACTCAGGCCACCAGACCCCATGTAATCTGGTCTTGCCTTCCCCCTGTACTCAGTGCATTCTCACTCCTCCAGCTCAGGTCACCCCAGCCATACCTGCACTCTTTCTGTTTCCTAAACGCTCCAAGCCCATTCCTGCCTTAGGACCTTCAGACCAACTGCTCCCTCTACCTGGGACACGTTTCCCCGGATCTTCCCGGGGCTAGGTCCTTCTCATCTTCACGACTCCAATCCTTCTGCCCCATGCACACTCCATCCCATTGCCATGTTCTATCTCATCGTAGCACTTATACTTGTTTACTTGATTGATTTATGATTAGTGTGTTTCCCATGAGAACAGATTCTTGTCTGCTTGTTCACTGATGAATCTCCAGGACCACGAACAGTGCTGGGCACACAGTAGGTGCTCAATAAATATTTGTGTAATGAATAAAGATATTCTGTTGAACTAATATGACTCCAGAGTCCAAGGAAGCCACCAGATCTGGAGGAAGGAAAGATTTGAGATTCTTCAATCTCCAACCTAGTTGTAAACCTCTATTCGGGTGATACTTGGGTCTGAGCCCACGGCTCAGTTGGTCTCTGCAGCAAAGCAGAGTTCCAAACACCTGTCAACATCCCCTTCCCACTCTTGCAGCAATTGCAAACATCAGTCAATTCGTCACAAAAACAGAGGGGCTCACCTCCCACAGCACCCCAAATGCTGTCCACATCTGCCCTCCACACTCCCTAGCTACGCCCTCCCTCTGCCAGCCCACACATGATCCCCAGACTTGTGCCCACAATTGAGCTCAGGGGGCATTTCTTGGACCAGCAGGCATTTGTCACTTCACTTCCTCCTAGAGACACTCAGTAGCTCTTCATCTGCCTTGTGAACACGACTCTCGAGCTGCTAACAATGCCCTCCTCACCTCAGGGCTGCCAAGAAACCCAGCAACATTGAGAGCTGCAACCTTTCAGCCCCAGGAATGCTGTGGACTCCAGACTCTCCACCAACGGCCCGAGCCCAGACTGCTTAATGGGTCCCATTAGGCAGTCGAATCACAGGTTGGAGGAAGTTGATGAGAGGAGCTGAAGGCAGAGGCCTTACCTAAACAAAGTCCTTGGCACACAGGGAGCCCACAGGGTATCCATGACAAGGCGTGGCCACAGTCCTTTTCTTCAAGGAGCAGGTCTGGCGATGGCTCTGCAGCTGTGTGCCGGTACAGCGCATGGACTGAACAAGAAGTGTCAGTTCTGGCCTTTGGGAAAACCATCAGATCCCAGCCTGGCCCTACTTAAGCTTCTTTCCCCATCCCTGGACCCCCGAATACTGCACTTGCCTCCTTTGAACCCCCCCCAACACCCACGCATCCAAGATGGCCTCCATCCCTGCAAGCTCCTAGACCACCAAGAGCCTGAGATTTATAGTCACCAGGAGAGCTTTTAAAAATATATTGGCTCCTCACTCCCCCCTCTCAGAAAGATTCTGATTCAATTATCCTGGGGTAGGGCTAGCAGGCTTTTTTTTTTTTTTAACTCTTTTTACTTTTTCTTTTAAAGTGCAGCCATTGCCTTAGAGCTTAACTCAAGCTTCACGAAAAAATTGCAACTCATTTGAACTCCAGGAACTTCCTAGTTCCCCAAGGCTTCCCTATGGGGCTCTGGGGGCCCTCCTTGACCACCAAGGTAAAACTGGGAAGCACAATCAAATACACCTGTAGAGCAGATCTGATTCAAGGGATCCCTCGCCATCGCGTCCCAGGAGCTCAAGTGTAAGAAGTTTTCTCCCTTGTCCCCAAGAAGCTCACCAAAGCAGCTGCCCCTAGTTCTACCAGATGCTGAATGGACACAGCCCTTCTGTACTTGATGAAAATTTGAAACTCTTCACTTCCCAGGTTTGCTGAAGCTAGTGTTGGGATGGCCCTCAGCAGCAGGTGATGCATTTCAGCTGGGTATCCTGAGCCTGAGAGGGCTGCCTCCTCAGGTTCTTCCTTTGACTTGGCTGCAAAACCAGGCGGACACATCAGACCCCATCCAGGGTCCAGCAGAATTCTCAGAACCAAAGAACCTGAGGACACTTGGGGCTCTCTGAGGCCCCCTGGGAACACCTGAGGCTCCCTGAATCACCCTGAGAACACCCTGAGGGCCAGAACTGCCCACAAAACCTCCTGGACAAAAGTCCCCAACCTGCCTGATCATGAAGATCACCTGAGACACCTGCTAAAGCCACAAGCTCCCTGGTGCTCCTGCCACACTGAATGAGAATCTCCGGAGAAGAACAGGCATCTTTATAAACCCTCTGGATGATTCTCAGAATCAGGCAATTTAGGGGAGCAAGAAAGTTCAGTCTCGGTTCCTAAGCCATCCCCCAATTCAAGAATCCCACCAAGTCTCTTGAACTTCCTAAATGTTAGTGACTGCCTGGAATGAGAGATCATGTTTTGCTGAGCTCAGACAACCTAGCATCCTGGAGGCCTAAGTTTATAGGACAACAGTTCCCAGAGTTTTAAAGTGATTTAAAGATCATCCACATTAGAAACAAGGGAGAGGGGTATTTGTATAGGGGGATGTGTTATGAAATGCAGACTCCCAAGCCACAAACCAGACAGACTGAAACAGAATCCCTGGAAATAGGGCCCAAGGATCTGCCTTTTGAGGAAGCTTCTTCCCCAAGGACACCTTTGCCCAATGACATTTGAGAACTCCTGGTTGATGTCTGATGGAGGGGCCATGGAGACCAGCTTTGGGGGCCCTAGACAGACACTCCTCTAAAGACTTGAGGACTACATCCAGAAGATTCTCCTTGTCAAGCCCACTTAGAGAAACCATCATTCCTGATCCCAATTCCAAGTCAGAGCTCTTGAGGAAAGCTCTCTCTCCCAAGCCTGCTGGGGGAATCTCAGAGCAGGCTTTCGGCTGGTGGCTGCATCTGTGCCTGCCTTGGGGAAGCCAGGAGTGGAATGAAGCCACACTCAGGAGTGGGCCCTTATTCCCGGGAGGAGCCAGTTGTCTAATTGTTCTTGGACTACTGGCTCTCTCTTTTCTTTTCTGTGAAATGGACTGGGTTGAATCCTAACACTCACTACCCAAGTGGTGGCTTGGTGGAAACCACCAGTGAACACCATCTCTTTTACCGTGGACAAAGGCTATGGGCTCCTGACAGGTCCTCCTGATCCCTTCCTTACCTCTTTCAATCCATTCCCTACAGTGCAGACAAAATTCTGTCTCTAAGACATACTTCTGAGCATGTCACGTTCCTGCCTGGGACTGTCAATAATTTATTCATTGCTCTAAGGATACTATTCAAAACAGTCAGTCTCTAAGAACTGTCACCGTGGTGCCCACATTTATCTCATGAGCTTATCTTTTCCCACTCTCTGCCTTTATCATTCTGCTCCACCCAGAGTCCTTCTCCCAGTCCCTCAAAAAGGCTGGGCTCTTACTCTCCTCAGAGCCTTTGCACATTCTGTTCTCGCCTGGAGTGCCCTTTCCCTGGTTAATTCTAACTCACCCTTGGAGCTCAGCTTAACTATCAATTCCTTGGCCATTCTCCCTCCCCAAACCTAGCTTAGGCCTCATTAGCCTCCCTCCTTGGTCCCTAGGTAGCATTTATCAAAAGTGTAGTGAACTAATTATCTGCATAATTATGCACTCATTATCTGTCTCCCCACCAGGCTGTGAGCAGTGCCACAAGCACAATGGCCATGTGTGTCTTGCTCACCATTACATCCCCAGTGCCTAGCATGGGGCCTAGCACATAATAAGTGTTCAACAAGAATTTGTTGAACAAGTGAGCAAATGAAAGAATATCAATTAATTAATAAAAAGTTTTAGTAAGACACTGTTTCCCGCCCCAAATACCTTCAGGAACTACTGGGTAGCTAAACCTCTAGACTGATGTGTCCTGACTCAAGCAAACTTCTTGATCTGCCTTTGAACAGTCCACAAGTTCAAAAGGGCGACATTGGCCAAATGTATGTGATTTTTTTGCTCGACAAAGGGATTCTTCACTTTACCAAAAAAAAAAAAAAATCCCCTGAAAGACATCTTTAAATAGTGCATTCCCTCTGATGCCCATAAGCCGTATTAAGAGCTCATTAATTATCTGCCAGGGAGGCTAGAACTAAGAGGCAAGTTGTAAGGATGGTTGCCAGGGGAAGAAATGATGATAAATCAGCACTTAAATGAAAGTGTAAATCATGGGGGAAGGAAGACCTGATTTACAGAAGTGTGATTTGTACACAGCTTATCAGGGACTCTATTCTCAGGAAACATGCTTGGAGGAGGTGGAAACATTGTTGACTTGGAACCAGATTTCCACCTTTGGAAGGCATCCATTTCCCCTCCTTGGTCTTCTCTGCGCAGCTTTCAAGGTATCTTTGAGCTGTTTTGCTTGGGATTGGTACGTGGTCCCCCCCCTGCTGCTGCAGCTCCCCTGCTATCCCATCAAACTCTCCCAGCCCCTCAGGGCTGCAGATGTCCCTCCCTAGCACGAGTGTTAAGAGATTTTATACAGGTCTGTTCCACCTTCAACCAGAGTGGTTGGCAACTTGGAAGAGAAGAGGGTGCTGTCCGGGCATGTTGCTGGGAATGTATGGGGTGCTCCATCAGGAAAGAACATTTATTGAGTGGTTAGTGGGTTTCAGAACTTATATTCATGCTTCAGTATACCCTTCATCAAAAACTGTGGAAATAAATGAAGACCACTCAGATGAGAACCAAGCAGAGCTTGCTATAGCGGGGGAGTCAGCCACCATTGCTTGGGTTTGGCAGAAACTTCAAAGACAGGCAGGGGAGCAGGAAAGCTTTATAGAGGAAAAAAGGACAGGCTTCAGGCAGGCCCTGATTGGAGGCTGCTGTGCTGGGGAAGCTGTGGGCAGGCTAATGAGGCAGGGCATCCTATGCAATTGGTTAGGGGAGCAGATGTGACTTTCTCTCTGGTCCTAAGTTGGAAACAGAGGCAAAATTAGGGAAGCTGGCAGTAATTGATCAAGTCCTGGCTGTTTGAGGCCAACTGCTGCAGAGGTTGTAGGTGGGGTTCTATTTTTATATGTGGTCTGGCCATATCATTGTTCATTTGTATATTCAGTCTCTCACTAGAATGGCATTCCCTCTTTAAGTCACATGATCCCACCAGGGCTTTGTACAGGGAAATGCATTGGTTCTTTCCCAGGCAATAGCCAGATGTGTTTCTGTCCCTTGAACATTTCCAGGTGCCTTTAGGAGTGCGCTGGCTCTGCTCTTCCTCCGGGTTGTTCCCCGCTTCCCCGGGCTTCGAGGGGGAGCTCTCTAGGGTTGTGCTCACTAGGGTTGTGCTCATTAGGGTTGCTGTAGAAGAGAGTCATCTCTCACTCTTTTCCTTTCTGCTCGCCTCCTCTGTGCTCTCGTGGCCCTCAGCTTTTCCCTCTTATGGGCAAGGTTTATTGTCCTTGGGTGTTGATGTATCCATCCCCCCTCTCAACTATGACTCCTTGAGGTCCTTGAAGATAGGGACAGATCTGAGTTATTGTCACAGCCTCAGAGCCCAGCATAGTACCTGGCCCATAGAAAGTATATGACAAATGTCTCGTGAACAATTCAATGAATGCATTGGTTTTACCTCCAGCCACTCATGACAACAAAAGGAGAGGGGAAAAAAATGATGAAAACAATAAACATGTGGCAATTACAAAAGCTGAAAGAATCTTAGAAGATTCTGCAGGAGTGTCTTCATGAAATGTAGATAGGGCCAAAGCTGGGTCTCCCCTCTTCTTGTCTCTTCTCTGCCTCCCATTACTAAATGGTTCTGGACAAGATTTCTTCTCTATCCTCTTCATATTTTCCCCAGCTTTAGGGGTCTTACGTTTTTCTTTCACCCTCATATATGCTTATCACAATACAGAAGATGTGCCAGGATCTCAAAAATACATCGATAATGTGATTTCAAAATGGGTGGTGGTGGGAGGGGGCGGTATTTTGAACAACTGTGGCCAAAGTTGGCCATGGATAAGATCATAGAAGAATGGGTTAAGGAAAACCTCGTCTTGGCCACCATAGTCCAGGGGAAATGTATTGTTCCCTACAAGATATAAAACAGCAACTAAAATGACGATTCAAACATAACCACTGTGTGAAACAGGAGGTAATGCACTTGTTAGGGCGTGGCTACCCCGAGGCTTCTGTTTGGGACACAGTGAAAAACTGCTAAGCAAAATTCTATTTATCCATGTCACAAAGTCTATGTCTTTATAGTTGAGACTGCATAATTAAATCAGGTAAGAGTCCCTATCTTGGCCCATCTCAGCCAAATAATTAAAGGAAAATCAAAGCTTTGGGCCCCCAAAATCGTCAGTGCTTCAATCTGTAGCCATTTATAAATACAGCAACAGCCAGCACCTCTCCAGTAACAAAAAAGAGAGGAGATGCCATTTTCCCCACTCTCCTAACCCAGTCTGCTAACTGCAGTCATGCATGTCTACTATGCAATGATAATCACGACCCTGAGGCCTTACAAGATTGGGAAATGCCTTCTGATGCATCAAACAGAGATTAAATTGTCTTGCCTGTAGTTGTAGCGTTAATTTAAATTACAATTCTTTGAAAACTGGTATTGGATTACCAGTTCTCAAAGGACATGAAATTTTATCTAAGGGCTGCTCTTTATGAACCAGAATGTGCGATTAACACGAACATTCTTTTTCTGGGTCTTTCTAGATGCACGAGACACTTTCTTTTTTTTTTTTTTTTAACAATTTAGTGAATATAAAAACCACCATTTAGGGGGCCAGCCCGGTGGTGTAGCAGTTAAGTTCACGCGCTTTGCTTTGGCGGCCCAGGGTTCACAGGTTCGGATCCCAGGCTCGGACTGACACACCACTTGTCAAGCCATGCTGTGGTGGAATGCCATATAAAGTAGAAGAAGATGGGCACGGATGTTAGCCCAGGGCCAATCTTCCTCAGCAAAAAAGAGGAGGATTGGCATCAGATGTTAGCTCAGGGCTGATCTTCCTCACACACACACACACACACACACACACGAAAAACCATCATTTACTTTGGAATGGAACGTTACAGTTTTCATGCATTTCCAGATATTTTCTCATCTAATACCAACATATCAGAAATGTAGATGAGGTAGGATGTAGCTATAATGTCAGGACCCCATCCTTCTACTTTTTCCACACAGACTTTGCAGCTCTGTTTTGGAGGACTTCCCTCAGGTAGTTGGTGACTACTTCGCCCAGTTGGATGGAGACCATTGGTGGCCACTTTCCCAATTGAGTGGAGAGCTCCTTCCCACCCCGTCCTTAGGCAGTGACTGAGATGTGGGAGTATGAAAGGCCCAGCCCCCTTGCCTCAGACGGGGACCACTAGGAGGCTTAACCCGTACTCCAGAGTTCCCCTGCAGGACCAGGCTGGAGCTTCCCTCTGCAGGACTCTGCCTGTGATCACACACTTGCTATGCTTCCTCCCCTTCCCCTACTGCTCCCCCACTCCCTTCCAGTGGGGAGCCCTTCCGTAATAAGTCACTAGAACCTGAATCTTCTCCTGGAGAGTCTGACCTAAAACTCAGGGATAATTATCAACCTTCTACAAAATGGACTCAGAGAATTGAGTGACTTGCTGAAGATCACATTAGCCAAGCCCAGAATCCAGGTCTTTTCATTAATCAGCCATTCAACGGGTATATATTAAGCACTACCACTACGCTCAGAATGGCAACAGTGAGACAAATACACTAAGGTGCCTACCTCCATCCAAATGCACCGGCCAGTGAGAAAAACAGCAAGACCCAACATGGTGTTTTTAGCTGGCAGTACTTTCCAACGGAAAGGATCTTGGAATACAGGGGTATTCACTACGTGTTTTTAGGTTGATTTTGTCACGACTCCACTTGAAGGCAATCAAAAAGAGCAAGCACTTTTACTGCGCACAACACAACACACGAGGTGTCTCAAATCTAACCAGTTGCTTTCCCTGCTCATCAGGGTCCCAAGTCCAAGTAACTGCTTGAGAGAGAGATGGATGGAGGGGGTGGGGAGAAGGATGTGGACTTAATGGGACCCACACTGGAGAACTAGAGAGGAAGAAAGAGGCTGGGCCCAGGAAGAGTCTCCCCTGGGGGAGGCAGCGTTCCTGCACTTGGTTACCATCACTTCCAACACACCCCAGAGAAATTGCCTTCAGCCCCTCAGATGCCATACGAGCCCACCCTCCTTGTGTCACCCACACAACGCCCAGCAATGACTCTGAGGCATCAGCGGGACCTGGTGGCCCAGCAGTCTGATCTGTGTTCCTGAGCCTGGCTCAATTCCAGTGAGACTCAGAGAGGTGAAGTTATTCACCCAAGGATACAACCCAGTAAGAGGCAAAGCAAAGATCTGAACCCAGGCATGCCTGACTCCAAAGTCCACGCTTGAAGAACAACTAATGAGAAAAAGGTAAGGAGAACGGTGTTCTTATGAACACTCGGTCACTCGGTTCTCCCAGCAGAATAAACCACACTAAGTTAGGCTGAGTAGATGCCTAAACATAAAGGGAAATTAAATTCTCACTTAAAAATGAAAAAGCAGAATATAAGTCTTATGCCGCAAAGAAATAGCCCGGAAAGAAGGAGGAAAGCCCAAAAATGAGACGAAGCGTAAAACAACATAAATGTTCTAAAACTCTAAAGATGTGTCTGCTAGGGAGGAAAAACTAATGACAGAAGATGCTGGAAGTCATTAGCATGTGCTTACCTTTATCTTTATGACTTTCTCATAATCCCTCTGTATCACTTGCTGTAAAAAAATAAAAAGTAGACCTTGAAAAGGCAAGAAAGGGTTAAGTAGTATTTTCCAAGTGCACACCAAATCATTGTTTACATCAGGCTTTTCCTAAGAACTACAGAAGCAAAATGAGATAAATAGGTATTTTTTCCTATATAAAAACAAAGGAAAATAGGAGAACACTAGAAATTGCAAAGTCAGTCTAACCTCATCTGGCAGAGGAAATCTTTGATTAGATAACTTGAGGTTAACCCTAGAAGAACACACGGTAAAGAAGAGCAGGAAGTCCTGAACATATCTGGAAAACGACACCACGAAGTGACAGCTGAAGCTAAAGAATATTTCTTTCCATGGGAGACCCAACCAGGATATAACCATTTTCTAAGCATAGAAGATAGGCTGTCTTTTGGGAGGACACCTTGTGGGGAATCATAGAGGGTCTCTTCTTTTATGTCTCCTACCTCCTAGAAATCTCTGTCCTCAGATCCAGGCAGGGAATCTGAAATTCTTCCTCCCTCTTGGGGCTTGAAGGCCCATTTAAAATGCAAAGAGAGCCTGGGAGGGAACTAAGTTCCATGAACTTGAAGCAAGGCCATTGAAATCCCTGTGTACACACTTCCTAACTAGTGTGACCTTGGGCATTTCTCATCTATAAAAAAACGTGATGACAGTCAAACTCTTCTCCAGGGTTTGTCACTAAAACACCAAGAATATGTGGAAGTACTTGGCACATAGGAGATGCTCAATAACACTGTGTTCTTCCTCTAGTAATGGAGAAAGAAAAGAGAGAGACAAAGAGAAATAAATTTAATGAGGATAAGGGGGTAGAGGAGGGGAAAGGGAAGACTGTGGCTCACATTGTCCCTGGCTAAAATGGAGCCATTAGGAGGCACCCTAAGTGAACTGGACCCAATGGCTGGAAGTTGGGGCCCAGAAAAATGGGTGGCATAGAGAACAAGTGTCTTTCTACTCAACCCAACATAGACATGTCTTCCCAGAATGTGTAGATGAGGTCAAGCTCCAATGAAAAGCCGAGAATTGGTGGCCCTCATCAGATCCCAGAGCCTGGAGAGATGCTTGTAGCACAAGGAAGTAGGAACTAAAGCCCTCCTACTCCTACTAACAGTAGATCTTATACTTCAGTCAAATCAGAATCCTCTGGAAGACTTGTTAAAAAACACTTTACTGAGGGGCCGGCCCAGTGGTGCAAGTGGTTAGGTGCGCGCACTCCGCTTCGGCAGCCCAGGGTTCACAGGTTCGGATCCTGGGCACGCACTGACGCACCGCTTGTTAAGCCATGCTGTGGCGGCGTCCCATATAAAGTAGAGGAAGATGGGCATGGATGTTAGCTCAGGGCCAATCTTCCTCAAGAAAAAAGGGGAGGATTGGCATCAGATGTTAGCTCAGGGCTAGTCCTCCTCACAAAAAAAAAAAAAAAAAAACACTTTACTGAGACCCAACCCAGCATTTCTGATTCAATAAGTTTGGGGTGGAACCCAAGAATTTGCTTTTCTGACAAGTTCCCAGGTAATAGTAATGCTGCTGGTTCAGGGACCACACTTGGAGAACCACTGTCCTATATCTTCATTTAATAGCCTTAGGAGAGATTCTTGGCCCCTGCACTTGAGTTGAGGCGTTGTGATAGAAGACTCCTATGAGCCCTTCCTGTTCTGACATTCTGCGACCTTGCAAGTTTAACTAGTTCAGTGCATTTACTGGTTCTGGGTTGGGAATGGGGGGAGACCAGGCATGCAGAAGTGATTGAATGACAAAGAGAATCTCCAGAATATGGAAAGAGCAAATATTGCATTTTTTCCCCACTGCCCTAATTTCTTCCATACTCTAAAGTACTCTCCTGACTTCAATTAAGCTTGCCCTGGGTTCCTGAGCTTGGCAGATATTTAAAATAAAGAATGAGCTGTTTGGCTAGGTAAAAGTTTTCCTAAAGGTCCTCTCCTGGAAGTATTCTCAGCCCCTTGGGCTGTGGTTCTGTGACTCAATAGTGACATCTGGTGGCCATCATGGTGAGTCCCAAGCCCTGGTAACACCTACACATGTGAAGACTATAGTACATAAAGGGGGTGCCTAAGTTCCCATAAATAAACCTATTTCTCGATACAGCTTACCCATACTATCTGTGAGCAAATTATTCTCTTGGTTGAATGCCAGAAACATTAAAGGCTCTGACTCTTATTTTAAATCTCTATTCATTGACCTGTTTGAAAGGATACAATCCTTAGGAGGCTGACAATTCCACTGTGGTTGATGCATCTTAACTAATATTCATATTTAAACCATTTGGTTAAAGGAACACATCAAAGCATTTGGCAGGGGAAAAAATACAGCCTAACTTTGCTTCCAATGATTTGATCTAAGCAAATAAATAAGTCATTTTCATTTCCAGTTTAACATAACAAGAATATTTTTCCATGATAATTTGCTTTTAAAAATTCTAGCTGTGAAGTTTAATAACAGCGCATGAAGCTGCCTGTCATTTCATATTTATGTTTGAATCCCAGTTTTGACTGGGCCCCCAGTTGAGCCCCCAGTTCCCACGGGCTCTGGACCACTTGGCTAGAGATATTCCAGGCCATGTTTTCATAATAACGGGTAGAAAACCCAGCCTCAGAGCCAGGAAAGAGTAAAGAAGTTTTAACAGGGCTTTGGACATGGGACTGGCTCACCTTTCCCCCTTCTTGCTACAAGGCAAGGTTGCAACGTAGAGAAATGGTCAACCAAGCCCTCCACTCCAGCCTCTGTAATGTATGGCCCTTTCAAAGCAAACAGTGTGAGGAAAGGCCATTCTCTCACAAGGACTGGCTAATGGCAATAGCAACTGATATTGACTGAGTGCTTACTCCGTGCTGGGCACTGTGCCCAGAGCATTACATACAGATGGCCGAATCTCCACAGCTTCACCAGGCAGGCAGAGCTATTCATATCCCATCTCATAGATGAGGAAACTGGGGCTTAGCCAGGTGAGAGAGGGCCTTTGCTCAAGGCCTCATGCTAGCCTGAGTTGGGGCTGGGGTCTGAACTCAGACAGTCTGATTTCAGACCAAGAATCAGGTTGGGGTAAGCACCACCCATCCTCATCTAGCCAAACTCTTCAACACTCAGCTTCAACATTTTCTCCTCCTGCCCTGCTTTCCCCAACACTGCCACACCCACCCCAGCGCCTTCCAAGTGACAGCAACACCTCTTGCCAGTGAAATGTCTCTCTGCCTTATCACTACCCTGCCATGGACTATCCTTGCTTTGAGTGGTTGACATGAATGTAAGCATCTTAAAGGCAGGACTCATATCTAATCTGTATCTGTAGTAACCTCATTAGCACAGAGCATTGCAAGTAGTCAGAAGCCAGCATGTTTTTGCTGAATGAACAAATGAATAAATGGACCTTGAGAAATGCACTTGCACTCTGTAAGAGTCCCCTTGGGTTGGGGGAGGGGGCTAATCCCACTGGAGGGAGTGGACAGTAAGGAGATGATGAGGAGGTGGAGCACAGCGAGGACACCTAACCAGGGACGTCGCCAAAACCTAATGCATTCCCACTACTGAACGAGACAACCTCAAGTCAGAGTCAGGCACTGGAGCATGGAGCCGAAACAGAGAGACCTCTACAACCCTCCTGTTTTTTGCCCCTGTTGTAAGATGTTCAAGTAGCGCCCGCACTTTCCTCTAGCACGAATTTACCACCTCCCACCCCATTGCCTTATCCTTGTCTGCTTGTCTGTTCCCCTCTAGCCTGTGAGCTCTCTGAAGGCTGTTTATTTGGTTCCCTACTAAACCCTGGTCATCTTGCACCGTGCTTGATACCCAGAAGGGGCTCAATAAATATTTTTAAATCATTCAAACTTTAATTTCAGCAGCAACTATAAAGCAGTGGTAAGGGAGAAGTTTGTGTCAAATCCAGAGCAATGGCCAGAGTTCCTCAGTCTTTTACTGAAAGGGTGATGTATGTGTGTTCATATTTCATAGATGCTAATTGTTGACAACATGATTCAGTGGCTCAACAAATTGGAACTGACACCATCAACCTGCTCAATCCATTTACAACCTTTCATCATCAATGCAAGAGACTTTGTCAACGGAGAAGGGCCAGCTTCCCTTGTGAGGCCAGCGTCTTGTTTCCTATTAGTGATGAACATTACAAGTAAATAGATTGGCTTAGCATGTTAAATTGCATCCAACAGCCCAGCAAAAATCACAAGCTAATGTAGAAAAATAAAAATAAGGAGAGAGAAGACTCAAGTTAATGCACATTTACTGGGCAGAAGTTTCACTAACTAGTTTCTGTACCACCAGCCTTGTTGCATCCCACCCTCCACAGAGTGGTCTCTCTAAAATGCGAATCAGCTCACTTCACCTCCCTGTTTAAACTTCTTTAGTAATTTCTCCATTCTCTCCTTATCATGTCATCTCAGACCCTCTGGGATCTGGGCCTTGCCTACTTCTCTAGCCCAAAACTTCCTTCTTTTCCTCACTCCACATTGTACTACACACACACACACACACACACACAGACACACACACACACACACACACACTACACTATACTCCAAGAGTATGACAGTACCCATGAATGACCATAAGGTCTCTTCCAATAGGACTTTTGCACGTGTTGACCCCACTTCCCCTCTTTCTGGAACACACCTACCTAATTCCTTCAAGATTTAACTCAACTGTTTTCCTGCATCCAGGAAGCCTTCTCTGATGTAGTGAGTTGAATGGTGGCCCCCTAAAAGATATGTTCACCTCCTAACTCCCAGAACCTATGAATGTGACCTTTTTTGGAAAAAAGTTCTCACAGATGTAATTAAGTTAAAGATCTCAAAATGACAGCATCCTAGATTATCTGGATGGGCCCTAAATCCAATGACAAGTGCCCATATAAGAGACACACAGAGGAGAGAAGGGGGGCAGAGGGAGGTCCATGTGAAGACAGAGGCAGAGATTGGAGTAATACAGCCACAAGCCAAGGAATGCCTGGAGCCACCAGAAGCTGGAAGAGGCAGGGAAGCATCCTCCCCTAGAGCTTTCAGAGGGAGTGTGACTCTGCCGACACCTTGATTTCAGATTTCTGGCCTTCAGAACTGTGAGAGAAAACATTTCTGTTGTTTTAAGCCCCTCAGTTTGTGGTAATTGGCTATGGTAGCCCTAGGAAACTGACCTCCTCTTCAGGTGCTCCTGCTCTGCAGGGCCCCCACCCCGAGCACACTCCTATCGTTGCCTTTTTCATGTGGTTTTGCAATTGTTACATGACCTTGTTGCCTCCCACACTAGACCCAAAGCCCCTGGAAGGTGGGGATTTTACCTTCTGTGACCTTCTGCCAGGTTCCAGCATGTCCTTGAAGGAGGCACAGGGCTGTTAGCAGGGTAAACGCAAAATGACAAAGAGTCAAACTTGCTCTTTAAAATCCTTAAATCTCCCACAACGTCTTCTGAGGACAAGCCCATCAGTTCTTCTCATGCCCCGTTGCTCAAAGCTTCTCTTGGCCCTCAACTAATTCCTCCATTTCTTTGTCAACAAAGCCATCATCACCCACTTAGTTGGCCACCTGAATCATGCATTTCCCTCCTTTGTCAAAGGGTGACAAGCCTTTAAAACTATTCATAAATAATTTCCACTGGTTTCAAGCCTACATTAACTTTTTCAGGGTTGAGCGCATCTATTGCCTATGGGCCCACGTTCATTGAGAGGAATGGTGAACCAGCTATGGCATTTAAATGATTTTTCTCTTTTTTTCATTGCACAGCATTGTATGTGCATACACCATAACCCTAGAGAAAGTATTAAATGAACAAATGGAAGAATGATAAATGTATATTTATCCCAACCTCTCACTAAACTCCATTAAGAAAACATAGGTAAGTAAGGTTTAGTCCTTGACTGCAAGGGGTGTGTAGTCTAGGTGAACCTAATAATAATTACCAACATTTGCTGCCTTCCCGCCAAATATTTTTGTTTGTTTGTTTTTTGTCTGTGATAAAACACAATTACCTCAATATATGGCACAAATTTTTCAAAGGAAACTAGGTTTCACTTTACTTTTTTTTTAAATAAACATTTATCAGTAAGAGACCATGAGGTCCCTGTTTACAAGTGAGCTGGCGGGTGGAGGTAATGATAAATCGAAGAAACAATGGGGCACTGTTTGTGGGAATGTAAAATGGTGCAGTCACTGTGGAAAACAGTCTGGTATTTCCTCAAAGCGTTAAACATAGAGTTACCCTGTGACCCAGCAATTCTACTCCTAGGTATTTACCCAAAGGAATTGGAAACAGATGTTCAAAGAAATACTTGTACAAAAATATTCATAGCAGCGTTATTCACAATAGCCAAAATGTAGAAACAACCCAAATGTCCATCAGCTGATGAATGGATAAACAACACGTGATATACCCATAAATGGAACATTATTCAGCAATAAAGAGGAATGAAGTATTGATACACGCTACAACATGATGACACTTGAAAAGATCATGCTAACTGAAAGAAGCCAGTCACAAAGTCCACCAATTGTATGATTCCATTTTTATGAAATGTCCAAAATAAGCAAACCCATAGAGTCAGAAAGTAGATTAATGGATGCCATGCACTGAGAGTGAGAGGTGAGTGAGGGGAAATGGGGTGTCAATCAGTTCGGGCTGCTATAACAAAAATGCCATAGGTCAGTGGCTTAAAAAACAAACATTTCTCACAGTTCTGGAAGGCAGAAGTCCAAGATCAGGGTTCCAGCATGATTAGGTTCTTGGTGAGAGACTTCTTCCTTGGTATGTCTTCACATGTCCTTCCTTGGTGTGTGCAAGCAGAGATCCCTTATCTCCTCCTCTTCTTATAAAGACACTAATCCCATCATGGGAGCTCCACCCTCATGACCTCCTCTAAGCCTAATAACCTTCCGAAGGCCTCACCTCCAAACACCATCACATTGGGGATTAGGGTTTCAACAGAGGAATTTTGGGGAGAAAAAAACATTCAGTCTATAACATGGAGAGTGACAGCTAATGGGTTCAGGGCTTCTTTTTGGAGTGACAGAAATGTTCTATAATTGATTGTGGTGATGGATGCATAACCTTGTGAATATACTAAAAACCATGGAGTTGTACACTTTAAATGAGTGAACTATGTAGTGTGTGTCATATGTCAACAAAACTGCTACAAAGAGAGGAAGGAAGAGAGGGAGGGAGGGAGGAAACAATGGAGGAAGGGATCACAATCTCAAAAAGATCAGGAAATAATATATCCTAGAGAAATACGTTATCCTGTGAGAGATTCAAACCCTGTATCAACAACACAAAGCAGTTGTAGGAGGAAACTTTGTATCAAATCCAGGACAACAGCCAGAATTCCCATCTTCTTCTAAAAAGGTGATGTTTGTTTCATTGTGTGGCAGCTCTGTTCTAAATGCTCTGGAACACTTGGCAAAATGATATAATATCATTCAGATCACTTAAGCCTCCAGGACCCTATGCAGTAGGTAATATAATTTCTATTTTACAGATGAAAAAACTGAGGCACAGAGAAGTCATTTGTCCACAATCACTACCTGGTCAATGGTGGAAGCCAAGCCTGACTCCAAAGCCCAAAGCTCAGTAGGGTAGACAAGATGCACCCATATGAAAACATAAGAAGCATAATCTGAGGACCAAGAGAGCAGCCAGGACAGTCAATATCCTTGCAGCTCCCTGAAGGGAAAGTGCTTCTGCAGAGAAGGCCTTGAGAGATTTGATAGGGAAGGGAATTTCCAGACACCTGGACACTTGGAAAGGGAACCGCGTTCCTGTATCTCTGGGCACTGGACAAACAGCAGCAGAAAAAGTGAAGTCATTCAGGATGTGTGTGAACCCTTGGGGAGACTTTCCAAGTGGAAATCAAGGGCTTTGCCAGCTGCATGGGCTAATGAATCTGGCTCTGGGTGTGCCAAGAAGCATTCAGGCAGAAAGATCCACATTTATTTTCAGGTATAGAGCAAATTTGATTGGGCTACAAGATCTGTCTCAAATACAGTCTGTTTCTACTGTGTCTTTCTACTAGACACAACTAAAATATCTGGGTCACGGTTTCTCAGTATGTGTTCCATGAAACACTGGTTCTACCTGATGCTAAGAGGAGATTAGGTGGAGAGGATAGAGTTCCATAGTTAAATAAATTTTGTGAATGCTTCCTAAGACAAAATTAAGGGTTTTTTACCGAGGACTTCTCAGAGCCTCTACTGTGCTAATATGCACTGAGAATCTTCAAGAGGCTGCAATAGACTGCAAAGTTCACTAAATTACAGGACCAGGAACCACTCTCATCACAGATAATGTGGCCTCACAGAACTCATTTCAGTTTTTTACAAATGTGTATTCTTTCTCCCTTCTAGGCCTTTGCCTATTCTTTCCCCTTCTCCCTTATTACCTGACAAACTCTTAGGTCATTTCTTCCGAAAGTCTTCCCTGGACTTAGGACACCTGGTTTCATGTTCCCTAGACATCCTCTGCTCCACTCTCACAGCATCCAACATGCGTTAATCACCTACTTCATCTTCTGCTTTTCGTGCTAATCCGTGAGGTAGGTAATGGTGATGGTTGATTTTACGTGTCAGCTTGACCAGGCTAACAGATGCCCAGATAGCTGGTAAAACATTAGTTTTGAGTGTGTCTTTGAGGGTGTTTCCGGAAGAGATTAGCATTTGGCTTGGTGAACTAGGTAAAGCAAATGGCCCTCCCCAGTGTGGGTGGGCATCATCCAATCGAGGGCCTCAACAGAACAAAAAGGCAGAGGAAAGGCGAATTCAATCTGCTCTCTCTGCTTGAGCCAGTGGGACATCCACCTTCTCTTGCCCTCCAACATCTGTGCTCCTGGTTCTCTGGGTTTCAAATGCACATTGGGACTTAACACCATCAAACTCCTGATTCTCAGGCCTTCAGACTGGAAGCAAATTACACCACTAGCTTTCTTGGTTGTTCAGTTTACAGACGGCAGATCACGGATCTTCTCAGCCTCCATAACCATGTGAGTCAATTCCTATAACAGATCTCATCTTATAAATATCTATATATATCCTAGTGGTTCTGTTTCCGCAGAACACCCTGAATAATACAGTATTAAAGGGGTCACATCTGTCCCCTTTCATGGTATCCTCAGGGTCTAGCACTCTGCTTGGCCCATAGTGGATGCTAAATAAAACAGTGGTTAAATGAATGAATGAGTTGCAATCTACCTCCTTGTAAACTCCACTGCCCTCTGGACACCCATAAAAGCTCTGTCTCTACTAGCAATGCCAATCACTGCTTGCTCTGCCCACAGACTCCCCTAAGCCCTTTCTAAGCCCACCCACAGTCCTCCTGCCTGTGGGGCTATATTCATACTGCAGGGCCCTGCCCCTATCCCTAGACATAACTGACTCAACAAGGCTGGAGCGCCTGACCCAAAGGTGGCTGATCTAGATGCTCTATAAAGATGAGCTGGACCAGTCAGTTTCTTTCCCTCTGTTTCAGGAATTGGAAATAAGACACACAGAAGGAAGTTGCCGTTTGGTAGTGGATAGTGCACAAAGAACATTTATTGTGTGAATAGGAGCATTCAAGATGGCCAAGGGCAGGCTCAAGTTATGAGAAAGCAAAACTCTCAACAGAGAGAAGGGAATGGAGCACAGGCACAGAGAGAAATAGAGATGGAGAGAGGCAAGGCAGAGAATATAAGTCTGAGAGAAGTCGTCACTTAGAGACTCTCAAAATCCAGACCTAACCTTCAGATCCTGTCCTTGAAATCTATATCTGCTCTGTCCACACAGTAGCCACTAGCTATTAAAATGTAAATTTAAATTAATTAAAGTTAAAAATTCAGAGTTGCACTAGCCACATTTCAAGTGATCAATAATCATGTGTGGATAATGGCCACCATATTGGACAGTGCAGAAGAACATTCGATCATCACAGAAAGTTCTACTGAACAATGCTGTCCTATATCTTCACAGTAAAGCCCACTTACCTTGAACAATGTAAGTGCAGTGTCAGATCCTCTACTTCTTGTAACCAAAGAAATCAACCAGAACACCCATTACATGATTCAGCCCCTCATTCAATATCAAATTCATATTGATGTACAAGGTATCTTTTGAGTGCTAGGGATACATTAGTGAACTGAACAGAGTCCAGCCCTGCCTGGTGGAGCTTCAGTTATAACCTTCCAAATGTTAGCAGGTCATGCCCCTATCCCACTGAGTCTCCTCTTGTTTGGGCAAAATGCAGTCGTGGTTTCTTTAGCCAGCCCCCAGATGGCATGGATCCCAGGGCTCCACTCTCTGGGTTCCTCTCTGCAAATAGTTCAGGTTATCAATATCCCTCTTAAAACTTAGAGCCCATAACCGCATATAATATTCCAAAGAGCCAGTACAGAATTCAATGGACTGTTATCCTACTTGCTCCAAAAACTGAATTTCTATTACTTCAGCTTCTGGATGCATTTACTTCTAAGTAGCCAGCCACATAGCACAGCTGGTTTGACTTAGTGTGCAGTCAAGTCAGCAATGTTTTAAGTTCTTTTCAACAGAAACTGCTCTTCATCTTGTCCATCCCAAACTTTACTTATGCAACAGATGTGTTAACCAAAATGCAGATTTTCACATTTATCCCTGTTAAACTTTAGTCTCCCTCTAAATTAGCGTCAATCCACTAATTTTGCATGGTTGTTGGAGGTGCCGTGTGAAGCCCCTGGTACATGCCTCACACATAGTGAGTGCTTATTAAAAGGTGGCCATTGATACTGTGACGATTTCTTTTAGTTGGATGTTTCTCTTTTTCTTCAGGAATGATGTCATAATTTGAACTCGATTCAACCTAACACGTTCCACTGAGCTACTGCCACGGAGCACAGTGGTCCCAACGGGGGCTGAGGGAGTCACAAAGATGGAACAGACTTGGTCCCTGCCCTCCTGGAGCTCACTGCTGGATGGGGGAAGAACACACACATACATATTCAAAAAAAGCCTGAAATGAGAAGCAAGTTACGTAAAGTGCTGTGATTGATGGGTAGGTAGTAGCTAAGCGCATAGACCTAGATCTGAATGACCTGGGTTTGAGTTCGGGCACTGTCTACCAGCTTTGCAACCTCAGGCAAGTCACTTAACACTTCTGAGCCTCAATTTCTCATCTGTAAAATGCGAATCACCGTGGAACCCTTGTCATGGGACTGTGGTAAAGATTCAGTGAGATAACAGGGTGAAACTCTAATAAAGTGTTAGGCTCTGTTTTGTGATGTTTGACTGCTGACAGCTGTTAAACTCACCCCTCCCCCTTCCCCGCCTGCCTCACATCTGGGCAAGCTGATAGAAAGCCCAGGTGCTCCCTCCTTTAGCATCCCTCACGCTGACCCCTCTCTTCAACCACAATAAAAACCCCAAACCAGTCTCCTTTCCTTGCTCTCTCGAGCCATTTTCAGATCAGCTTGGGATGCCTGCCCTGCTCACCCCAGAATTCTTCATTACATAAATAACAAACCTTTTCATCCCTCTTGGTGTGTGTGATGTCATCAGTCTTAAGAACAAAACGAAATTTTGACTGGGAGTCCATTCTGCCACTATATAGGTGGTCACAATATTAATTGAATAGCACAATGCCTGCCACACCATAGGCATTTATGGCAACTATGATACATATAAGGTTGATGTCACCATATTCTGCCAAGCCAAGAGGAAAGCAATCGCTTTTCTGACAATTATATAAAATGATGTTTCTCAACTGAGGCATGCATATCCCCCACGGGCTCTTGAGGTATGCCAAGGTATGTGAATCCAATGAGTATAAATTCTATACTACACACACACACACACACACACACACACACACACACACAGTTGGGGAAACATGGTGTATTAAAATTAACACAAAAATATTATAGACTAGAAGGCAAAATGCCAAGAATGTTTTTAAGATCAAACAGGCTCCCAATGAATTTCAGGTTCACAGAAGACATTTTAGCTGCACCCCTAGAATGCCCAGGGGTACTTATTTCCTCCTCCCTGTCCTTAGGAACTCCTATAGAAAAGTATGAGAAGCTAATAGTAGATTTTAAACAGATGTTCCAGAAGCCACGGTACATGGAGGAGACTGTGTGAGCAGCAACCAGGGCCCAGCCTTCTCCCCTATGAGCAGACCTAGCTATGTCCACTCAGAGTTTTTGTGTGTGTGTGTGAGGAAGGTCAGCCCTGAGCTAACAACTGATGCCAATCCCCCTCTTTTTGCTGAGGAAGGCTGGCCTTGGGCTAACATCTGTGCCCATCTTCCTCCACTTTATACGGGACACCACCACAGCATGGCTTGACAAGTAGTGTGTCTTGTGAGTGCCCGGGCTCCGAAACTGCAAACCCCAGGCCACTGAAGCAGAGTGTGCACACTTAACTGCTGTGCCACCGGGCCAGCCCTAAAAGTTTGAAAGTATTATTTTTTTTTTATTATTATTATTTTTTTATTTTTATTTGTGTGTGTGTGTGTGTGTGAGGAAGATCAGCCCTGAGCTAACACCCAAGCCAATCCTCCTCTTTTTGCTGAGGAAGACTGGCCCTGGGCTAACATTCGTGCCCATCTTCCTCCACTTTATATGGGACGCCGCCACAGCATGGCCTGACAAGCAGTGCGTCGGTGCGCACCCGGGATCCAAACCCGGGCGGCCATCAATGGAGCGCGCGCACTTAACCGCTACGCCACAGGGCCGGCCCAGTGATGTCCACTCAGGAGAGTGACCTGGCTCACAGGCCTCACCTCACCCGCTCACTCCTTTGTGCTAAGAGTGGGCTGGTCCTTTTCTGGTTGAGGCCTTCACATCACAGAGAGGAAATGTGGCTCCAAGTGGATGAAGCTGGGCAAGGATGATCACGAAAGAAACAGAACAGTAAGACTGAGATCGTACGGGTGATCTGGGAGTTGGTAGCAGTGATGGTGTAATTCTGGTCCCTGGGTTGGGTGCACAGTGAGTATATTAGTCTTCTCATGCTACCATAACAAAATACCATTGACTGGATGTCTCGAACAACAGAAATATACTCATGATCCCAGAGGCTGGAAAGTCCAAGATCAAGGTCCCGGCTGATTTGGTTTCCGGTGAGAGCTCTCTTCCTGGCTTGCAGACAGCCAGCTTCTCACTGTGTCTCACATGGCAGAGAGATAGAGAGGTTCAGAGACCGAGACAGATACAGAGATAGGAGAGGGCATTTAAGAGAGAGGGAGGGAGAAAGAGAGAGAGAGAGCTCTGGTATCTCTTCCTAGAAGGACACTAGTCCTATCAGATCAGAGTCCCACCCTTACGAGCTCATTTAACCTTAATTACTTCCTTTTGGCCCTGTTTCCAAATACAGGCGCATTGGGGGTTAGGACTTCAACATATGCATTTTGGGGGACACGTTTAGTCCATAGAAGTGAGGAAGGGCCCCAAGGAATGCTTTAAGTGGTATTTATTGGGTAGGGAGAGAAGTATTCTGACATCCTTGGTGATACAAACTGCTCAATCTGATCATACCAGACACTTCAAACCTAAGCAACACTTCGTAGGAAAACACATTGGAAAGATGAATGTGTGAACGAAGTATTGACGTTAGTGACCCAGGAGAGTAATCCAGTCAATTAGACCAAGAAACTTGCATCAGCTCTGAGGCCTTACCCAACACAGCATTATCTGCTCATGCATACATCATTTTTCTCAGTCTCGTAACCCTTTCACCCAGGCAAGTATCTTTGGTCTTCTAAGCACTATGACTACTGCAAAGAGAACAGTTATACTCTGACCTGAAAAAAGAGTTACTTCTCTTATACCATCTTAAGTTGTCCTTTCCAACAAGCATAAAACAGAGAAGCAAATATTTCCTCTGCAGTCCCTTTCTCCCCTGCTGTCACTCCATTCTCTTAGCAAACATTGAGAGAAGTGATCAGGTCCCCCACTATGACTCATTACTCAGACACAAAGGTGGCTATCTCTTCCTTCTGTTCTCTGAAATGTGAAACAAAGAGGTAATGGAGGTGTTTCTTGCTGCCTTTTTTTTTTTTCTTTTTGTTGGCTCAGAGCTAAATTTGATGCTTAAGTACCACAGCTATCCTTAGCCTAGGATCCTGATATTACAGTCTCCCTGTAATATCAGGGAGATGTAATGTAATATCACATTACTCTTGATGTGTTGCTCTTATTTCAATAATTCTTTTGTATATGTAACTTTCAATGTCATGCACCTTAAATGATTTTTTGAAGTAAGAAGAGTATAAGGAGTAAAAAGATTGTTCTAGATATACATACAAGTATATATATACAATGCAAAATTGTGTATAATAAGAATACCACACTTAATAATAACAGTTACCGTTTACTGTGCTCTTGCATGAGCCAGGCCCTCTGCTAGGTGCTTTGCACGCAGCATCTCATTTAACCCTCTCACAGTCTGGTTCCTTATGATCAATAGATGAGGATGATTCCCAGAGCCAAATTGCAAGTCTAAGTCAGAATCTCCAGCTCAGGGACAGAACTTTAGGCAGAAATTGGTTGCAGAGGGCAGCGAGAGACACTGAGCACAGGGGCACTTGTGGATTTGCCAGATGCTCAGGACAGATACAGATGTTGGAGCAAGGTGAGAACCAGGTAGCAAGCTGGAGCTACCACGGCCAGGGGGCAGGGATGGGGACAAACATTCGTTTACTTGGCAAAGGTTTACCAAATATCTCCCAGCTCAAGGAGTTTAGGGTTGGATAGAGAATATTATAGCTGTCCACGACATGAAGTAGAAGGAACTCTACAGGTAAACTACAATGGGCATTCAGGATCACTTCAGCCTTGGGGGAAATAATGCATGTAAAATCAAGGAATCCAACAACCATTGATTTAAGTGCCCAATATTCAATATGTCCTCTGCTCATCAGTGGGATATAAAGATGAACGAGACACTGCCACATCACTGCTCACCATCTAGCAAGGATAGAATAAGCATAAGGACACAATCTAGAGGAAGGGGCATCAAAAGTGAGACTTATACACCCATGTTCATAATAGGTTTATTCACAGCAGCCAAAAGGTGAAAGTAACTCAAGTGTCCATCAATGGATAAATGGATAAACAAAATGTAATACATACTTGCAATGGAATATTATTCAGCCATAAAAAGGAAGGAAATTCTGATGCTATAATATGGATGAATCTTGAGGACATTATGCCAAGTGAAGTAAGTCAGCCACAAAAAGACAAATATTGTTTGATTCCATTTATATGAGGTTCTAGAACAGTCAAATTCATAGAAACAGAAAGTAGAATGGTAGTTGCCAGCGTATGGGGGAAGGAGGAAATGGGGACATGTTGTTCAATGGATATAGAGTTTCAGTTCTGAAAGATGAAAAGAGTTCTGTAGATGGGCAATGGTGATGGTAGCACAACCATGTGAATGTACCTAATGCCACTGAACTGTACACTTAAAAATGGTTTAGATGGTAAATTTAATGTTATGTGTATTTTGCCACTATTTTTAAAACTTAAAAATTTTTAGGGCCGGCCCCGTGGCTTAGCGGTTAAGTGCTCGCGCTCCACTGCTGGCGGCCCGGGTTCAGATCCTGGGCGCGCACCGACGCACCGCTTCTCCAGCCATGCTGAGGCCGCGTCCCACATACAGCAACTAGAAGGATGTGCAGCTATGACATACAACTATCTACTGGGGCTTTGGGGGGGACAAGAATGCATTTAAAAAAAAAATTTTTTTTTAAGTAAACCTTAGTGGTTGGGTCATGTTTGGATTTCAGTTGAAGACAGAAAAAGGGAGCCAAAATTAAGAATGATCACAAGTGTAAGCAGAGAGTCAAGAAGCAAGAGATCTGAGAGTACCTGGCAATTACTCAGAACGATACTGTCTTGATGCCTACAGTAGCCCCACAGCTCAGACTCTGAGTTTTGTGTGGAATCTGTTGAGGAGAAAATGGGTCCCAGGCTGAGCCTTGCTAAAGAAAAGCCAAGTAAACAGAATATTAGTTTAGAGGCAGGGAAGCAACAGTACCTAGGCCATCTCATATGTAGTGGTCACCTGGAAATTGTGGGTTCTTGTCCAAATCTCTCTTTGTCTCTCTGCACCAACCACCCTAAGATTGGCAATTTCAGGCCACTCCCAACAAGGTTCCATAACCCACCATGTCATTAAACAGAGGTATAGAGAAAGCATCAGCAGAAAGAAGTTCCCCACCTCTTCACTCACAGTTCATGAAAAGGTCCTAATATCTGCCTAAGTTATTAGGACCCACTTTTCAGTGTTTTGTGGCATGTTAACCCTGTTTGGGTCCCCCTGAAAGCAGAGCCTAAGACAAGATAGGTACAGGTAGGTTTTTTGGGGGGCTATACCAGGTGACTGAAGGAAGTGAGGAACCAGGAAAGTAAGATAGGCGGGGAGGAAAGACCATATATAAGGGAGCATAATTGGGGTTCCAGTTGTTGGCCAAAGGGGCTCGATTTCCTGGGAGCTCCAGAGATGAGTACAGAACACCTCTCAGAACTGCCGACTTGAAGGACGAGGGACTAGGGTATTCATCTGCAGACTCACATCCTCTGTTGGTTGAGATTGACCTCAGGTACCTCAGCTCCCTGACATTTCCAGGGAGACTTTCCAGGAGCCAAGCAGACTCGGGCAGCTCAGACAGGGCCTGAGGGCAGAACACAGAAAAGAACTATGCACCTCTGCGCTGCAGGGAGGATGCTGCCCGGTGAATCTGAGCTTCCGTAGAACTGTCCTCCATAGCTGTGGCTGAAATCAGAAATGGGCATGAGACATGGGGCAACAAAAGTGTCTGCTATGTGGACCTTTGGGGTCCTGGGAAAACTCAAAGAAGAGTGGTTGCGCCTGAAAATTCCATGTGCCTATTTCCTCTTGTAATATCTGGGCTTATTATGCCCCTCTTCCCATAAACACCTAAGAGTGTGAGATTTTCTCATTGTTTTGATCAGCCCCTCCCTTGTGTCCAGATGAGTACCAAATTATACAGATTCTATATACAATAAAGGAAATATATTTTTAATTATTCCACAACAAGGAAGAGCATCTTACTTTCAGCAAGCAATTTTAATAATTTAATAAATGAAGATATATTGGAAGGAAAGGAGTATAATATTGCTTCATCCTGGAGTAATTATGTCTCCAGACTTGCAAGGCTTTTGGAGGGGCCTAGAATAATCCCCCAATTTGGACTGAAACCATCCAAACAAACCAGCTGTGGCAGCCATGGAGGTCCACCATCCAGAGCTCCCTTCAAGGGAGAGTCTGCTAAGAGGAGTGCTGGTAGCTGAAAGCCTCCTACTGCAGAGCCTTAGCATGCACTCCAGCGTTCAAGTCAAGGCCAATGGCTGCCTGGGTAGCTCCTAGCCAATGACTGCACACAACAGGAATACCAGGGCCCAACAGTTTCTGTCTGAGATGATCCTCTAATAGGTAATCTCTTCTCTGGAGCTCCCCGTCTGCACAGCTGAGACTTCCTCAGATCGACTCTACTGGCTGAGGATCTTCCTACCTAATCCTCCTTCCTTCCCCCTCTCCTTCTGCAGGTGTCAGAACTTCACTGTGGCCTGAAGGCCTTCAGATGACGAAACCGACCCTGAGAGATGGAGTGTACCCTACCCAATCTCTCTCGGCAAATCCATGCTAGAGCTGGAAGCAGAAGGCACATATCTCCAAGCTCCTAGTACAGTGCTCCATCCAGTCACACAGCCAAACATCTTATACTTGTAGACTCGGCAGTTGTCTCACTAGGTGCTCAGACAGCCAATTATATGTCTTCACATCTCCATTTGCTATACTATAAAATTGAGAAACACTTGCTTCACACCAGCTCCCAGGGATTGGGAGAAGAGGAATAAAGTACTTCTTGTAGCTGGAAGAAAAATCAAATAAATACAGAACTGTGCAGTCAGGTTTCACTTATCAGCGGCAAATGGATGGGTACATTGGAGCAGATACATGGCTTAGGGCTTCTATGACTGCCGGAGCAGCATCCAGACACTGAAAATAGAGAGACAGGAGCTGAGCAGCTGAGCAGCTGAGAGGCAGCCCCAGATAAGCCCTGAGGAGAGTGGCCCTGCTGAGCCAGGCCAATCTGGGCCAGCCCTCTTAATATGTGTTTTTTCAAATGGAAAAAAAGCATATGCAAGCTGTCCACAGATATATGGCTTTAAAGCGTATGAAGAGATAGATGTTCAAGCTCATTCAAAATTACAGTAATACAAAATTAAACAAACAATGACATAGCATTATAAATGCAAATTAGCAGAGATCAATTTGCAGTATTGGTGGAGGTGTGTAGAAAAACTCTATTAGTGCAAATGTAAATTGTTGACATTTCTCCAGAGGGCAATTTGGTAATTTGTACTGAAATGTAAAGTTCCCATATGTTTGGACCCAGACATCCTGCTTTTAAGACTTCACGCTACAGATCTACTTGCACAGATAAACAAATGCACAGGATGCTCATTGCAGAATAACATGGAATAGCCAGTCATTGGAAATAAACTAACGTCCATCATTAGAAGAAAGATTAAATAGATTATAGTTTGTATGTGATGATGTGCAATAGACACTGTGTGGCTGTGATAGAGAATGAGGAAGATGTAACATACTGATATGAAATAATCACTCAGCCATACAGTTAACAGAAAGAAAGATGGAGAAGTGGGTTACCATTTGTGTAAAAATAAATATCTACATACAAATTTACATATATAAATATTTACATACATACATATATGCATATACTTATATATGCAGAGAATATTTTTGGAAGAAAACAGAAGAAACTAGTTAAAAGTAGCTACTATTCTGAGAAGAGACTGATAGTGAGAAGGAGACATAGTTTTCACTGTATAACCATTATACTCTATTTTTACCATCTCTTTGTCTTACTCATTTAAAGAGAAAAAAAACTTGTTAAAATGTGTGTTTTCTCTTTATAACACTGTCATGGCAGCAAAAGTAAAAACAATATTAATAATAATAACAACCAATGTGTGATCTGCAATTTATACTCCACGCAACACTTTCTCACCCATTTCTTTAACGTGGGCAGAGAAGAATGATTTCTACCCCCATTTTTTAAATAAGGAGCTGGAGTCAAAGGTAGTCAATGGGTTGCCCAAGATCATTGGAGAAGTCATCTGGAAGAGATCTGTCTTACTTTTACCATTGCTTATATCCATATCTTCAAGGAAAGGAGTGATAGAAGAAGGATCCTAGTTTCCACGCTCCAAATCCTGGGATCTTTTCTTTCCCCATCTCCCACTGCCTCACAGTGAGGAAAATCATTGGCTTCTATTTTTAAAAGCAATGAAGCAACAATGAAGTTTTAAATAAGGGAAAGAAACAAATGTTAGGCAAATACAGAAAAAGAAAGGGTCACAGAGGCCTTTCAGGCTACAGAAGTTGGCCTGGGATGGAGGAGGGTGGGATAGCACTGGAGAAGGATGACCCCAGATCCTGGGGAGATGACTCTCCTTAATTCTGCATTCTCTGCTGAAGCCTTCTCGTTACCTGATCCCACGAGAAAAAGAACCCCTGAACCTGTTCCTTTGCCCACATTTCCCCTACAGTTGGACCTCTCTCCTCCCAAGAAAGACTGCAGGGATTCCCTGTGGAATCAAAAGAGAGTTTCTAGGTGTTTTTTGTCCACCAGGGATTGGATGAAGAGAAAGATAATGAGAAAGTTTATCAAAGGGGTTAAAAGAGAAGAAACTCTGTCCTTTGTGGTCTCAAGGAAATGCTACAGCTAAGCCCCTAAAATGAGATGACCTTGAGTTAAGCTCCCTGTTGCTGAATGGGCAAATCACTGCATGCACCAGGCTCCCTTATTTGGAAAGATATTAAGATATTGAATTTTGTCTCAATTTTCCTAAAACATCAGCAATGCATGATCTTGGTGGCAAGGGAGGGGAGAATCTTCACAATCTGACAATCTATTGTAAAGCAAAAATCCTGGTGGTTTTAGTAAGTATCCTGCTAAGCAAGACTCCCCTTTGATACCCAATCAAGTTCCTCATCCATCCACCCTTGATACCTAACCAAGTTTCTCTTAGTAGTTTCCCATCCTCTCCCTTTCTCTCCCTGTGGGCTATGAATCCTGAGCTTCCCTTGCTGGATTCAAAGTTGAGTTCAATCTCTCTCCTCTATTGCAATAGTCTTGAATAAAGTCTTCCTTGCCATTTTTAACAAATGTCTAGTGTAATTTCTCTTTAATGCAACTCAAAATGCAGACCATGTTCCAGCAGCGTCAGCATCACTTGGGAGCTTGTTAGAAATGCAGAATCTTAGGACGCACCTCAGACCTGCTGAACCAGAATCTCCACTTTAACAAGATCCCCAGGTAATTTGTATGGACATTAAAGCTCAAGACGCACTGCTTTTGTCATCACGGCCACAGTTCCTTCAATACTTGTTGGCCCTTAATTCTATACTTTCAGGGAACTGCCCCCATAAGGCCAACCACTCACAACCAGCTGAGGAGACTCACTGCTTTGTGCCCTGCCCCCTTTTAACTCATCCTTTCAACCTCTTCACTCGCTCTTCCCTGGATTCCATTTCCTGTGAGCTCTGCCTCCAGCATGAGTTCCACTCAATCATTCCGCTCTCTCCAGTTGCACAGGTCTGGGTGGAGGCGATTCTCTGAATCCTGAGGATGGTGGAGAGGAGCAGGGTAAGAGGCCCTGACCAGGTCTAAACCTGGTATGGAGTTTAAAAAGGCAATCAGACCTCTAACACTCCCAAGATTAACTTCTTGTTAGTATATATGTCCAGCCAGCACCTTTCCCCTGCTCTGCCTTGAATCCCCCTTCTATTACACTATGGGGAGCTGAGATAGGGACTGGGGAGGTGGGACTTGTTTTGTCAGGCATGTGACATTGATAATAATTTGATCTAATAAAGTTAGATATGGAGAAGAAACCAAGCTATCCATTTAGTGTCAAGATGCAAAAAAAGCCTGGATTAAGGTTGCCAGGACACACTTATATAAGAAAATTACTTGTTTATCTGAAATTCAAATTTAACTGAGTGCCCTATATTTTATCTGGCAACTCTCTGGAAACTTTTTAATGCTCATGAGTGGGATCTATATATCACAAGAAGGGAAGATTACTGGAAGAGATCTCTGGTTACTCTCTCTTAACTGGGGACAGAGATTTTATTGGCAGGTTTACCACCTTTACCACGCCTCCCATTTCTTGAGTGAATGGGACTTATGCAGAAGGGAGAGAGAAGTCTGGATTTGAAGAGTATTGTTAAATACTACAATAAGGAGAAGGATATTTTAATTTGTATACAACTCTTTCAAAATGCCCTGCTTTACCCAATCTTGAGCTGTTTCATTACCTGCTCAGGAGATATAAAATCACTAAAGTATTCTAAGATTTGGGAAACCAGACATGTGATACTTCTTTCTGATGTTTATCTTCGGACTCCAAGGATGTCATGGATATACTCGAGTGACAGAATTACAATCCTGCCGCATCTCCACTCTCCACGCTGTCACCTGCCCTTCATCCTTACCTGGTCAGAGAAAATCTCTCTCCTCCAAGCCAAGTCGTGGGCTTTTACCTCCCTCCGGGTTCTACTCCTATTCGGTCTCATGCTATAGCTGTGTGTGACTGATGAATTTCTACTGTTTAGACTGCGAGCTCCCTGAGTGCAGGGATGTGCAGCCTGGAGGGCCCTGGCCTCAGTCCTGCACATGGAAAGCCCTCCATAAATGTTTTCTGAATGAGTCCTGTGTAGCTTTCTCCTGAGCCTAAAAAGAGACCCCAGTTGGACTCTGACTTGCTTCCACTAGACTGTGATTGGAACTGAAAATGAAATGGCATCAGTTTGCTCCAGAAGCCCCTCCAGGGCTTGCAGCGACAAAAACTATGGACAACACTCTTTACAGTGCGCTCTCAAAAGAGTTTCTTTGGCTTCTGAATGTACTGGTGCTTTTGAAATGGATGCAATCCTTCCATGCCTGCTGGGTTCCATTTTACAATCCACTGCAACCATTAATAAGGAAAAAAAGCCTCTCATATGCTACAACTCTAGCCACTATTATTTAGAACTAGCAATGGTCCCCAGGAGGTGGGGCCTCCAATCTCTCAAGCCAGAGAAAAATAAAGACCTTTTCAAATTCTTTTTTCAGACTTGTGGAAGCCCAGGGTGAGAGGACTACCAATCACAGCCAGCTGCAAGATTCCAGACTGGTTCAGAATGAGAAGCCTGTTGAATGGAGGCCTTAGTGGGTAAAGTGGAAGTACACAGAAGATACCACACTCATCCCTGCTGAAGTCCCAGCCGAGGCCCCACACCCCAGTGAGAATCCTCAGTGATCCCTGAAGGTGTTCCCAAGCCAGTTTATCCAAACCTCATGCTCTCCAAATCACATAATCCATCATGCCTAGGTGGGTTGCCTTCTCCTCCTTCTGAGAAAGGGGCACAGGCTAAGTGGTACTGAGGAGAGAAGGCTTCTACCTATACAATCCACCAACTTCACTCTAGTCCCAGAGTCTTTTCAGAAACCTACTTGCACTCATTATCCCAGCATGGAAATGTAGCATTGTCTCAGTACGGACACAGGCTAATTTGTCTGCCTATATCCACCTCCTGTCATTCTGATCCTGTCAGTCATAGTCCCCTAAACCACTGCCCTAAAAGATGACAAGGGTCCCAGACCAGGCCAATCATAATCCCCCACACTCCTGGCAACAGTGGCTGATCCAAAGAGGGAGATTGTGACCCCAGGTGGGCTGCCCAGAGCTCTTCCCTGGCACTGACTCACAGACACTACATAAAATCAGGCTCTCTACTTCTGCTGGTGTGGCTGAACTAGGAGGGTGGGAATCTGGGGCTCTAAACAAGTACCTGCCTGCAGAGAGAAGCCAAACAAAGAAAAAAAAAGATGAGAAATGGTGAGACATACATAAATCTTGTTGCCAAGGTGCTCTGAATCCTTTAGTTCTTCCTTTGATCTTACCAACTACTCCACCATCCATTCTCTCTTTTGCTTAAACTAGTTGAATTGGGGTTTTTATAGCTTACAACAAAAAGAGTCATGATTAGTACATGACTTTCCTTCCAACTAAGTTAGACACTTGAGGAAATATGGCCCTCTCTTAATCATTCCAGGATAAAGGAGTTGGAACAGAAAGAAGAAGAGTGTACGAAACTGTAGACTCTTACATAATCACTGTAGAGTGTGGCTGTGGCTGGCTGAGGGAAGCTGTCCTGAATGGTAAAATAAACAATAACCCCAACAACAATAACTAACATTTTTGAGCACCCCTGGCCATGGCCATGGCGAAATTGATCCTACCCCCCTGGTAAAAGCTGATTGATGAGACATGGGCAAAGCTTTGACTAAACTGAGTCAATTAGCAAAGAAGAGCTGAACTGAAACACCAGGCAGCATTGTGGCACTAGGCTGCCATTTTGGGGTATTGCAATGGACCAAATGAAAGCAGATGAGTTGTCCAAGAACTTCAAGAAGAGAAGAATGAAGCAGGCACTTCCTTACAAGGAGGCAGAGGGAAAACAGGAAGAGACTCTCAAGCCCTTCTTCCCAAGGCTCAGCTACAACCACCCCAATCTATGCCCTGCAGTTGAGGTATATGACATTCTCTTGTACCCGCTTAACAACCCTCCTTTCTTGTTTGAAACATTCAATTTGTTTTCCAACAGGTATAGCAGTATAAAGAAATTACTATTTTGACAGATGGCACTTGACATTTGATTTGATTTGTTTGCTTTTTAGAAGAACCCATCTTTATTAAGAAACATACTTTGCTAGTCTGCTTTGGGGTGGAGAAGGTGAGACCCTAAACCTACCTTAAAAGGAGAATAAGAAACAAAAAGAGAGGTAAACTTTGCTGCAGAAGAAATGATCCAGAATATTGAAGGTAGGCAAAGAGATGGGAGAGAGAGTACCAGACATGGCAGGAAGCTGGGTCCTGCCGATTAAGGGCACCAGTGAGAAGTTTCCTATTGTGGATTGGCCAAGAAGTTTTAAGACAGGGTGTCGAATCTACACTTTCAATGTTTTTGTATTTAAGACATGTAAACATCTTCCATATCTTCAATCTTTAATAAAGTCTGACAACATATGTTGGTGGGAGAAAAGAAGGAAACAGGCTGAGTACCATAGCATAGATATGACAAAGAGGATAGTGGCAGGAGATGAAAGTGCATGGGCTCATTAGCAACAGAAACCTAGACCTAGAAATAAGAAGATAACTACCACCCCCAACCAGGTATTCACAGGAACTTTAGGGAGAACTCTGACTTTTTCACAGGATGTGGGATAGACATCTGACAATTAATCTAAAACTCCAGGTTTCCAAAGATCTCTACCTGTGCCTCTATTACCTGACTTGAACACTAGACTGTATGCTCACATGCCCGTGGACTGATAGACTTTAGCTCTGTGAGGACAGGGTCATGTCTTATTCATCCTAGTGTCTGGCACAATGCCTGCAATGCATTTTTTAATTGATAATAAACTTTATTTTTTAGAACAGTTTTAGATGTACAGAAAAATTGCAGAGATAGAGAGATATAGAGAGAGTTCTGATAAACCCCACAGTTTCTCTTATTATTAACATCTTCCATTAGTATGGTACATTTATCACAATTAATGAAGCAATATTCATACATTATTATTAACTAAAGTCTGTACTTTATTCAGATTACCTTAGTTTTTACCTAATGTCCTTTTATCATACCAGGACTCCATCCAGGATCCCACATTACATTTAGTCATCATGTCTCCTTGGGCTCCTCTTGGCTGTGACAGTTTCTCACAATTTCCTTGTTTTTGATGACTTTGACAGTTTTGAGGAGTGTTGATCAGGTTTTTTGTAGACTGTCCCACAATTGCAATTTGTCTGATGTTTTTCTCATGAGTAGATCAGGGTTATGGGTTTGGGGAGGAAGACTCCAGAGGTAAAGCACCATTGTTATCACATCATATCAAGGGTACACACAACATGAGTTATCACTGTTGATTTGGACTTTAATCTTCTCACTGAGGTTGTGTCTGTCAGGTTTCTCACTGCAAAGTCACTGTCCTCCTCCCCATCTTTTCCATACTTTACTCTTGGGAAGAAGTCACCATGTTTGGGAAGAAGCCCATGCTATGGGAATCAAGAGTTATGTTCCACCTCCTTAAAGGCATAAATTATTTAGATTTCTTTTGCATAGGATATTTGTATATCCTCCCCCCTCCATTTATTTATTTATTCAATCATTTATTTACATCAGTATGAACACATGGATATTGATTTTATACCTTGGGTTGTAATCCAATACCATATTATTTTGTCAATCAAATTATTCCAGCTTTAGCCATTGGAAGCTCTTTCAGTTCACTTCTATGCCCCTTTGACTATCCCCATAACTGTGGGGGGTTTTGTTTGTATGTTTAGCTCTTTCTTACTTTCCAGCACTACAAGATGCTCCAGCCTCATCTGGTGTATTTCCTGCCCCGGTCTTAGACTGCAAGAAGACTTGGTTTCTTGTGTTGAAGAATGGTATTAGAAACCATGATCTGGATACCGCATGTGCTCGTTATTACTGGGGTGGTGTTGTTGCTAGGCCCTCTCAGCTATCAAGCAAGGAGATAACACAGGTATATACATATCTCTATAAATATATCTATATGTAACCAATAATATCTATATTAAGCTAAACATGAGTTCATACTGATATCTCCAACTTTAATCCATTACCATACGGATCATTCTGGCCTCCTCTTCATGTTTATCTGTAAACTTCCACTCCAATGTCAAGAAACCTGACTCCCATCCCCACCATCCATTTATTTAATTGTTCAATCCCAGCACAGATGTATATAGCATTATTAGAATTGTTGACCCATACTCCCATGAGATATAACTTTATCAACTAGAATAAAATGCTTATATACAGCTTCTTTTAGTTGTATAGATTCCACTCATTTCCAAAGTTATTTAGGTCAGCTCCTCTCCCCCCAACTCTCTTCAGTGAGGTTGCTTCATACATTTGTAATACAGTTAGATAGATTGTTTTGTCACAGTCAGTATTATATCCTGGGATTCCTCTGACTTCTTAAATGATTTTTTAAATTTTCGTATATTAAGATTCACTCTTTATGTAGTAAAGTTCAATGGGTTGTGACAAATACATAATATCATTTGTCACAATTATAGTAGCACACAGAATAGTTTCATTGCCCTAAAAAATTCCCTATGATTTACCTATTTAGCCCACACTGCCCTCTCCCCAAACCTTTGGCAACCACTTATCTTTTTATTGTCTTCATAGTTTTACCTTTTCCAAAATGTCATATAATCAAAATCAAACAATATGTAGCCTTTTTAGACTAGATTCCTTCATTTGGCAACACACATTTAAGATTGATCCATATCTTTTTGTAGTTTTATAGCTCATTTCATTTTATTGCCAAATAATATTCCATTGAATAGTGGAATAGTGAACAGTGTATTCATTGAACTATTGGAGGGATATCTTGGTTGCTTCTAGGTTTTGCAATTGTGAATAAAGCTGCTATAAACATTCACGTGCAGGCTTTGTGTGGACATAGGTTTTCAAATCATTTGGAGAAATAACTAGGAGTATACCCCTGGAGTATATGGTAAAACTATATTTAACTTTGTAAGAAACTGCCAAACTGTCTTCCAAAGTGACAGTACCATTTTGCATTCCCACCAGAAATGAATGAGGACTCTTGCTCTGAATCCTTGCAATTGGCACTATCTGAACAATTGGCACTATCAGGACATTATTTTTTTAATTTTAGCCATTTTAGTAGGTATGTAGTAGTATCTCATTGTTGTTTTAATTTGTAATTCCCTAATGACAAATGATACTTAGCATCTTTTCATATGCTTGTTTGCCATCTGTATATCTTCTTTAATGAGGTGATGGTTTAGATCTTTTGTCCATTTTTTAATTGGCTTGTTTGTTTTCTTACTGTTGAGTTTTAAAAATTCTCTGTATATTTTGAATACAAGTCCTTTATCAGATATATATTTTGTAAGTATTTTCTCCCAGTCTGTGGCTCGTCTTTTCATTCTCTTAACAGTGTCTTTTGCAGACTTTGTTTATTTCAAACAAACTTATCATGTCCAATTGATCAATTTTTCCTTTCATGGATCATTCTTTTGGTGTCATATCTAAAAACTCATTGCCAAATCAAAGGTCACCTATATTCTAGAAGCTTTACACTTTGGTGGTTTACGTTTGAGTCCATGATCCATTTTGAGTTAATTTTTGTGAATGGTGCAAGGTCTGTGTCTAAGTTGGCTTTTGATTTGTCTTTTGTTTTTGTTTTTTGTTTTGCATATAGATATCCAATAGATCCAGCATCATTTGTTGACAAGACTATCCTTTTCCATTAAATTGCCTTTGCTCCTTTGTCAAAGATTAATTGGCTATATTTAAATGGGTCTATTTCCAGGCTTTCTATTCCATTCCATTGATCTATTTGTCCATTCTTTTGCCAATACTACATTGCCTTGATTACTGTAGCTTTATAGTAAGTCTTGAAGTCAAGTTGTGTCAGTCCTCCAATTTGTTCTTCTCTTTCAATATTGTGTTGGTTATTCTGGATCTTGCGCCTCTCCATATGAACTTTAGAATCTGTTTGTCAACATCCATAAAATAACTTGCTGAGATTTTGAAGGGCATTTCATTGAATCTATAGATCAAGTGGGGAAGAACTGATATCTTAACAATATTAAATCTTTCAATCCATGAACGTGGCATATCTATCCATTCATTTATATCTTTGGTTTCTTACATCAGAGTTTTGTAGTTTTCCACATATAGTTTCTATACATATTTTTTAGATTTATACCTAAGTATTTTGTTTTTGAAGTTCTACTGTAAATGTTATGTTTTTATTCGAAATTCTTATTGTTCATTTCTGATATATAGGAAAGCAGTTGACTCTTGTATATTACCTCGTATCCTGTGACCTTGCTAGATCACTTATTAGTTAAAGAATATTTGTACATTCTTTGTAATTTTACTAGATAGACAATCATATTGTCTGAAAACAAAGACAGTTTTATTTCTTCCTTCCAAGTCTATATATTCTTTGTTAATTTTCTTGTCTTATTGCACTACCAGGGACTTCCAGTACAATGCTAAATAGGGGTGGTGAGTGTGATGGTTAATTTTATGCATTAACTTGACTGGCCATGGGGTACCCAGATTAAATATTACTTCTGGATGTGTTTGTGAGGGATGTTTCCAGATGAGATTAGCTTTTGAATCCATGGACTCAGTAAAGCAGATGGTGCTCCCCTATGTGGATGGGCATCATCTAATCTGTGAAGGGCCTGAATAGAACAAAAGGTGAAGGAAGAAAGAATTTGCCCCTTTTTTCTGCCTTACTGGTTCAGCTGGGACATCTCATCTCATCTGCCTCAGACTGAGATTTACACTATTGGCTCCTCTGGTACTCAGGCTTTTAGACTCAGACTGAATTACACCACTAGCTTTTCTGGGTCTCCAGCTTGCAGACAGCAGACTGTGGGACTTCTCACCCTCCATAATTGCAGATCCAAGTCCTCATAATAAATCTCCTTTTAGATATATACATATCCTACTGGTTCTGTTTCTCTGGGGACCTTGACTAATACAGTGATAAAGGACATCCTTGCCTTGTTCCCAAATTTAGGGGCAAAGCATCCAGTTTCTCACTATTAAGTATGATGTAAGTTTTCATAAAATTCTTTATCAAGTTGAGGAAGTTACCCTCTATTCCTAGTTTGCTGAGATTTTTATCTTACACAGATGCATAACCAGATCTCCAGCTATCAGCTCCATCAAGGTATGCCTCAACCATGGTATGCCTCAACCATAGAGAGCTACTTTGCCCAAGGGCACATTCTTCCTGGGGCAGCCTACACTCAGTGACTGATAGAGCTGTGGTGTAAAGACCCAGCCATTTCAGTACAATGAGGGTCTACTCTCATGGGTAACATATGCTCAGAACTCCCCATAGAGTCAGGCAAAGCTCTGCCAGGCCTGCATCACAGTTCAACTTTTCCCTCTGCCTAATCTTGCTTCTTCCTCCTCCCTTCCATTGGTGTTGATTTCTAATAAATATCCTGCATACTAAACTCTACCTCAGTGCCTACTTCCAAGAACCCAACCTATGACTCTCCTTATGGAGAAAACTCATTTTCCATGCCACTTTACAAAGATAGGGTGGATTTTTTTTCCTACCAGACCATCAGCTTCACAAAAAAACCTTGGGAGTAGAGGTAGAACAATAGGAAAGAATTTCTCTTGTTATGTGGTTATCACTTGAGAGTGCTAAATTTTAATGCTTGGCTGCAGGGTCTGTAGGCTTTTGTCATTATCACTCAACAGAGATTCTTCTAAGGCTTTTTGTCCACATTGCAGGGTAATGCAGCCACATTAATAGAGACGCTTGGACTCTGAAATGGCCTGGCTTCTACTCCTCGACACAGGAGAAATCCAAGTGGGCAGATGTTACAAGCAGCAAGTCTCTTCCAAAAGCAGCACCACTGCAGAAAATACCCGACACAAAGCCAAAGAGCTAATCGGAGGAGTTAAAAAGATGAAACTCAAGTTGGAATCAGAGTTGTCACTAAAGTCTCTAGTTCAGGATCACATGAAACAGAGTGTTACCACCTAGAACACCATCTTGCATATAAGAGTAGAGGTTCAATAAATATTTGCCAAATGAATTAATGAAGACTAATTTGGAGTTAGAAGTACTGGCTCCTCATCCCAGCTTTGGACATGCAGTGCTATATGACTGAGGGGCAACCTTAAAATTGTGAAAAGGCTGTGTTTCATTTCCATGTATTCAACTTCCAAGCAATCCATACACTGATATTTTATTGATTTAATTCCATAAATAAGAGCTTTTTTGTATCTGTACATGGTTGGCTATTTCACAGTAGCACTGCTGGCCAGATGCATCCCCATTTTTTAAAGTAAAGCAGTGTTTGTGCAATTATATGAATACTTTATTGCATTTTTCCCTTATTAGGTTACAAAAATGAGTGGAGAAAAGAAAAATGAAAGTGCTGACACCCGTGATAAGAAGCAGAGGTCTCATTAACTCAATACAAGTGAGACAAAGATAGAAATCATTAGGCCTGTGGAAAGTGATAAGTCATTAGCCTCAATCAGATGCTTGGACTTCAAGCTGGTCAACTTGGTGCTATGTTCTAAAGGGAAAGAACAAAATGCAAGAACATGCATGAATGTATGAATCATCAAGGACAATGCCTAAAAGGCAAGGTGTGATTAAGGATGTTAGAATATTTTTTAGCTGTTTAGTAACAGAACACACTTGCAATCTTGTTTAAGTTCTATACACTTGACTTGCCACAATTTTTCAAGAAAATATGCCTAAATTAATTCATGGACTTCCACTCTTAAAGAGTTGTTGTTATAGCTCACATTAGACAATAAAATCTGTGATTGCAATACTAGTCCGTTGTATTTAGATATAACTTGCCATTTTTGTAAGTACAAATATATTGGTAATTTTGTCGGCCTAATACCAATAGACACATATAGACAGGTATAGGTATGGGTATTCATATAGGTAGGGATATGGTTAGGAGTAGGGGTAGGGATATGGGTAGGGGTAGGGGTGTGGGTAGGGAGGGGGTACGGGTATGGGTAGGTGTAGGGGTATGGGTATATGTACCCAGGCACCTTAGCATACTCCTTTTTCCAGAATGTGGTCCATGAGGAAAGATGTTTCAAAAACAAAAAAGAGGAAAGTCTGAGAGGGACAATGGGATAGTAAAGAAAGAAAGGGGAAAGGGAGACTCCTAGGCCCAATTCCCAGCCCTTTCCCTGATGTTGACCATCTCTGTTTCTTCAGAACTAGATCACCCTACTTACTCGACTTACCTCCGGGCCACCATCCCTTCTCTTATGCTCTGAACCCAGCCATCCTAAGGTCACTTATTTTAAGCAAGACTTTGGTTCCCAATTAACCTACGTGGAGAGATTCGAGCCTGGAAGATGAAGGAAGCTCAGTCTTTGGCCTGGTCATCTCTCAGGTGGAACAATATCTAAAGACAACAGGTAGAAGAAGACAATGGCCTCTTATCACTTCTTCTTAATAAAATAAAATAGTAAAAATGTAGCCATTTCAATATTTTCTTAAATAATTACTGAAAATCCTTGTCATTATGCTCTGATATTTCACTGATGACATGAAAGCATTTTGAAGAATGCACGGTAGGCATTTTTCCGTTAGCAAATTTAACATTCATAGTTTTGACGATATGTGAGAGATCCTGGAGGACTATGGCATGTAGCAATTTGTAATTTTGCTAAGGCACTAATTTGACTCACCCCCACTATGAGCTGGTATGTGGGGAATTAGTCATTTAGGTGGTGAATGAGCCAGTACCTGCATTTTGATGTTAGTTTGTTGCTCACTAGTGCTTTTCATAAATCTAATGTATTCTTGAAGGTCTCAGGACAAATGCTGAGAGTCAACTGTATAGCTCACTAGATTAGGTGTTAGCATCTTAACATGCAAAAATGCATATTGCCTCTCATAATACAGATAAATCTCCCTGGGATGACCCTACCTGACTCCTAGAGCCACTTGCAGGTGACCAGAGTGGTCAAAACCAGGTTCCTCATCTCTGTTTTACATTCTGCCAGGGCATTGGGCATAATAATTGGCAAAATAATCTAGCATTAACTTGTCTACATCATATGAACATTGAGGCATTGTTAAAAATATTTTGTTCACCGGTATTGATTACTGTTATGCTTCTTCATCTGTGATAGACACTGTCACTGCCTACCATCCATCCTCCTTCTTGCTAACAGCCCCTTAATGTTTTCCACGGCAGCACTGGATCCAGTCCCCACTTTATCCATTTTGCTTATGTCTAGAGGTAGCCCTGTGAATCCAGTTCTGGCTAAAGAGATGTAAGAGGAAGCCATCTAGAGAACTTTTGGAAAAATTTTGCTTTCCTATAAAAGCGACTGATGTGGCTGAAACTATTTCCCACACCCTCTTCCTGCCTTGAATATGGCCATGAGGTCTAGAGCTATGGCAGCATTCTTGCAACCACGAGGCAATAGGCAACAGAGAAAGGCCGGGAGAATTGCAGTGATGATGTCTCCTGACATTTTTGAACCATTGAACCAACACTACCAGACTTCTTTGTGTAAGAAAAATAAAATTATATTCTCTTTAAACCATTGGAAGTCAAGATATCTGTTTCTTGTGGCTGATCAAATGCAAATACACCATTCATAAAAAACACAAATTTTGAATACACGATTCCTAAAGACTCTCCAGTCCCACATTCTGTGGTTGTAGAAGTTTAAGAGGCTTTTTCAGTGGTAACCTCAATCCCTCAGACCTGCTTACCTAACCCTCCTATTCAGGGCACAGAGCTTCCACAGGAGTCTTCTCTTTGATTTTTGCCATATTTCTTTCACTGGGCATTCATACTCCAGGAGAAATGGATTTCTATCTATGGTATGTCATGATATCTCCTTCTAGCTGTCTCATCTTTGATGTCACATCTCAGTTACCAATAAATTATTTCAGGAAAGAGATGAATCCTAAGGACAGACTGGCAAAGGCTGTTAGTGGTTTTCTGAATCATACTAGAAAGATTGTGTCAAGAACCCCAGGCAGCCTGAAGATTCAGAAAAGGGAACACAATGAGTGAGTGTAAAGAAACAGGGCCCTCCATAGTTCCTGTGACAAGTCTACACATGTGCCATGGAATACTCAGCTAAGTGAACTCTTTTCTAGGAGCTCTACCAACTAGGAAGACGTCAAGATGGAGCTTCTGCCCAAAAGGGGGTAAAATTCAACTCAATTATACCAACATTTTGAAACACCTACCACAGGCCAGATCCTACGAGAGGAACTAGGGATATAAAAAGAGGTCACACAAGGACCATGCTCTATAAGGAGACACGAGCTCCTTTGACCGATAAGCTGAGAATTCTCCATTTTCATTTTTTATCCAGGTAAGAATGTAATAACTTCATCTTCCCTGGAGTTCCAATGTCTCTCCGTTTATATTACTAAGCCAGATGCTGTTTACTGTACCTCATGCTGGGGGTGCTGGGGGGCAGGGGAAGGTAGGTAGGCTCATTAACTTACCATTCATCCTCAGCCTATGTCATTCTGCAGGCAGGATGCCCAGCCTGGATGTCAACTTTTTACAAATAACAATTGAAACTGTCAGTTATCTTGATGAGCAGAGCTCCAGTGAAAGAACAGCATAATTGGAGGGTGAAGTGTTAGTGAGCTAATTTTTTTCACCAGCAATAGGAACAAAACATCTTTCTGGGGATAATGTGTTTACTATTATTATTTGATATGGAGCACAGAAATTCCAAATAGTACAAGGGTAAAATATCAAATTCCTCAGCTTTTAGGAGGGGCAGAGTATACAATCTCTCAGGTTTCAAAAAATACAGACATTCATGGAACTCTGTTTCTTCCTTTCTTTAAGAGTTTTTTTTTTTTTTTTTTTTTTTTTGATGGAGGGGCTGCCGATTTTAAACAGAAAAACCCTGGTGCTTATTTTCCTTGGATATTTGTATGCTTAAATACAAGGCACAGAACTATAAAAAGACCCCAGTGTTTGAGCCTCAAGGCAAAGATGATATGAATTTAAATGATCTGTGACATTGTCCTCTAACGCTCTGGATGGTTCCTTATTAAGTGAACCAAAATGTAATTTCTAGTATCCTTACCATCCCTCCTAGTCTGTAAATCTAAGACCCCAGCAACCTGCCCACTCCTGACCATCCTATAAAACCCGACTCGCATGCTGAAACCGCAGTGAAGCCTTCCCTCCTCCCCCAGCAGCGCTAACCCTTCTTTTCTCCCAGTTCCATCTTGCTTCTGCCTTTCTCTCAACTGGCCCTTTTCAAGCCTATTCCTAATTGTTGTTTCCCTTTCTGTCTTCCCTCTAGACAGTGAGGTCCTAAGAGACAGGAACTAAGTTTGTTCACCTTTGTACCCCAGGGCCTTGTACAGTTCCCGGCACATAGAGTATCCTCAGTAGTGTTTGCTGAATGGGAGAAGGAAAGAATGAATGTGGGAAGAGTGGAGTATCTTGGTGGGTGCTTAGTACTCAGAGAGCAAAAGAGCTCCACAGTAGGGCAAGGCAAAGGGCTCTGGCTCCCAGGACCCAGCAGAGGGCAGTAGAGAGCTAAGGAGCAAAAACACTCCCCGGGGAGAACGTTTTCCTGAGATTGCCGACGGGAAAGGCAACACAGCAAGGAGGGAAGACAATCCCAGTGATGCCAAAAATCAGGGATTCATCGTTGTCAGAATCCATGGGATGCATAAGTAGAACAGTGAATCTGGCAGGAAGGTATGAGGAGGCTAGAAAACATAAGAGACTCACGCAGTGGGTCCAAAACAATTTGGGTGGGTTATGTTTTGGGGAACAGGGCTTCATCTGAAAATCCACAGCCCTGGTCCCAGCAGAGAATGTCCCTCATCTGATCTCAAGGTCTTGGTACTCAGGAGGGAGATAATGGATGGAGGGCAAACCTAAACATCTGCACAATTTGGATCACTAGTGGGAAGCTAGGACTTTGGAGAGAGGTAAAGATTAGATAGTCCAAAGGCCACTGAGGCAGGAGTTGAGCAGGGAGAGAAACTCTGAACAAAAGGCAGCAATAGAGGGTTCCACTGGTCAGCTCAGGAATTCCAAGAGCACAGGATCTGAGTGGGAGAGGATGGCACAGCTGCGTTTTGAAGTAACCAAACCTCTCCCTTGTCACTCTTGAGGCCCAGACAAGCCACACCTGGCCAGATTCTGCCACTCAGCACTGATCCACATCCTCCCTTTTAAATTAATTGCAGAAACCTCCCAATTGTCCCAATTACCACCAACTGCCCAATCAACTGCCCCCTCACTGAATAACACCCCAGTGTAAATCATACACACACCCACAGAGCTTTGGTATTGGATTGCATTTTGCAATTGCAAAGCTCTACACTCTTGCTATTGCAAGTGTGGTCCATGGATCAGCACTAGCATCGTTACTGAAGAGGCTGGCAGAATGCAGAATCTCAGTCCCCACCCCTGGACCTACTGAATCGGCACCTGCATTTTAACAGAATGATTAAATGATTTAACAGATGATTCCATATGCCCATTAAATTTTGAGAAGCCCTGCCCACCACCACCTGAGCCCTGCCTACACCTCTGACATAATTTGAACCACTCTCCCCCTTGCCCACTACGTTCCAGCCATACCAACCTTTCTGCTCCTCAAATATGCCATGCTCATTCTCAACATAGGGTCTCTGTCCTCTCTGTTCCCTCTGTCTGGAACCACGGATGGGCTTTCTTGACATTCAGATCTTGACTTAAATGTCAGCTCTTCAGAGAGGCCTTCTCTCAGCATCCAATCCAAATGAAATACCTGAGCACCCTCAGCTACGTTATGCAGTGTTAGTTCTGTGCTTAGGGCCATGGTTCTCAACCTTGTGTATACATCAGAATCACCTAGAGAACTTGTTAAAACACAAATTCCTGTGCCCACTCCCCCAGATTTCTGATTCGGTAGGAACAGGGTTGATCTGAAAATTCTGAGAATTTGCATTTCTAACAGGCTCCTAGGTGACACTGATCCTATTAATCTGGGACAACCCTTTGAGAATCATTGGCTGTCTCACCATCTAATGATATTTTTCTTGGTCACTCTTTTCTGTACAGTCACCTCCACTGCATCATAGCGTCCACTCCATGAGAGTGGGAAGTCTGTCTGTTTTGTCCACCCTGTATCTCCAGTGCATTACATATAGTAGGTGTCTTTAATATTTGTTGAATAAAGAATGGGATTCATTAGTAACCAATTTTTTCATTGTGGATTTTGCATCTTTTGTGTTTGGTTTACCCTAACTTAGCAACAACTTTGCATTCCATCATGTGCATATCTGTAATTAGCCATGAGATTTGTATTCATTAGCCATAGTTTAACTTACAAAAATGTAAGCCCCACACAGACAATTGAGAGCTGACTATATTTAATCTATATCTATCTGTTATTGACAGTACATTTTTATGCTGTTGACTTCACTAGCTGGTCTTCTACTTGAAGACAGAGACTCCATCCGATCCCATACCAAGGAAATAGCCTCTTTTTTTCAACAACATGAGCTCAGTGGTATTCCTTAACTTGAGTGCAACATCCTTTTACACACAAAACTGAAAGAGGGAAAATAAGCAATTTGATATATTTGTACAGTCATTCGTTCATACCCTGGAGAAGTAACATCTCTCGAACATTAGAGTTAAGTACATCATCATAAGGTTTAACTGATCGTTATGAATACATCTCAGTAATGGCCGGGTTCCTTTTATTGCTAGTAAGATTACATTTCACTATCAATCCATTTGAGCTTGCCTCCAAGGAGCTTTATCAAGGTCACATGTTCCTGAAATTACTGATGGAACCAGCACACTATCCAGTCTTTTGGTCACCCCTCCATTTGCAGATCACAAACCCTGCAGCAGGAATAGCCACATTTATGAGTCTACAGATAATTGCATTTGTCTGCTTCTCCTGCCACTGAAACCCTGTCATAACCACTGCCACCTCCACCCCTCCCCTTCCTGCCCGGTTCTCCCTGACAGGCCCCCTGCCCATACCTGACACTGTGGGCCCACCAGAGTCTGGATCTCATCTTCCCTCAGAGTCAGATTTGTTTTCAATCTGCATAACAAGGGGCCAGAATCAAAAGCCAGGTTTGCAACCTATGAATCTAGCACTAAACTCACTCCAAAGTTGGCCTTTGGGGGAAGCTCCTGGGGAGGAGTGGGGAGGAGCAGAGGGTGGCCTTGCTAATTAGCCCAGATTCTAGATGTCTGGAGTCTAGCGTAAGCCACTGTGGCTAAATTTCAAAGTCAAGGATCCAGCTCATAGAGTGACAAACCCTCCCTGTCAGAATGCTGACAGGTGAGGGCAGCAGTGGCTGGGGAGACTGTGACTGTGTCACAGCTGTGCTTCCTGAGCTCTAATGACCAGGGCCCATGTTGAAGAGGGCAGGAGTCCTGAGAGATGGGCTTCCCCTGGCTGCACTTGTAAGAGATTATTAAAAGCACCGACATAGACGACAATGAGTGTCTGAAAAGGATGCTTCATCACAAGCCAGTGTCTGAGACTGGAATCAAATACAATATCAATGTGATAAAGTCAATTTGAAGACTTTGAAGATCCAGTTTTGCTTTGTATCTATATTAATTACAACATAAATTGGCTTGATTCTGGATTGAAGGGACTTATAATGAATATTATTTTTAATTACATTGATTCAGTTTTTAATATAGGAAAAATATATATATATTGGTGCAGAGACCTAAAAATGAATGTTAATTCTGGCTTTTGGCCCATAATTCCTTTTCTATGTGGGACCTATTGGCTCATCTAAGACAAGCGTTTGAGGAACTCTTTGGGTCATTTATTTTTGTCCTTTTTATACTTGCAACAATCCTGTGAAATAGGCAGAGCAGATATTATCAACTATTGTTACCCTATTTTAGGGTTAAGAAATTCAGATTTAGAGAGCTCAAGAGACTTGCCTAAGATTCCACAGCTGTGAAGTGATAGAGCTAAGACCCCATTTGTGCTGCTCCTGGGAAGGCTCTTGAGGAAGAAAAATTTATCAGGGAATTCAGCTGCTGGCCATCAGCACCAGAGACTGGCCTCTCCCCTTCATTTGTTCTGCTGGGCACTGCTCTCTGACCCCTTAATTACTGACCAATGAGCCTGTGACTCTGCCGGCTTTCACACACAACTCAGTCTCAGTTGCTACAACTCATTCTCTTTACTTTCAGCTGCCAGAAAAGATCCTTCCTCCAACCTCAGTGGTAACATCAGCTTACACTGAAAATAATCAAAGCTCCAATGGTTTGCGTAGAGGGAACAAAATTTTAGATCTTAATTTAATATCCTCTGTGCTGAAATGTTAGTATGTTCATGCATTTGTCATGGGATGGTCTTCCTTCTTCTTCTCCCCAGCCTGATCCCAACCTTACCCTCCTTTCAGGGTGTGGCACATATTAAGCTTGGGTACCAGAAGGGGAATTGGGTAATAGAACTCAATGTGGAAGAATAGACAGAGACTCTATTAGCATCATAACAAACAGTGGCTATGCCATGAGGAGATCAATGTTGGCAATATAAGAGGTCTAGTTGTTGGGGTCAAAAGCTGCCACCATCACCATCACCCCACTACCACCACCACTCATTCTAGAGTGGAGCCAAATGGAACTGGATGATTGACAAGCTGCCGTAGAGGCCAAGGAGAAGAAACAGGTGCTGGAGAGAGGAGACGATGGGGTTGTAGAGTTTAGGGAGGGGAGAAAGAAGAGAGAGAGTACAAAGAGAATGGCTGGAGACTGGGTATGGGGGGTACCCCCAAAGCCAAGTTTGAAAAGCCTAAGAGCCCCGAGAGTCTGGGAGTTTATAGGAACTGAAGACAAAAGGGGAGCCACTCCAAAGCCTGCTTCTACCTGTAGCCTCAGTTCTACTTGAAAATAAAGGATCATTTTGAGTATTCTTTTGGGCTCTTGGTGCTTGATTCTCGAGTATTAACTGTTTAATAATGGACTGGACAATCATCCCCTTCCACAAATGGGGTTATAGATGCAGTGATCTATTTACTGAGCATAAACCTTGAACCAGGCACTGTGATAGGAATGTGAAAATGAATAATAATACATGGCCTTTCCTCAAGAAACACAGTCCTGGGGACTCTTTGAAGAGAATGATGTTGGACATTTAAATTTTTAAATGAATATATTATTATCCTCTCAGAAAATTTTCAGTAAACATATCAAGGTTTCATGAATTCAGTGCCTATCCATGGCTGCTGCTATCAAACCATAAATTGGAAACATAAACATGAAACTTAGAGCAAAACCTTTGAGAACCATGACTTCTATCCCTTCTGAGCATTTAATAATAACTAATACTTAGACAGCATTTTTCACATACCTCGTTTCTTTCTTATTTTGTATTCATAATAGTATGAATACCTATGAAGTAGATCCTACTACGACTATCTGCTTTTCACAGAAGAAGAAACTGAAGGTCAGAAAATTTCATAAACTTGAGCTCACTTTCTTTTCTCTTCCTCCTGAACAACAACACAACCCACTAGGGCACGTGCTCTGAAGATAGCAGCAGCAAACACTAAGACATAAGGAAATCTTTGTTTTGATTAGTTTGGACATTCTTATGATGTTCTCGCTTGGCATCTGGTCATTGAATCTTAGGCAATAGGCTATTCTAATTGCCAGTTCAAATCTGTTCACCCTAAATACTTTTTATTATTTTAAACCAACAACAAAATCACAAATAAGGCACTAATAATACACAAGTAAACGTTGAGGATTTAATGTCACATTTGAATTCAAGTGTTTCTTGAGGAAAAAAGTGGACTGAGAACAGAGAATATGAGACTTTATTGAATGCTACATTTTCTTATAATGTTTTAATTTCTTTGTATTCAAGTAAATGAAGATAATTCCAATAAAAACATGATTTTTTTAGAATTAGAAGTATTTTTTAAAACATTATTTTTATTCCTCATAATGATTCCTATTAATATAACTTATTAATTGTTCAAGAATGCCCCCTGTCAGAGCTACTTCGGGTATATTCCCAAAACAAATGTGATTTTGAAGCACTGTTGTAATTCACGTGTTTTTCTTCTGCTAAAGCTACTTTCTAAAAGTATAATAAAACACAGAAGAAAATCCCATAACTGTGTATACAAAAGAGATGGGAGGGAAAAGGAAAAGAACAGTGAATGGGAAAAAGGGAGATAGAATAAAAGGGGGAAGTAGGATGAGGAGGCAGAAGTAGCGAGGATAAGAGAGAAAAGGAAGAAAGGGAAAGAAGGAAAAAAGAAGGCTCTCCTTTTAGCTCTTGGTCTAATCCTGGCCTTTCCCATCCTCACTCCACATACCCGCCACTCACACACACGCCCAAAACAGACACCCCCAAACACACACACACACACACAAATACACACATATACAAATATACACACATTCAAACACACACAAATACAAACACACACACACAACCACACACATACACCGCTTCTTTGATAGTTGCCTCAGCCCACTCATTTTGCACAGAATGTAAAAACTGACAACATCTTGATGATCCACGCTATTCCTTGCAAGAACACAAAATTATGGCCATAAGTACATCAATTATTTAAAAATTGTTTCAAAATTAAAATTTAAAAGATTCTCAGAATGGAACTATTTTCAGAAATGGTTCCATGGAAGATTAATACTTAAGTTGCTTTCTACATTCAGTAATCTACTGTACTTCTTTCTGGCTTTTTTTTTTTAACAAATAAGATATACGTGTTGAGTGGATGGGTGAACGACACACTGTTAGAATAGAAATTTTAAATCATTATACAGCATAACCACAACCAGAATTTGCTTTCCACACTATCTCCTGCACACCTACCCACTCTTCCCCCTACTCCCCGCACTCCCTTGGGAATGGGGCTTGGATGCCAAAAATTTATATTTGGGGAATATTTTCATGGTTGCTGAGCAAAACAGCATGAAATATTTTAGATTGGGGCTTTCACATACACACTCACACATGCATGTACACATGTGAATGTGCGCACGCGCACATATAGGTGCACACGTGTACCCACTCACACACACAGACTCCAATCCCAAGTATATGGAAGCGATACCTATAACCCTCTCATTCACTGATGTGTAAAGGGAAATTTTGAGATTTGGATTATGGCTTCTTCCTCCTCGGTAGAACCATATTATATTCCTGGATGAGCTGTCAAGCACCCTGATAACACTGTTTAAAATACACAATTGGGCTTATGTTTCAATTTTATCTGAGAAATAGGAAGGCCCTTCTGGCCAGTGATACACTGCTTATCTGCTACTTCCTCCTCAGTTGTCAGTGTTTCTGAAATGCCAGTGCTATAGGCAAAGCACCCTGATTAGAACGTCAGCCTGCCTTTGAGCAAACACTGCCAACCGCCAGCCTGCACCTGGAAACTGAGGGCCCCCTAGCCCTAGCCCAGGGCTGGGGAGCCTGTTAAGAAGTCCGTGACAGATACAAGAAACTGCTGTGGAGAGCTGTGCTGCCAAAAGTAGCCTGAGCTATTTGGAGATGTGAGCCAGTATCCAGAGACGCCTTTTGTGAAGGGATATATTCAGGCACTCTCATTTTTCCTAAATCCCCATTTTTCATTGTAAATAGAAAAGTATTGTTTTATATTCTTTTTTTATGTTTTTTTTTAATTTATTTTTCCCCCAAAGCCCCAGTAGATAGTTGTATGTCATAGTTGCACATCCTTCTAGTTGCTGTATGTGAGACGCAGCCTCAGCATGGCCGGAGAAGCGGTGCGTTGGTGCGCGCCCAGGATCTGAACCTGGGCCGCCAGCAGCGGAGCGCGCACACTTAACCGCTAAGCCAAGGGGCCGGCCCTGTTTTGTATTCTTAACAGTAAAAAAATAGCAAGAAAGTAACATTTTGTCATTTCTTTTCTCATTTCAATTTGTATTACATAAATAGTATGGGGATATATTCATGTTGTGAAAGATTCAAACATCCAAAATTATACATAATTTAAACATAAATAATCCCTTTCCTTACTCCTTGCTGGGTGCCCTTCATATCATTTTTGCATGGATCTACTTACATATATGAACACTTCTTTTTTTAGCACAAAGGGGATCAGACTCTACTATTCATCCTATGACTTACTTTCTTCACTTTAGCAACACATCCTAGAGGTCGTCCTGCGTCTAAACACACAGCTCTACCTCCTTTTTTTAAAGACTATTTTTTTAGAGCAGTTTTAGGTTTACAATGAAATTTAGAGGAAGGTACACAAATTTCCCATATACCCCCACACAAGCATAGCCTCCGACGTTATCAACATCACTTACCAGAATGGTACATTTTTTACCAAAAATGAAACTACATTGAACATCATAATCACCCAAAGTCATAGTTTATCTTAAGATTCGCTCTTGGTCTCATACATTCTATGGGTTTGGATAAATGTATAATGACATATATCCATCATTATATTATACAGAGTATTTTCAATGCCCTAAAAATCGTCTGTGTTCTATCTATTCATCCGTTGCCCACCTTCTACACCATAACTACTGATCTTTTCACTGTCTCCATAGCTTTGCCTTTTCCAGAATGTCCTATAGTTGAAATCGTACAGTATGCAGCCTTTTCAGATTGGCTTCTTTCACTTGGTAATACGCATGTAAAGTTCCTCCATGTCTTTTTACGGCTTGATAGCTCATTTCTTTTTAGCGCTGAATAGTATTCCATTGTCTGGATGTACCACAGTTTATTTGTCCATTCACCTACTAAAGAGCATCTTGGTTGCTTCCAAGTTTTGGCAATATGAATGAAGCTTATATAAACATCCCCATGCAGGTTTCTGTGTAGACTTAAGTTTTCAACTCCTTTGGGCTGGATTGTAAGGTAAGAGTATGTTTAGTTTTGTAAGAAACCGCCAAACCATCTTCCAAAATGGCTGTACCATTTTGCATTCCCACCAGCAATGTATGACAGTGCCTGTTGCTCTGCATCCTCACCAGCGTTTTGTGTCAGTGTTCTGCTTTTTGGCCATTCTCACAGGTGTGTAGTGGTATCTCATTTTAATTTGTGTTTCCCTGATGGTATACCATGTGAGGTATCTTTTCATATGCTTATTTGCTATCTGTTTATCTTCTTTGGTGAGTTGTCTGTTAAGGTATTTGGCTCATTTTTTAATTGGGTTGTTTGTTTTCTATCATTGAGTTTTAAGATTTCTTTGTATATTTTTGATAACAGGCCATTATCAAATGTGTCTTTTGCAAATATTTTCTCCCAGTCTGTGGCTTATCTTCTAATTCTCTTGATATTTATTGTCTTTCACAGAGCAGAAGTTTTTAATTTTAAGGAAGTCCATCTTATCAATTATTTCTTTCATGGACTATGTCTTTGGTATTGCTTCTAAAAAGGCATCACCATACCCAAGGTCATCTAGGTTTTCACCTATGTTATCTTCTAGGAGTTTTATAGTTTTGCTTTTTACATTTAGGTTTATGCTCCATTTTGAATTAATTTTTGTGAAGGAAGTAAAGTCTGTGTCTGGATTCTTTTTTTTGCTTTCATGTGGATATCTAGTTTTTCAGGCACCATTTGTTGAAGAGACTATCTTTGCTCCATCAAATTGCCTTTGCTCCTTTGTCAAAGATCAATTAACAATATTTATGGGGGTCTATTTCTGGGTTCTCTATTTTGTTGCATTGATCTATTCATCTATTATTTCACCTTACCACATGGTCTTGATTACTGTAAGCTTTATAGTAAGTCTTGAAGTCATATTGTATCAGTCCTTCAACTTTTTTCTCCTTCAATATTACGTTGGCTATTCTGGGTCTTGTGCCTTTCCACATAAATTTTAGAATCAGCTTGTCAATATCTATGAGATAACTTGCTGAGATTTTGATTAGGATTGCACTGAACCTATAGATCAAGTTGGGAAGAACTGACAATATTGAGTCTTCCTATGCATGAACATGGAATATCTCTGCATTTATTTAGTTTTTTTATTTCATTCATTGGAGTTTTGTAGTTTTACTCATAGATCTTCTACATATTTTGTTAGATTTATACCTAAGTATTTCAGTCTTGGGGGTGCTAATGTAAATGGTATTGTGTTTTTAATTTCAAATTCTACTCCTTCATTGTTGGTATACAGGAAAGGCACTGGCTTTTGTATATTAGTCTTATATCTTGCAACCTTGCTGTAATCACTTATTAATTCCAAGAGTGTTTTTGTTGATTCTTTCAATTCTTTGGATTTTCTACATGAATAATGTCATCTTCAAGCAAAGACAGTTTTACGTCTTCCTTCCAAAGCTGTATACCTTTTATTTCATTTCCTTTTGTTGCCTTATTGCATTAGCAAGGACGTCCAGTAGGATGTTGAAAAGGAGTGTTGAGAGAGAACATCTTTGCTTTGTGCCTGATCTTAGTGGGAAAGCTTCAAGTTTCTCATCTTAAGTATGATTTTATCCGTACATTTTTTGTAGATATTCGTTATCAAGTTGAGAACATTCCCCACTGTTCCTAGTTTATTGAGAATTTTTATGATGAAGGGAGTTGGATTTTGTCAAATGCTTTTTCTGCATCTATTGATATAATCAATTATAGTGACTTTTCTTTTTTAGTCTGTCACTGTGATGGATTATATTCATTGATTTTCAAATGCTGAACCAGCTTTGCATACCTGAGATAAATCCCACTTGGTTGTAGTGTATAATACTTTTTAAACTTTTTTGGATTCAATTTGCTAATATTTTTATGAGGATTTTTGCTTCTATATTCATGAGAGATATTGGTCTTTAGTTTTCCTGTAATGTCTTTGTTTGGTTTTTGTATTAGGGTAACTGCTGGCCTCATAGAATGAGTTAGGAAGTAAAGTGTTCCCTCTGCTTCTCTCCTCTGAAAGAGACTGCAGAGAATTAGTATAACTTCTTCCTTAAATGTTTGGTAGAATTCACCAGTGAACCCATCTGGGCCTGGTGCTTTTTGTTTGGGAAGGTTATTAATTATTGATTCAATTTCTTGAATAGATAAAGGCCTATTCAGATCTTTTATTTCTTCTTGGGTAAGTTTTGGCAGGTTGTGTCTTTCAAGGAATTTGTCCATTTCATGTAGGTTATCAAATTTGTGGGCATAGAATTGTCCATAGCATTCCTTTATTATCCTTTTAGTTTCCATGGGATCAGTAATGATGTCCCCTTTTTCATATATGATATTAGTAATGTGTGTCCTTTATCTTTTTTTTTTTTTAGCCTGGCTAGAGGCTTATCAATTTTGTTGATCTTTTCAAATAAAAAGATTTCAGTTTTGTTTTCTTTATTGACTTCCTGTTTCTATTTTCATTAATTTCTGCTCTGATTCTTATTTCTTTTCTTCTGCTTACTTTGGATTTAATTTGCTCTTCTTTTTCTAGTTTTCTAAGGTAGAAATACCTCTTTTTTTTTTTGATGACTGCATATTATTGCATTCAAAAAGTGTACGGTAATTTATTAATTATTAACATCCATGCCATCTCCAATTTTTTGCTATTATAAGCAATGCTGAAATGAGCTTCAGTGTATATAGATCATTTTACATGTGCTTGAGTGTTTTGGTGAGAAATCTTCTAGAAACAGATTACTGGCTCAAAAAGTGTGTGAATTTTAACGTTTAATTAATACTAACCAAGTACCTTCCCAATAGGCTTGACCAATTCATACTTTCATCAACAATATATGAGAATGTATATTTCACTGCATTGTTGCAAAGATCTGGTATTATCAAATTTTTTGATTTTGTTATATCTAATGGATGAACATTTTCATCTTATTTTTATTTTCCTAATTACCATTTGGATAAGTTTCTTTTCATAAGTGTTTTAGATATTAGTTTTATTCTTCTTTTGTGAATTGCCTAATCTTTTCTTCTGCACATTTTTATTGAGGTGGTTGCCATTTACAGTTACTGACTTGTAGAACCTCCTTATTGGATGTTAATAAATTTCTTGTCATGTATGTTGAAAAAATTTATCCCAGTCTGTCCACTCAGAACAA